>NW_006800107.1:519865-536718 GCF_000485575.1 Poecilia formosa
AAGAGGAAGGCTCTTGTTGTCTCACTGCACCCTGGAAGAAGCATAACGTACAAAATCTGTTTCTATCCGGTTTTGAACCAGAGACCTTTTGCATGTGAAGCAAACATGATAACCACTACACTACAGGAACTCATGTTCTGTATGTTGCTTCAGTTTGAGTTTTTAAAGTTTGACATGTCAGATTCAACGCATTAACATCAGACTGAGGATTGGACTCAGATGCCTGGATTCAGAGTTCAGATTAGCCCGTTGACCTGATTGGCAACAATCCATTTACACTGATTTAATATATGTTCCAGTATATTATTTTTATAAATATGCTACAATTAGAAGAGTGAGTTTGCCAAGATCATGTGAGTTTTTCTTAAATCCATAGAAACTTCACATTCTGTGTGGCTGGTTAGCTCAGCTGGTTAGGGCGTGGTGCTAGTAGTGCCAAGGTCATGGGTTCAATCCCCATACAGGCCAATTGAAATATGAACTGTTTCAGACAATCAACTTCAAAGTAGCATTAAGTTAAACCATTTCATACACTAATTTTGGAAAACATAGGAATATCAGCACTTTTATCAAATCTTCATTGTGGTAAGATCATGTAAGTTCTTCTTAAATCCATGGAAACTCAACAGTTTGTAAGGTAGGTGAGTTAGCTCAGCAGGTTAGAGCACCGTGCTGGTAATGCTGAGGTCGTCGGTTCAAACCCCGTATGGGGCAATTTATGTGTAAGGTCTTTCAGACAATCAATACTTCAACATAAATAAGGGTTCAAAAATAAATTCACCACTTCACAATAAAATAATGGTTCAATACTTTACAATAAATAAGGGTTCAAAAATAAAATCAACACTTCAAAAATAAAGAAGGGTTCAAAATTAACACTTTACAATTAAAAAAATTATTTTTGAAGCATAAAAAATGGTTCAAAAATAAAATCAACAGTTCAAAATGTATAATGGTAACTGTTTCTGTCTGTTCAGTCCATAAACTAAGCCTGGGATCAAAAAATGTATTGAAGATGTCATAAGCAGAGACAGAGGCTTGCACTTACAAATAAAAAATGGTTAGGAAGCGCATTACAAACCTTTGGTTGAAATGGCGCGTTAAATTCAAGTCTCCATTCCAGACCAGAGAAAACTAAAGAGAATGCAACGTTGTGTTAATCCATTTGAGGAGCCGGCAGTTTATCTTGAGGAAATAAATGACGATGCAAAAGTTAATTAGACTGTAACATGCGCAGTCCGCTGCTCAACCACTGCGGACGAGAATCCGCCGCTGCAAAGAATTAGAAACCGCTGGAAGTAACTCATCCAGAAGATTTAACAAACGGAGCCTCCTGGGTTCACGTTACCCAGGAGAGCAGCGGTCTGGAGGAGCTGCAGACGTAACATCTGTCCGTTTCGGAGAAGCGAAACCACGCAAAAAAAAAAAAATCCTGGTAAAAGCACACACCGGACCGCGCAGGATGAAACTCCCACAGAGTTCAGTTGATCTGTTTGGATCAGACAGATCCAACTGACTGATGAATTAGCGCAGATTTTTCTGCAGATGGGAACCAGGAGGAAGTGCGTTCAGACCCCAGAGGGGGGTGAAGTGATGCTAATTTAAGTGAAGCAACTTAATTTAATTTATTAAAAGTTATTGGGGCCCCAGTCAGTGGTCTTTTTCACTACGAGAAAAATGCAGATACATTTATCTGCTTAATTTGTGATGGGATCTGGATTCACGGTGAATATTAACTAAACCGCATAAAATGCAACTAAATAGCCGATGTTACTATGATTGTAATTTCACAGATAAAAATAGTACAGGACCGATTTATTTTTTATGTTGTTTTTTATGTTGTTGGTGCAGCCCTGACACCAACTCACACACATCTTCATTAACAGCCTTACTTGTAAATCGATTTTTCTTTTCTTGGGTTAGGGTTTGGTTTCATTTTGATTGTTTGTTGCTTTTTTCACAGTGAAGGTTAGCGAATGCTAGTGACTTTACTCAGAGCCCAGTGCTGTACATGAGGAGGCTGTTAGAAAACACCAACTGTGTTTCTATCAAGGGTTTTGTGTTTTGAAGTCACATTAGAAATGTTTGATGGAAACAGAAAAATTCAAAATAACTTCTTCACCTTCGCAAAAAAGTTCTTACACTTGATTGAGACTTTTCCAAAAAGAAGTTAATGCACCAAGTAGAAGATGGAGACACATTTTTCCCATGATGTTCTGATGTAGCAAATGTTCCCAGTCCAAACCAGACCATGACATGACAACTGGATATAAAAAGAACTAATGTTATCCTGATAGACACAGAGGTTAAAAACGATAACAGATGTTAGTGCTGAAATGCTTCTTTTTCTCCAAACATGATGCTCTGCATTGCAGCCAAACATCTGCTGAGGGAGAAAATTCTTTCATGGTTCTTGGTTTTTTTAGTCAAAATGATCTGAATATGCATCTTGAATTGATGAACAGCAGAAATTTCTACCCTGTAGTCGTTGTTGTTTTTCAGTATTGACTCTATAATTAGTTTTATTAATCTAACATCATATTTAAAACATTTTAAAGATTTAAACTGTCTTGTTTTCATCTTGTTTTGCTGAAGGTCCAGAACTTTCTTGGAAAGTAGATTTTTAATCTCAATGAGTTTCTCTTCCTGGTTAAAAGTTAAACAAACCTTGGCATTGTGTTAACATGCTTCCTTCTGCTCCAGAGCCGTAAAATACAAAAGCTGCTTTTATTTTATCGGTGGTCACCATGACGATGATCAGTTAATAAAGCTGATATCAGGCTGCTTCCCTGAAGCAGGGAGGGTGTACTTACTTTGCCCATGATTATGGTCACAGGCATAAAACTCTTTTTGTTGCTGTTTCAGTTATTTGACCGACTGTTGTGAATAAATGTTGCTAAGCGGCTCTCAGGGGCCACAGACAAGAGATCAATAAAACACATCATAAAACTGGAGCAATAATAGAAAATAAAAGCCACACGACAGAGATGAACAGATCTAAACCTGGAGCACATGAAGCGTAAACCTGCTCCTGGTTTACCTGTCAGAGCAGGAAATGATCAGTTTAAAGTGTTTGAAGGAAAAGACTTCGATGCAGACTGCTTCCTGAGGTCAGAGCCGTTTCCTCACAGGCAGCAGAAGAAAACACTTACAAGCCACTCCAGCAGGCTTGTTGGAGTTTGATGAAACCAGTGCCATTTGAACTCACATTACAGCTGGAAAATAATAGTCTTCACTCCTCTAAAGTGTCCCTGCCCCGTCTGATCCCGCCGCTCCTTCCTGCTACTGTTTGCTTGACATCTCCTGGTTTCTGTCCTTCTTCCCAGCCTGGTTAGTTTCTCCTGCCTTCGCCTCGCCTCTTTGTCTCGGAGACAAAGCGAACACTTTGCTACATGTGGCTGCTGAAGGATTTCATTACAGACTCACAGGAGCAGGTTTCATCAGTCTGGCTTGTTAATAGTTTATGGCTTTAGGCTTTTCGACTTGATTATCTTTTTAATGGTCATAAAAGCTCACCAGTCTGGCTCTGTGTGTCTTTTCTGTCAACCACAGATGGTTTATGCTGCCACGATAAATCCTCTCGCTTCTTGTATTCACATTAACCTCAACCTAATCCAAAGCATTTTTAATGGGAAAAAATGATCATATTGTACTTAAAAATACAGATTTTTTATTTGGAGTATCTAAAATATTCTAAAGAATCTGCAGCTGGGCTGAAATATCAAGGTGCAATGCTAGTTGACTCGCTACTGGAAGGGTTATTCACATAAAGTGGATTTTTTTAAGTAAAACATTTTTTCTACTGCTTGCCATTTTCATTTACTGTTTACATATTTCATTTATGTTTACTTTCAGATCTTTGAAATATTCTCTGGAGTCCTGCATTTATTTTAAACACAGAATGATTCAAATAAACCTGGTAGATCCTGAGGTATATTACAGCCACTTTCAGGCAAAAAGCAGAAAATATGCTGATTGTTTCTAACAGTTGTGATAGAAATCACCTGACGGATTAGTTTTTGGTAAGTGACTTGGATCCCACTTGCTCAGTCTCTTTTTTTCGAGTTGCTTCAGTCAAATCTCTGTCAGAGACATCTGGACTGTTGAGCTTTCCTCAGAAACATTCATCTTTATCAGGCCTTCCTGGTTAAATAAATGTAAAAAAATAAATAAATAAAACAACCTCCTATTGCAAAATGAACCTCAGATCCAGTGTTACTACCAACTTACAGTGTGTTCCTGTTAGCAGAGAGGAAGAAGCTCAGAGTGAGAGTAGAGTACAGCTGTGAATTATCAGCAGAGATTAAAGATCATCTCTGCACACTGCGTCGGCTCTGAATGCGTTTATGTGCATCTAAGTAAACGGCTGCCGACTCGGGTCACTTTATTCCTCCATCAGTGTTTGTGCCGGCCCGCGTGTGGCTCCGTTTGTGTGTGGGTCCATCCATCCAGAAAATAAAGCCTTATTGAGGATGAAATGGGATTTTTAATTGGCTGAGCCCCGGCCTAACTGCTCTGCGTGGAACTTCACGGCCCCTTGTACAATGTCACCGACACACACAAACACAACGGACCCTCGGCGCCGTGCACACTCAGCCGTGCACGTGTGCGCACACTGACTGAAAAGACACATTCACGCAGGATATATCTATGTGTCAGGGAGTATTGATTAGACCATTTACACCAAATAGAGGAGAAGACTGGCCGCCATCAGGGAGACCTCCCTAACTAGCTCATTTACACACACACACACATTTAAAAACGACCTGAAGTCACCCGACACACACACATCGACTCTCCTCCTTCACTCGTCTGTTTCTGTCCTTAAGAAGTGAACAGACGAAGCTTTTCTCCCAGACGAAGCCTGACACGTACATGCAGAGTGTGATGCGGCTGTTAAAAGGTTGTCTCCATGTCTGACAGCGCCTCTAAGAGCCCACATCGATTTTCCCCTCCGCTGACGGTCTCTGAGAGCCAGGAGGCCAGAGAGGGAGGGATCAGATGTCAATACATGCAGCAAGGCACTCACACCACCGAGGATGATGGTTCCATTCCCACCACGCCTCGTTGCTTTTTCAGGCGGACTAACCAGCAGCCATGTTTAGTCGGATTTATTCCAACTCCAGTTCATTTTTCTAAAAGCTCCGGTTTGTTTGGGGAGCTGTGGATACGTAATCGGACCAAAAACATGGCCTCCATTTCGGTCTCTGTTGGGTTGAATTCAACTCTGTTACAGTTCGAATCCACATGTGAACGCCAAGCAGACCAGAGACGGTTTCAAAAGCAGGAAGTGGACTACAAGCCCATGGCATTATGGGTAAATATGACTACAGCAAATGCTTGAGTGTCAGTGTGTTTTCACACCTGATAGTCTGATAGACTCAGTTTGATTGGGACCAAAACTGCAACATTTGTTAAATTTCCAGCTGCTGTGGTTCTCTTTCTCATGGCACTGAGTCAAACCAACCAAACCTTCGAAAAACCTGTTCCCCTCCTCACCTGTGGGGGCGCTGCACCAAGAACCACTGAAGAAGACTCTGAGTGCATCTTCATTCTTGGTGAAATCCAAACTAAAATGGAGTCAGATTTTAGGGATTGTAGGATTTTTCTTTTGTTTTTGATTTAAAAAAAACCCACAAGAAATTCCACCTGCTTCCTCTGGACTCAGGTGTTGTTTTGGTTTAATTTACCCAGAATGCCTTGTGCTACATTCTACTTCCTGCTTTTGGAGCAGTGTCCAGTCTGCTTGGCAAACAAGTAATTAAAATGAAAACATGGTCAGTTTCATGCATGAGTTAATTTGAAGAAATCACATCTACCACGTTATGAAATTACCTTAAGATGCCAGAAGCTCTTAAACTGTGTTCCTGCCTCAGGCCTGATCCGGTCCAGAGTCCGAGGGGCCGACGCAGCCAGGGCCGAAGTCCTGACCTTCCTGGACAGCCACTGTGAGGTCAACAAAGACTGGCTGCCCCCCCTGCTGCAGAGGATCAAACAGGTGAGCTGCAGCCTCATCATGCTAACCAACACATCTGGAAGGGTTGAAACTCTCCAGAAACTGGGATCAGCAGCTCCAGTAACATCTGCAGAGTTCCTCACAGCTTATAAACCCCATGAAAACCCTCTGAGTGTGTTTTTGTGTTTGCAGTTGCTTCAGGAATGAAATGTGTTCATTGTGAAAGTAGCCGTCTCTCTGATTGCCTCTCATTAAGAAATAAGTGCTGCACTTTCTGCTTCCCCACGCTCCCTCCTCCGCTGTTTGTCTCTGCTGTTTGAGCCGACTGCCTTTAACTGCCCTTTCCTCTCTTATCTGTCTGCTCCTGTTTTGGCACTTGTCAGTTCTTCCACAGTTTTACATCTTTTCTTTTTCCTTTTCCATCGCTCCTGCTCTTGTTTGTCACCGCTCTCTTCGCCTGCAGTTATTTTCCTCCATTTATCGCCAGACTTCACCTGTTGCCATCACATTCTTACTATTTATTTATTTCAAACAAATTACCTCTCTCTATTTTCTTTAGTTTAATTCTCACATGTTCAAGTCTAAAATATTCAAGCTATTTTTTGTTTATAGACTTGGTGAAATCTTGGTTTTATATTTTTAAACTGAAGAGAGTTCTGCTAATAATCTAATTGTGTGATTCACACAAAGACTGAAGTTTGACAGTTTTTCCTCCTTTCCTGATACATTCTCGTCCTTACTGTTGTTTCATAACTTTTTCTACTTTTATTCATGGCATCCACCACTCTCAAGTTCTTCTTCAGGTTATTCTCTCGGTGTCCTCTCATTTCCTGAGTTTTTTCCACCGATTCATCAAGTCAGCACATCCTTTGTTGGTATTAAAGACCTTTGATCTCCAGTGTAGAGGCGGATCAATAAGTAAATCCACCTGAGAGTCAGGAGTGTTTGGGCTGCAGTGTCAACATCATCGTTATTCATTCCCACAGCGTGCGTACGTGCGTTTTAATGCACAACAAGTCGTTTGTCACTGTCCATGCCGGTCATTTTATAGTCGTATATTTAGATTTAAATGTATGAAGTATTGATCCGGGTCAGCAGAACCCCACACCGCTCTAAAATCCGATCACCTTTCAAATAATTGTCTGTCTTTTTGATAGAGAGCTGAAATCTCACCAGTATTTCAATTTATCTTAATTCCTATAGCTTTCAGTCATCGTGATGTGGAATTTTATTAATAACTCAGGATGAAATATAGTTCATTATTCACAGCAGATCATTTAACAACATTTTGTTTTAACATCTTCTTTGTCGGTTATAACTTTACCTTTATTTGTGCCGCTCAGCTGCAACAAGTCAGTCAATGAAGGTCCATAAAAAAGAAAAAGAAGAATATTGACAAGTTCTTTATTTCAGCAACTTATCGACCAGTTCACTAAGCATGACATTTTACAAATTACATACTTGTAGCCTTTATTTATGCAGACGTTCTGTCTACACTGTTGAAGATGGTGTTTGCAAACCAGCCAATCTGGGAGGAGAATTCACTTTCCTTGGTTCTCATTGGCTGAACCCAGAAGAACAGAACCAAGTCTGTAGATTTTAGCTTCTGTAGTTGTAATAAGATAATTAATGCACATGTTTGGTGTTTGAAGTATGTAAATAGGAAGTTATAGGGGTTTTTTTAGACGGAGTCTCTTTCCATGTATTTTGAGACGATGATGTGACATAATGTTCAGGAAAACATCACTGGGCTGCTACTATTTGTGGAATAAATAAACAAGGCAGGTAGTTTACAATAATTACACTTTTTTTTACTACTAACCATGTTATTTCCACCCACTCAGTTTATAAAAATATATATTTTCAAAGGTGAAACCAGTTATTGTTCATCACTGAGGCGTCTGGACTTTGGGGATTATTGTACATTTCTAGAGTTTCTCTCATGAATTTCCATAAGAACACAGTGATGTAGTTCAAAAAGTTTCCATTGCTTTGTTTCTCTCCTTTTGTTTTTTCTCATGAGCAATCTGTTATTCTAAGAATAAAGCTGCATAAACAACGAGGAGTAACTTTTCCACTCTATCAGCTGTTTAAATATTCTCCTTGAAAATCTTTCTTCTTTTTAAGACAACCTTTAAAAACATACTTATGCAACAGGATGAAATCCAAAAACATGACAAGTAAATTTATCCTTTATGAAAGGTGGGAAAACTAAAACATGCTGTTTACAGGGAGCAAATTGTGGAAAAATGTGGGACCAAAGCTAATAAGCTAGATGTGACACAGGAGAGAAACATGAAGATGGGCGATAATAGATGGTGATGATGAGGATGATGCAGATTGTTTTGGGGTCAGGATGCTCTCAGCTCAGCCATAAGATGTTCTCATTTTAAATTAGGTGGAAAGAACAAAATGACTGGAATTAAGAAACTGCTCCGGAGTGATTTGAAAATAACAGTCATCCAATTACAACACTAATGTCACGAATGCTTCTCCCTGAGTGCTGCACAGTGTCATTACCCTAACAGCTATTGAAGCAGCCGCAGCGCTCTGTGATGTGGCTGGAGCTACGGTGGGATGCTGCCCACGTCCCCTTGCACTGACCCTGCAGCTAATGGTCCAGAACCGCTCCACCTGCTCTGTAATATCACCGGCTGAAGGCGCATCCAGCCGTTTGACCAAACTAATAGAGGGACACCACATGATTTAACAGGGGGCCACGTCTGGCAGTGTTAGTGAAAGTGTGATGGAAAATTTGTACTTTTATCCTTGTAAAGAGCAAACTATGTCATCAGAGGAGGAAATATGTGGGCTATAAAGGGTTGTCATGTTGGTAGCGCTAACTTTAAAATGATTTAGAACTGTTTCTACATGGTAAACGCAGGATTCCTGTAGGAGCAATGAGAGGATACACACTTTGTTGGGTTACAGTGGATGTTTTCTGTCTGTTGTAGTGACATCGCCTTCATTTCCTAACAATATGAAAAACTTACGATATCCTTTGGTCTCCCAGCAACCAGCAGAGCCATGCTTACATGCATTTTGAAGATGAAAGTTTATTGATTTGTATGTCCTAAAGGTCTTAGTGTGGACACTGAGTCCGTGTAAATGAAGACCGTTTTACCTTTGTTGTGCCTCCCAGTAGATTCAGTTTGTTTGGGAGACAAACAGCAACATTTGTTTCATTTTTAGCTGCTGTGGTTTTCTTTCATACCAACCAAACCGTTTGAGCAACCTGTCCCTGTCCCTGCCTGCGGGGGCGCTGGACCAAGACAGGAAACATAAAAACCCTGAAGAAGCCACTGAGCGCAACTTCCTTCTTCACAAAATGGAAACAAAAATGGAGCACCGTCAGATTTTAGTGGTTAGAGAACTTTTTTTTTCTTTGGTAAAACACCATGAGCCATTTCTCTGCCAGGCTAGCTTATTTGATTTGGTTGTATTTACCCAGAATGCCCTGCACTTGCAAATTGATTTTGGAGCTACAGTCACCAGAGTTCACTTCAACCCAGGTGTTTAGCTCTTTTAAACTTATTTCACTAAGTTTAAAAATAACTTAGTGAAATAAAAGATATAAGTGAAGTTTGTACAATGTTAGGAGAGCTGGGAAACAATGAAATATATCTGGTGGTTTTCTGAACAGGACTGCTGGGAATAAAGCTTTAAACCAGTGTGCAGGGGGTCTAACAAAAAAAGTATCCCATAAAAGCAGCTTTAAGTGAGCATTTCTAGGTCACCTGCTTCAAGCATACCCTTGGAGACCAAAGTGTGTCATTGTCATTGGAGCTTATTGGTGAAGCAGTTGGTGTGGCTATGCAATGCAGACTGCTTCTAATTCTTGTAGATATCATTTTTTTCTGTCTTCTTTAAGTAATTTTCCTCCCTGTGGCCATCATGTATAAAAATAAAAACAATTTATTTTGACCTTTTAACCCTTGAGAGTTTATTAAAAGTTCTGTTCTTTCTGAATCCATCCTAGGTTTTTGTCTTTCTCCTTTCTTTCATCAGTAAAGTGAATATAATGACGCTGAATTGAAAAGAGCAGAAATAGCGGTCACTCTCACCGCAGTAACTGCTTCTTGCATGATTGCTGCCAAATGACTGAAAATTCCTGCCAGTGTGAGAATTATCATGACCTTGAAGTGTACTGTTACTTTCACACACAGATGAACACACACTGAACTGGAAATGTCATTTACTGGAGCAGAGTGTGAAGACGGGAATGCTGATAGCATCCATCTTTGCTTTAATTTACATTTTCCTTCTCATTTTTCCCTGTTTGTCCTTCAAAACTCAAACTTTGGGTGAAATGTGTTTGTTTTTCGTTTTGTACCCAGGATCCGACTCGGGTGGTCAGCCCTGTCATCGATATCATCAACATGGACACCTTCGCCTATGTGGCGGCCTCAGCGGACCTCCGCGGAGGTACGAGGAAATGCTGTTCTCCCACCTTCAGTCAGAAAAATAAAAATGGCTTTGAGGTGCCTTCAGGGTATCTTTTGATGGCAGAGAGAAACCCCTGAGGGTTTCTGATTTATGAGCGGGCCCTTCATGACGGGTTCATGAACCTCCTCTCTGCTCTGGAGCTCAAACGCCTTTGAAATATTTTCCTTTCAGCTTCCCAGCTCTCTGTGTTCGTTTTTCTTTCTTGCTGGATTCCCAGCGGACGCTGGGTTTGTTTCCTTCAATAGGAGCTTGTATTTGAAACGTGCTGACAGTCAAACACCTCACCATGAGTACTCATGCATAAGTTCCCTTGCATTTTCAGTATTTTTTACAATGTAAAGCTTAAGCACAGACGTTGGAAACAAATGGATTCGTTCTATATGATTCTCTCAGCTCGATTTATCAGGTCTGGATTGTGTTGTTGTTTACTTTCTGATTTGTGTTTACTTAGAATTAAATGACCAAACTTACATTTTCTTCTGTGAACTGAAATAAAATGTAAAGTTTTTGAAAAGAGCTCTAAAAATCTCAACTGTTTCTGTCGCAGTAATCAATTAATCAATTAATTGCATTATAGATTAAAACGAGCTCAATAATTTCCATTCTGATGATTACAAATTTTTGGAGGATTATTTTGTTAATATCTACATCATAATCTACATCATTTTTGGATTTGGTTGTTTATGATTTTTATTTCCATTTATTGATTTTGGTCGTTGTGTTTTATTTTGGATATTTCCAGTGTTAAATATTTTTAACAAAATTAAAATTTATTAGTTTTAGAGAGGGGCCGACTTCAACTTTTCAAGGAATATCAAAGTATTCCTTGAAAATGGTCTCAAAATAATAATGTTATTGTTCATCCCAATAATTACTGGGATAATTTATTGACCAACTTTACTTGTTATTGTGTTTATTTCTAAAATCCAATCATTAATAAATTCTAATAGTTTTTTTCTCCTTTGTATTCACTGGTTACAAACGTAAAAGGTAATTATGAATTATTGATGGATCAGATTATGAATGAATTACTCCATAACAGCTCATAGTTTGATAATATATCAGAAATCCTGAAGAATCTTCCTTATTTTAATCCTGACAGGTTTATGTAGCTTCATCTGAGCTGAAACAAAATGAGCAGAAAATAATTTGGTGTTCTATCACCCATCATCATTTCAGCAGCCAGTCTCTCCTAAGAGCTTTAAACTTCCTGTTTCCTGCTATTATCCTGTCTTATCCTCATCTTCCTCACTTGGTGGCTGCAATCAATGCCAGTCAGTGGTGATAATAGTCTCTCCAGCCCAATCCCAGCTACACACAGAGGACCGATGGTCAGAGATCATTTCATAACTGGATGGTGGCTCCCAACATAAAACGATGCCCTGAAAATGTGATTTTTAGTGATCCTGAGTTTATTTTTATCACATTTTGACATGTTTTTTTTAAATCTCAGTTTATATTTGGGATGCACCGATCCACTGTTTTCACTTCTGACACCAATATCTGAGGTTCAGTATCGATGCCGATCCATCACAGGAAAACAGCTGAACCCACATGAAATGTTTATTTTTTTAAACACAGACATAAATTTCCTGAATTACAGATTTTTAGTCCGATGAACTTTACTCTTTACTGTCACAAAGTAACAAGTTGGAGCATGGCACTTCAGATTTCAAACAAGTTTCATGAATGAGATTAAAAGTTTCTGCAGCTGAAACATTTACTATCTCTTCTCTTTTTTGATTTTTCAGAGCAACCTCTGATGAAACGTGATAATTGGCTTTATTTTCACACATCAGCATTCATTCTTTAAGCCGTTGCACATTCAGGCTGCCTGCTATTTGCAGCATTATGTGATGCTTACACGCATTTCTGTTTTTATCACTCAGGGTTTGACTGGAGCCTCCATTTTAAGTGGGAGCAGTTAACAGCGGAGCAGAAAGCACGCCGGACCGACCCGACCCAGCCGATCAAGTAATGCACAGAACACATTAAATCCTGACCCAATAAAACTTTATGTATGACATGGAAAGATGCTTACACCGAGGCCCGGTCAGAGCTGCCCTGACCTCAGACATTAACACGCTTAATAGCTGATCTGCTCTTGTGAGTTGTGAAGTTTGGCATTCATTTGAAGTTTTCATTATTAATTCTGCCGTTCAAGGTTTTAACAGCTTTTTTACATTCCAGTTCTGATGTTAACATGTTTATTACTGATGATTTTTCCTCAGGAGAGTCACATAAACAGAAAATAAAATATCTGGGGGTAAACAGGTTTAAGCTCTGAACAACCTTTAATCTGCATTTTGTCTGTAAACCAGGTTTATTTTTCTCTGGACATGTTGAATCCCAAGATAAACTTCTATCAGGTTTAAATTCTTTATTTTCAGGCTTTAAAACAATCAAAGCTGTGAAAATGTATTATAACAGATTTCTTCCATTTTTGCTTTTCTTTATTACTAATTGTATATTGCATAAAGATAATGCATTTTTTATTTGTCATTTTATTCACTAAGGGAAAAAATTATCCAAACTATTCTTGCCTTCTTGGAAAATGTTATGAGAACATTGTGTTCATTTTGAGGTTATTTATTTTACTTCTGCCTAATTTAAGTCGCTTAGATATGCTAAAATATATAGCATTTCTCTGTATGTCATTTTTCAAACTGTTTGATGATCTGATGAAGGTAGACGGTAAAAACCATGGAGATGTGAGTGTAAATCTGTAAAAAAGGAATTGGGATCATTTCTACTTACAGAAACAGCAAAACGTTCCTCAAAACAATTCAACACCAGAGTTGGATTTAAATATCTAATCGCTTCCTTCCAGGCTGTTAGCAGATATGGAAGACGTTCAGCGTTGAAAGTGTTGGTGAAAGTCGTTGTGGGCGTCTAACCTCAGTCTGCGGCTCCCATTTTCAAGCTTCAGCAGAAACTTTTAATTGCTTCTAAATGTGCGCCGTTTATGTGTGAAAGTGAGCAATAATGTGTTTGTGTGGTGGAATAAGATGCTGTTAGGAGTCTGTGTAGAAAGGCTTGACTTGGAGTTTACACCGGGGGGGGCAACGTGCGGTTCGGGGGCCATTTGTGGCCCTTACACGGATTTTGTGTGGCCCCCAACTGTTATTCAGGAATCATACAAATCACAATGCAGATGGAGACTTTTTATTTGGAATCCAGGTAAAATTACTATGGACATAATTTTCTTCCAGTGGAAAATGTTAGGTACAAAATATTCATTCTTTATAACAACATTTTTATAATAAGCAGAACCGCATTCATCCAGAGACTTTTACTGGAAAGCCGACATTTCTGCACCCAAATCAGCTTTTATCTGATTCATTAAACATGTAAACATACAGAGTGTTTGGAAAGAAAGTGACTCGAATCCTGTTCTTATACTGAGGACATATTTGTTAAATTGAGCCATACAATGAGAAATGCCTTTCTTTTCATACAGCTAACATGCTAAATCCTTTTTAAGTTCTCATTCTACATTAAATAACATCTCTCTACTACAAAATAAAAAAAGACTGATGTATTTTTTTTAGTGTTTTTGTTACTTTTTAAGGATTTTTGACATTTTTGACCCTCGTGACAAAATGTTTGGACATTCTTCACTTATGTTATGGATTCCTAAACTGTCCTTATGTGTGAGTGTGTTCATGTCTCTTTATTAGGAAACAACATATATTCCATCAAGGTTTTTAAAGTTGATTAAAAACAGTCGCATTCATCTGATGGGACCTTCTGAAACCCAAACAACTGATGCTTAAGAAACTTCTGAAGACTGCAAGTGAAGAAAATATGAATGAAGAAGGATGACTGTAGACTAGCATCATTCTGAAACAATTACAGTGAAAATCCCATTTTGTGTGTCAGGACCGGCTAACTGGAGCGCTGCGGCGTCCTGCTGCAGCCTGGATGACAAACGATGCGTGTCTGCACCTCAGCAGTCGGCAGCAGAGCCCTGCTCCTCCTCATTCTGACCTGTTAGTTCTGCAGTGACCGTGGCCACGACTCAGAAAACCTAATCCAATGAAAAATTACACAGCTCTAATCATTAATGCAGGGAGACTTTATTACTTAGAAGCATTCCTAATGAAAAACTGTTTTTTCCACTTTTGTCTCCTCATCTGGGAGCCAAATTGTGTCTCTTTGACTTTGTGCATTTATCCTTTTTCAACATGTCCAGAGAAAAATAAACCTGGTTTACAGACAAAATGCAGATTAAAGGTTGTGCTAATGTGTTAATAACTCTTTCGCTTTATATGACGTCTGATCAGCCTTGAAGCTCCTCACATCATTTCTTTACCAGGTCTGATTAATGCAGGGGACACACAGAGTTACACACAAATATGCAACTGTTTCTTTCTGAATAGATAGTCTGGATAAGGTTCTAGAGATTCTAATAACAGGACCAGGAAATTGGCCATAATATGATACAAAATGCAGCATCTGTTGTTGACTGATGTTTAAAATATCACCTTCTGTAATCTGTGGTCCTGAGATTTAAACATAATAGATGGATGAGGATGAGAGGAACCAAATGAAAGCAGCTCTTTTGTCTTTCTTGTGTTTCGGTGCGTCAGGACGCCGATCATCGCAGGCGGGCTTTTTGTGATCAACAGATCCTGGTTCAATCATCTGGGGAAGTACGACACGGCCATGGACATCTGGGGCGGAGAAAACTTTGGTGGGGATAAAAACACACACACACACACACACACACCTGTACGACAAACCCGTCAACACCTCAGACAGTCAACAAACTGTGCTGAGTTTTATTATAGTTTTATCTGACAGAGCAACACAGAAGAAGAAAAATGATGCATGATTTTTAATTTGTTCAGAAAAGGAAAGTGTATTTATATTCAGTTCTCTTTCCTCTGGTTCACATCTTGTTAAAAAATCTCCTACTAAGCACCTTTTCTATCCTATAATTAATATATTTTTAATAATCACACAATCAGCTCTACATTGTTAAGTGTTAAATGTCTGAGCTTTTCACATGTTGATGTGAAAAGAAGGATTTTCTAGCTGCAGATGCATCAGGGGTTCAGAAAAGGAAAACTGCTCTTGTAATAACAACTTTATGGCAATGAAATGTTTATTTTCTTATTCAAAAAAGGAATTGAATTATTTATTTGTTTGCATTTTAAATGTATTTTTAACACTGTATAAAATAATCTTAAATTTAATGAAAGATCTGCAGAATGTGGCATTTTTTTATCTGATTAATCGTCAGATTAATCGATGGAATAATCGATTACTAAAATATTTGTTATCTGCAGCTCTAATGAGAATGGCCCAGTCAAAGTCCAGACCTGGCTAGAAATATAACAATTTGTATCAAGAGTTAAAATTGGAGTTTAAAATTAAAACTCTTGGATCATTTTCCTTCTATTGTGAAAAAGTTCAAGAGTTGTGAATAAATTTGCAAACCTGAGTATATTTGACAAAGTCAAGAAAAACCATTTGAACTTGTTGGAGTATTACATCACTCTCCGTTAATGATGTAACCAATCTGTTATTGGTTTGTAATATGAGAGCGCTTGATGCAACGTGTTTCCCTGATTGTTTCATCAACAGTGTTGCAGCAGGAAGTCTGACATGTAAATTTAATTTCAAAATATTCTGATGAACGAGTTTCTTTCTGCTAAAATGAGAAGAGGAAACAGACGAAAACGCAGTTTATCCATGGAGCTTCTGGACTCATTACTGTCAGAGAGCGAGGAAGGTTGCACTGCAGAGACATTTAGAAATGGATTTAACTGAGCTGTTAATGGCGTTTATATTCACAACAGAAATATAATATGTCAGCAGAAATAAACAGAGACAACAAGAGACCAAATCCAATCAAATCTGTTAAAATGGCAAATTTAAGAACAACAGGCGTTGGCAAAGTGCTGCACACAAAAACAACAAATAATAATTACAACATAAAACAAACACTGTATAAAAACAAATGGATCGCTCACTCTTTATTAAAAGCCGGTGAGTAGAAATGTGTTAGATGTTGTTATTATCTTCAGATTTTATTTATTTTTTTCCTGGTCTTCCACCTTCCTGGACTTTTCTGCTCCTTTCATGCAACACGCTGCTGTTTACTGCAACACATTTCATGCACCATGCTTCAGTTTAACCTGCCATGTTTCTGTTTCAAACATTTTGACAACCAGACTATTTAAAATCTAATAGAAATGTCTCTGAAGGAGCAGAATTATTCTATTTATGAAATGATTAAGTTTCCCTCTCTTTAATGAGTCTTGTGACGTGAGCAGAGTGAATTATAGAGCGACTGGGTTTAGAAAGCAGGAGTCGTCCATATCAGATGGATGAAGGTGAACTTTCCTCTGGGCTGATAAAAGTCCAGCGATGACATTCCTCCAGCAGAACATCTGGCTCTCCTGCTGCTACCTACCTGCAGTGTGTGTGTGTGTGTGTGTGT
>NW_006800107.1:537161-594891 GCF_000485575.1 Poecilia formosa
CTGTGTGCGTGTGTGTGTGTGTGTGTGTGTGTGTGCGTGTGTGTGTGTGTGTGTGTGTGTGTGCGCTGGGTCTCTGGCTGCTCTGCTGCTGCTCTCCTCAGATCAGTGAAACACTATTAGCCTGTTTTCTTCCCTCCCTGGCACACACACTCATTTGCTGTGTGTCATGTCTCTGTCAGTCTCCTCGGCTCTGTGTCGGTTATCTCCTCATCTCGCTGACTCTTCTTCTTCTCCTTTGTTCCGTCTGCTGTTTCATCTCTTCTTCCATCCCTGCCTCCAACTCATCAAACTCGGCCTGTGCTCTAATTTCCACTTCCTCTGCAGCTCTTCTTCTGCTCTTTCAGTCAAACTTTCTAAACTTTCAAAGTTCCCAGCTTTGGCTCTTTTAGTGGAGAAACTTTGTTTTCTCTGCTGGCCTAAACTCACCAACAGTTATAATCATATATATATAAATCAATACGCACAACCCCCCCAAAAAAAACACAAGTCAGCTTTATCTTTTACATTTGCCACTGCATTCAGAAACACATCCAATTTAAAGGTGACCTATTATGGATTATATAAAACATGTTCATTACATTTTTTTGCACAAAATCGCTCTAATATAAAGAGATTTTAATCTGTTCAGCTCATACTAAATGAGCTGTTTTAGCATGGTGGTGTATTAGGGTCACTGCAAATAGAAAAGAAAAGAGGAGTAAATTTCTCCAAATAAATTTTGAGATGAATCTCAGAAATTTTCTAGAAAAAAACAAAAAAAGTCTCAAAAGCTCAGAAAGTCAAAAAACTCTTCCACTTTTGGAAAATTGTAACTTCCAAGATATTTTTCTTTCCACAAAAAAGGTGGAAAACTATAAATTATCAGATATTTGTATAAATGAGAAGAAAGTGTTTGTAAATTGACATATTTAGGTTTGACTTTAGATTCTTTAGTTTAATTAACTTTCAGTATATATGTGGATCTCACTATTTATTTAAGCATTTCTCTTTTTTTACATTTTTTACATTGACTAACTGGTCGCAGGAAAAATAGTCTTAAAACCTCTTGAATTATGTAAAAGTGTCTTAAAGATTCATGACAAGAAATCCAGACAATGTCATTGTCATATTCTTTCTAAATATGATTCTGTACATTTAGAAAGTCTATAAACTATAATTATAAAGTTTTCACATTTGGGAAAAAATGGCTGGTAAATAAGCAGATTTGCACAAATTATTCATGAACGTTATAAATGGTTTATTGAACTGTCTGTAGGTTTGTAGTTTGATTGTTTGCTTCGTTTTAGTGATGTGAATAATGAATTATTGGACATGTAATTAATTATTAGACTGGCTTTTCACCAATACACAACCTGCAGGAGGAAATGGTGCCAGCATCTCTGCTTTTTAAAAATAAAGTTTGATATGATGTGTGTGTGTGTGTGTGTGCAGAGATCTCGTTCCGGGTCTGGCAGTGCGGTGGCAGTCTGGAGATCCTGCCCTGCAGCAGAGTTGGTCACGTCTTCAGGAAGAAACACCCGTACGTTTTCCCTGAAGGCAACGCCAACACCTACATCAAGTAAGACTTTTACAGTTTAACCTCAAACGTGTCACTGCTGTCACCTTACAACAACAACGAGGTCTAAATCCAGATGTTAGTCTTTATTTATGTGACATTACTGAAGGAGACCAAATGGAAAAGTCAAATATAATCTTAAGAAAAAACCCTTTATGATCAGAAGAGACAAAGATATTTGTTGAGGTAAAGCATGGTGGAGGTAGCATCATGCTGCGGTAATTAAACCCCTAAAATCTATGCATAGAAGAAAAAAGAGGACAAAATATCAAACAGACAGCTTGGACACAAATATTTTAATCTCAAAAGAACTAAAATAACTTGATTTTTGTTACTTGTCACATCGTTCAGCTGAGACAGCAGTGGTGTAGAAGGAAGAGTTTCTTCTGTGCGCATGCCACAGCCACCGCGCCGCAGCCACCGCGCCGCAGCCACCGCGCCGCAGCAGCCACCGCGCCGCAGCCACCGTGCCGCAGCAGCCGCGCTCCTCTCGCGCCTTTGTTAAGGTGGATTTACAGCTGCCCGGGAGCCTTTGAGCTGCCACTACAATATTATCCCATTAGCATAAGCTGTTTTCTTTCTGCGCGTCTTTCAAACGGAGACATGTTTGCAGGCAGCCCAGTAATCCACTAACATGCTCAGAACACGTGAATTGATCTGGTATTAACTGATCAATCAAGGCTGTAAGCAGATTATCTCGCCTTCAAATGATAGAATCAGGTCAAAGTTGATAAGGATTAAAACAAATAAGGAAATAAAACGCTGATAATTAAAATTAATTGCTTGTTTTTTAAAAATGCAAGTCATTATTACTGCCCTGAGCCGATGGCTACTGGTAAACGGTGAACATGACAAACTGGGAGACGTGAGGAAGAGCAACAGCTTAATTGCGACACTCCATCACTGCATTACTCGTGGGATCCACTAAACGCCGCAGACCGATGATTTATCTCAAAGATTATTCCTTCAGCTGTTCACTCACTCATTAACCTCTGGCTGTAAGCAAAACATTAAAGCTTCAAGGTGTGGGAGTTGAGTTGGCGGTGCGGTTTAATTGGCGGCGGCAGGCGGCGGTGACGGCAGGATGGAGGTTCGGCTCTCTGGCTGCCGAACGGCCCTTCAGAGCCGGGCGCCGTCCAAACCGCCCATTAAAGCTTATTGTTTTGTGTCAACTGCCTATTTCACAGCAACACTGAGATGCTTTTTTTCTCGCTCTTTAGTTGTTCATTTTTGCTCCCCGTTGGTCGTTACCGAGGCAACATCTGTTCTGCGAGGAGGATGATGACTTTAGTTTGCATCCCGACGACCTGATGTTTGCATCTCTGAAACAGAGCCGCGTTGCTCCGCTGCTTAATTAGCAGGAAGCTTCTCTGTTGGCAGACAGGATTATGAATTATGCTCCACCAAAAATTGCTGCTTGATAACTCGATTACAAAGATTATGCTGTTTCCTTCCTTGTGCTTTGTGTAAATGCGCGCGCGTCTGGAGTCGCTAATTTAAAGCCCTCGCGCGACACGTATTTATGTTTCTACGCCCACCAGCATTACGCGTCCGCTCTCTGTTCCGCGTTCATTAAAGCGCCGCGGCTGGCGCGTGTAATGCTCATAATGGAGGGTTTCCGTCAATTCAATGAGATCGCTCACAGCTCAGAGAAACTCTGCTAATAGCTAATTACAATAGAGACACACTGAGAGGGAAGGGAGAATGAGACAAAAGGGGAAAATGGGATGAGAGGCAGAGAAAATGGGCTTCACTGTGGCAGCAGTGTGGGTGAGTAAAGTGCAGTGGGTTGAATAGAAATGAGCTGATGGGATACAGACACAGAGATATGATTAAAGGATGATATAAACATGGTTTCATACCTGAAAATATGGAAGAGGATTAAAGGGCGGCTGAAAACAAAGGAAACAATTCTGACTTGAGTCTCAGAAATCTGACTTTTTTTATCTCAAAATTGTAACTTTAATCTCAGAATTCGGACTTTTTTCTGAGAGTTCTGATTTTTTTTAACTTTAATCTTAGGTTTCTGACTTTAATCTCACAATTGTGACTTTAATGTACTGACTTTTTTCTGAATTTTGTCTTTAATCTCAGAATTCAGAATTTTTCTTACTTTAATCTAAGAATTCTGATGTTAATCTAAGAATTCTGACTTTCCTCAGAATCAGAATTGTTGAAACTGTTTACGCACCATCAGACAAATCGATTCTTAAAACTCATCTTTCCAAATTTAGCACAAGCTTTCAGTGTTCATAAAAAAAAGGTTTACAAATCCAGGGGCATTTTTATTAGCTCTTTTTGCATTAAATTAAAAATTATTATCTATTATTATATTAAAATAGTAGACATACACCTAAGGATGTGTAGTTGTTTGAATTTTGACAGATTAAAACAGTATTAGAATTCATCAGAATTGTTTTCATTTGTTTTCAGTAGCCCTAATCCTCTTCTGTATGAAAACTTGTAAGCATTTCATGTACATGCGAGAAAAACCATCAGAAAGGTAAACCGTTAGCTCAGACATGTGTAACCGTAGCGATCCATCATCCAGATCTCATGGACGGTGGGCCGGGTTTCCTCTGCAGCAGCCGCATTTAAACGCAGCAGGTGACCCGGCCGAGCCTCCTGATGTCTGTTTTTATTTGTTTTCTCTGTCCTTCCTCCTGCAGCCTCTTCTTCATTCTCACCAGCAGGATCAGAATCAGAAACGACTCACAGAATGCTGATGAGAGAAAGTCCTGGTTGCACAGAAAAACACTAAGCTGTCATTATCAGCTTCCCAACTGTACAAAATACATCAAATAATGGAAACCCCTTTGATTTTCTACTCTGACGTGGTTCTGTGGAGCATTTAGTATCTTACCTGCAGTATACACCAGTCTGAGGGAACATTCCTATACATATGTATTAACAAATGTTCATGTATCAAAGTCTAATCTCTCTTTTTTATTTATTTGGGGGGGAAAGTACAATGAAACCTCCCTGTTTCCATTTTGGGAGCTCAGCCAATCAGCAACAAGGAAAATAAGTGTCATTCCTGGATTGGCTGCTGAGTGAACAGCAGGTAGCATTTTTCCTCCGTGTCTCTGATTCCTCAGCTGCGTTTTCTTTTGAATATTTTATAAATGCTCTACGAAAAAATCCACAAATAGTTTGAAGTAACTTTCCAAAAAAATCTGGAAGAAATGAATCCGTAAATTCTGAACCATGAACAGACAGGTGAAGAAAAAACAGAAATTAACTTTGTTTTGTGTTTTCCTGCATCGGTTTGTTTCTGTGCTGTGGAAACAGGAACACACGGCGCACAGCGGAGGTCTGGATGGACGACTTCAGCCTGTTTTACTACTCGGCCCGGCCGGCCGCGCGAGGGAAATCCTACGGAGAGTAAGACCAAGCAGAACCACGACACATTATTAGGGCAGCTAGAAAAAAAAAGTTAAAAATTTCCATCAAAAAACTCAGAAATTTTGAGATTAATCTCAGAAATTTTTGAGAAAAAAAACAAGAAAATTTCTGAAATTTTGCCAGAAAAAATTATGAAATTTTGAGATTTATTTCAGAAATTTTCTAGAAAAAGTTTAATAATTTCAAAAGTCAAAAATTTCCACCCACAAACTCAGAAATTTTGAGATTTATTTAATAAGTTCTCCAGGAAAAACTTGTAATTTCTGAGTTCCAGAAGTCAAACATTTGTGAGAAAAAACTCAAAGATTTTCATATTAATCTCAGAAATGTCATAGAAAAGCCTTTTATGAAATTCAGAACACTCCCAATAGTTTGACTTTTAAACTTTGAAAATGTTTGACTGTTTGAAATCTTGAAATTTCCAAGATTTTTTTCTAGAAAGTATCTGAAATTTATCTCAGAGATGTAATCCTTTTTTTCTGTCTAGTGGCCCTAATACACCAAATGCACATGTTATAAACTCACCTTGCTTCCTCACTGCTACATTATACTGTTATGAATTGTGCAGATTGACTCAGCGTAAAAAAAGAGTTTAATGCTCCCAACTGATGTGTTTGTTGTGATCTGAAAAGACATCAGTAGAAAACCTCTAGTCATTTAGGAATATCGTCATTGAGGCTGTTTGGGGATTTAGACTCTGGATTGATGCAGTCGGCAAACTAAAGGAGCTTTTCTCTACGTTGTAAAAGAGTCTTTTCTTGTATCCTCCAGTCTCCTGTGGTTAAACCAAAGAGGCTGATGAATCATTGCTGTGATGTGTTACTTTTATATTTTAAGCTAAGCTAAATGTTTCACCACACCGATGTGGTTTAATGGATTGTGCATTAGTGGCAGGTTTTCTTCGACATTCAGAGTCGGTGCAGCAGCAGCCAGACAGTCGTTGTGAAATGTCAGTTTATCTGTCAGGAACATGTGAATACTGACATTTCCACATCAGTTTATGTCTGGCTCCGTGTTAGTATTTCATTATCTGTCTCAGTGTTGTTCCTTATTATGGGTTGTTTCACATCCTGGCTCCGGAGTGTTAGCGCAGGTGCTAGTGGCTATCTGCTGTTTACCTGTCAGCCTGACTGGCTGCTGCTTTGTTTTTGTCTCTTCCAGCATTCGAGGCAGAGTCGAACTTCGGAAGAAGCTCAAGTGCAAATCCTTCAAGTGGTACTTGGACAATGTGTACCCCGAGCTCAAGTGAGAATGCATGTTTTTTTTTGTGTGTGTGTGTGTGTGTGTGTGTGCGTGTGTGTGTGTGTGTCTGTAAGTGCATGCCTCTTCAGGCTTATCTGTGCTGGAAAAGCTTCTGCTGAGCGTGCAAACTTAAAGGAGAAATTTCTAGGCTGATGCCAAAAGTGGCTTTATTACCGTCTGGATCATTGTTAGAAAAAAAGATTATTTTTGATCTTTTCATACTTTATTTGCTGTTGTAGAGTTTCGCTGACTCATGATGGTAGATCATCGTATGAAAAGATGCAGCACACTGCAAAGGTTAGAGTCCAACTTTCAGACTTTATTAACATGCAGAAGTGAGGCACACTAAGACTGATCAAAGCAGGCAAGTTTAGTTCAAAAGTTAAGTTTAAAAACGCATTAATCTTTGGAGTAATCAGAAACTTTGGTAAGAGGGAAGGTGGTAAAGAAAAGCATTGAATCATATCTAAAATGCTGCAGGAGCAGCATGTTGGAGTTTCTCTGATTTGGTTGTTTTGTAGACTTCTGGGTATAATTTTTTTGGGATGAGTTGTTTCTTTTTTGGACAATAATCCTGTCTGGATTCAGATGATGCAGCTGGAAGGATTTTGCTCTTATATTTTTAATTTCAGAAAGTTAGTTTGGTGTCAGATTTCAGGTATTATTTGCGTTTTTGCTGCCAGTTGTTAAACAACACCTTGTTGCCGATTAATCGGATCAATAAAATTAAAATTAAATGAGTTAATATAGAAATACAGCATGTTTAACACCTTTAATACATTTAATTCTGACATTAAATGCTTTTTTCATGACTGGCACGTTTTTTGATTAATGTCATTTTTATCCCAGTTTTCCTCTTTTTCAGGCAGTTAGAATTTACTCTCATTATTTATATATGTACCATAAACACATATATTTATTCTTTCTATAGTTTTATTTCTGTTTTTGAAAATCTACATTTTTTTCCATTTCTTTCTGCAGTCTCAGGTTGATTAATTTACTATTTTTCTAACTCGAGTCCAGATTTGTTGCTTTTCTAATTTGCAGATCCTGTCGTTTATTTCATTTAATCTTTTATTTGGTTCACATTCCTCTTGACCATGACAGACGATACGCAGTTAAAAAATACAATTATATGCAGTCAAGAACATCAGAACTACTTCTAAAAACATTTAAACATTTAAACAAATCACCGGTTCACAGAATGCTGTAAATGAACGTCATTAGCATAATTTGAATGTTTTGCGTTGTAGTGCAGTTAATCCTATTCTCTATTATAAAAGTTTCAGTTTCTTTTTTTATTAAACCTGTTTCCCTCAAAACTCTGTGGTTCTTCTTGCTGTAGATTAAATACTTTTCCAACTTAAATTAATTTTTAATCTCAACATGAAGGTCAGAAGCAGCTTTCCTCCATCCTTGATTAAGATAAATGAAGAGTCGCATCACATGTGACAGCAGCGTTATTATAGATGGAACATTTTAATTGGAAAACACACCAAAGACCCGAGTTCCGTATAAATCGACCTGCTTGTCCAGGTTTAAAGGAAAATAAAAGAGGAGAGTGATTTCCAACTACTCCG
Organism: Poecilia formosa; assembly: GCF_000485575.1. Lineage (NCBI taxonomy): Eukaryota > Metazoa > Chordata > Actinopteri > Cyprinodontiformes > Poeciliidae > Poecilia > Poecilia formosa. Next base: position 544,944 of record NW_006800107.1, read on the forward strand.
TCCGTCACGTACGCCACCCGTTTGAGTTCCTGAACGTCTCATTCGCTGCCTTTGTGAGCGAAATCTCTCACTCGGTCCTGATTGGCTCAGCTCCCCAGGGGTCCGGCTCCTCAGACTCACCACACACACCGTTCCTCACACACAAAAACACACTTCATGTCTCTTCCTTACAAAAACATAACAGCCATGCTACATGCAAACCATAAAAGCACACGTAAACATTGTTGCTCCATCCTTTTTAAAGCAGCCATTTATTCACTGGAGGCTGGTGCTAATCCCCCAGAATGAAATTAACAGGCTTCCTCTCAGGGGACAACAGACGTGACCCTTAAAACGCAGAATAACCTTTAACGGGTTATTAAAAGAGAAAGATAGCAGATTGAATTAATGCAGCACAGCTTAAACTCCAGTTTATGGCATAGCTAAAATTTGAACAAGAAAGGCTGAGAAAGTTTAATAAGGAGGAAGACTGTAGAAGAAACTTTTTGGACTAAGTGTAATTTTATGGCTATTTCAGGTCAACGGGTTATCGTCAGGAAAGTATGGAAAAATTTTGGCTTTTTGGCTCAGATAGATATTTACACATCAACTGAAGTTGATTTTTTAGGCAGACCTGTGAAGATGCTGCTGCAGTAATCAATGTGACTGAAGATAAACACATGGATGAGTTTCTCTAGATCCTGCTGAGACATCAGTCCTCTAATCCTGGAGATGTTCTTCAGGTGATAGAAGGCCGACTTTGTAACTGTCTTTATGTGGCTCTGAAGGTTCAGGTCAGAGTCCAATTACACTACGCTTGTTTCTAGCTGCAATAACTGAAGAATAAATATCAGGGTATTATGTTGGCATAAGGTATTATTGGTGTTTCAAACAGGTCTGTCTACCGTACTTTGTTTTCTTTGTTTGATGTTTATTTATGCATGTTTTCTTTATACGGACCACTTTGATGATATTTTTTATTTTAAATTTACTAACCAAACCTAAATAATCATCTGACTCATTTAAAAGAATGTCAGTTTGTTGAACAGCTGCGTTTTCATATATTTACTTATTCAAAATAACATACCAACAACACCAAAGAGTATTTTTGGTGTTTTAGTTTTTGTTCCTCCTTTTCCTTCTCACTAACATTTGCTCGTCTTCAGGGTCCCAGACGACTCGGACTCCCAGTCAGGTGTGATCCGACAGCGGCAGAACTGCCTGGAGTCCCGTCGGGTCGAGGGCCAGGAGATGCCTCTCCTCACACTGGGCCCCTGCGCAGGAGCAGAGGGGGGCCCCACCAGCAGTCAGGTAAGTCTGTCAGCATTTACCAGGAGAAAAGACACAGAAATAACTGTCTGGATACACAATGTGTTTGTGTTTCTATCATTCCTGGCCTGGAAAAAGGTAAATATGGCACAGATTTAGTTATTTTTCTTTCCATACAGTGACATTAACAGTGTTTTCCCCTTTCACATTATGTTCTGTCCATCAAACAAACTTTAATATCAGACAAAGCCAGCATTCATTCAGCACAAATCCATCTTTTTTATGCCACTTTTATCGTCCCAATTCCAATCTTTTCATCCCTCAAACAATCAGATTTTACTAATCAGATACGATAGTTTTCAAAGCCTCTGCAGTCAAAATGATCGTTCGTATTAAATTTCTCTTTAACATCATTGATGTGAAATGTGACAGAAAGAATTATGTCACATCAGAAGCAGCTGATGCTCCACAAAAGCTGCACTTTCTTTTGTCTCAGCTTCCTTCATTTTTTATGATCTCGTGACGATAATGTCGGCTCAAAAAACTTTAAAAATTATTCATTATCACTTCCTTAAACAGCCAGTTGCTGTGTGACGTCAACGTTCTTCTTCTGCACATGCGGGTTGCTTTGGAAATTAAAACCATTCACTGATTGGTAGGATGAATGACTACGCAATGAAACAAATCATATTTCAGTAAAAATTGGAATTGAGAATCAAAACCTGTGTGAACGTAGCCAAAGAGAAGCTGCTTAAATGGAAGAAGCAGTTTTCAAATGATTTATAAAAAAAAAAACTGACCAAACTAATCTGACCTAATGAGAAAATATGACACCTCCCTGCTCCATTGTTGAATCATTTACTAAATGACTCAGTTTCACCTTCAGACTGATTATTACTAGACATACAAACACAAAGTCAAACATTTATCAGTCCAGGATGGATTATAAAAACTTTTCTAAGGCTTTAGAATGAAGGAGAACGTGCAGCCATTATTTAGTCAGGCTATCTGCTCAGGTAGCTACACCACAACTGTATGTTTTTCATGAGTGAATATTCTCCAAATAAAAGCAGATATTGTTCTTGTAAGAATTTGTTTTTCAGCCTGCTGACTGGAAGTGTGCAGCAGCAGGTTGTGTAGAGGTAGAGCTGAGCTGCTGTTTGCTTCATGCAGCTGCAGAAAATTCCAGTTATTCTGTCATTTTCTCTGGAATCTCATTAAAATGATTTGAAACTTGGCAGAAAATAGGAGAGGATTTGATTATAAATATTTCAAGGTCTGCATTTCTGTCTACATTTTGTAATTCTTGTCTGAAAATCAATCAAACTGTTGCCTTCGTATTTTACCTTAACCAAAAAACAATTTCTTATCCAACAAATATTAAAATCCTGCTGAAAAAAAAGTTCCTGTTATTTTTAAGCATATCCATTTTGTTGTTTTTGTACATCCTGTTTCTATTAAATACGAGAACATTTAGGAGTGTCCAACATTGTTTGCAAACATCAAAAATGCAACTATTTGAATTAAAAAGCAAATCATGAAGCTGAGAAAATCTCAAGACATTTAGTTTGTGCAGAACAGAAAACAGATGATCAGTTTCTTTGTTCTGCTCTACGTCTCTGACTGTGTTCATTTTTCACTAACCAAGCACAGCAAAAGCCTGTGTGTGTGTGTGTGTGTGTGTGTGTGTGTGTGTGTGTGTGTGTGTGTGTGTGTGTGAGTGTTCTCCATCCTCTCAGTTATAATTAATACCCATAGGATTCTCATTATTCCACGTTTAGAGCGAGCGTGGAGGCTGTGATTCACGCTAACAAGTGGGCTTACAGAAAGCCAACATGTCAGCAGCTGAAATGCCTAAAGGCTGGAGAAAACTGCCTCTGACTTGAAGGTGGCTGATTAAAGTCCCACAGCTCCCAGTAAAACCAACTGGGAATGAGTGAGAATGAGAAACTGTCTGTTATCCAGAGGAGTCAAAAGAGAAACTAAAGCCTGTTCAGCTTAAAAGGGAAAACAGGAAGAATCTCCCAGTGTTGGAGGAAAATCAGAGGTGTTTACATTATAAATTATTTTTTCATTATTCTCTTTATACTCAAATGCTGCCAGAAAATTTACGGCAAACCAACTTTTATCTGACACAATTCTCATTTCTTTTCGCAACCTGGATATGAAAACATCTTTGAGTTTTTATTGTAAATTTATGCCACAGCAGGATAGATGGTTAACCCTGCTCATGTAGGATCAAATGAAATGTATTAATACTTCATATTTTACTCATCAGAAATCAGCAACGAGGATAAACCAGCAACATGACAGAAAAAATCATCATTAACAAGCAACACTGTGCAAAATAACATTACAGCATCATGCAAAGTGACATTACTCAAGAAACTGACAAGTTTTTGTCAAAAACAGAATCAAATGATACAATCTGGAATAATTCTCTAGTAACTACCCGTTTAAAAAGAAAAATAACCTTCCCTTCTTTTCTTAAATATGCTAAAAGTATTTTGGTGTACCTGCTAAAGGCTCTTTAATGATATAAAGTCATTCTGACTGGAGAACCAACAAGGATAAAAGCACATCTTGTGGGTCAGTGATTGGATTTATTCATATTTGCCAATTAAATTGAAGCTTAAAATTTTAAGCAACTGAATCTTCTCTCATGTAATAGCAGCTCAGCCTACAGCAGAGCTGAGCATGTTGTCCACACCAACACTTTTAATTGGCCCTGCAAATCAAGTCTGCAGGGCTCACTGCAAAGGGAGCACATTTTGGCCATTTAATTAAAAATAGTCACATTATAAACATTTACAACCAGAACAATCACCTTTTTCTGCTTGTTTGTTAGCTTTGAGTGTCATATTGTCAGCATTTAAGTGTTATTTTTGTTTTAAGAGCTGGAAATGCAGTTGCAGTTGTGCAGAGAAGAAAAATCTTGTAATTATTGTTGAAATACAGAACTTAATAGAAATAAACATCCATCAAATCAAATTCAAACTGGCAGTAAAGTTACTGATATCTACCAGCTGCATGTAACCAAAGCTACTTTAGTCAGTCTAATATTTCTGCCTTTTTGTCATAACTAAGTTGTTTATGCAGTTTTTAGTCTATTTTTCCTTGTGATGTATTTCGTGCATGTTTGTACCTGGGTAAAAATCCCTGAGGCAGAGCCTGTAATCACCCTGCAGATGAGAATGCGTTCTGCGTCAGTCATCTGTGACACAAATCAATCACACAGCTGCATTACCCAGAGGTGGACAGCTGTATTATAGACGGTAGGAAATCCATCTCTCTGAGCCACACAGCTGTGATTGTGAACATTAGTAATGTAATTACCTCTGAGGCTGTGAACGTGTGCATGGAAAGCAGGCGGATCAGCCAGCTTTTACCAGGTCTTATGTGGAGCCTCACTGCTTCCTGATTTTAACCTTTTATATGTTCTTGATTTACAGATTTCAAGTGAAGACAAAGAGAAAATTGATGTGGAGTCAGTTATAAATGAGCATATGTTAAATGTTGCATTTTGCTTTTGATTTAAAAACTTTAAAACAAACTCTAGTAACACACATAGATAAACCAGAGTGTTTGCGCATCCTAAAAAATCTTAAATTCTTGCATTCAAAATTAAGTCCTTAAAATATCTTAAATCTATAAAAAAAAAAATTCAAGTTGGCCTTAAATAAGTTAATCAAAGGTCTTAGATGTTGCTCTAGCCTGGCTTTAATCTCATGTAGTTTATTTGTCTTGGGACTTTTCTGTCAGGCAAAACAATGAAAAATCTTTATTACGCTCTTTGACTCGACTTCCTCAACTGCATCGAGTTTATTAGCTAGTTAGCTAGCTAGCTTTTTTTAGTCTTATGATTAGTGACTGTAAATTATCTTCTGTATGACATTCGTCTTTCCCACTGACTCATATCTGTTGCCAAATCATACAATGCTACTATATGAAATATGCTATTTTCTTTTGTATATTTCTGTCATTATACAAGTCTTAAATTCTAATCATAGTGATCTTAAAAATGTCTTAAATTTGAGTTGGTAAAACCTGCAGAAACCCTGATATACACACAATATATATATTTAAAAAAAACTTTAGAATACTAGGAAATAATTCAAATGTTTCTCCCTCATCTCAAAAAGTGAACATATTTCCAGCCTTTATTTCTTGTACTTTTGATGATTTTGGCTCAGAGGAAATAGAAACCCAAAATTATGTTCCTCAGAAAATGTTAATATTACATAAGTTAATGCGTAAATAAATGTTATTTTAAACAGAAATGTCAACCTTCTGAAAACTATATTAATTTTTTTAACATACTTTTTTCCTTCCACTCAACTTTCTATTCATATTCATGGACATGACACTCTGAACAATCAGCTTCTTTACTTTTTGTGGCTCCCCTTCAGGAAACTTTTGCATATATTTATAATTAAGGTGTAACATGAGTTTCTAATATCTAAGTTTTGCAAAATATTCACATTTTCTGAGACACCTCAACTTTGGATTTTCATCATCTGTGATCCAAAATCTTCAAAATTATTAGAAATAAAAACTTGAAATATTTTACTTGATGAAAATATGTAACATATGAGTTTCACTGTCTGAAATGGAGGACAAGATATTCACCTTACAATAACAAAATATGATAACTAAGAGAATTCATAAAAAGCACACACTCAGCAGTTTTTCATTGAGCTCTGAGGTTGTAGGTTTGGTTGTGTTGGGACTGAATCTGAAAAGTGCAAAGACACGCAGTAACTGAGCGGCGGGTGGCTCCAGCTGTGAGATAATGTATTGAACTGGAGCACCAATTAACCTCTGATGTCATTCCATTTGCAGCAGTTCGATAAATCAGTCAGTGTGAAACAAAGCCTGCAGCGTTCAGATGTTCTTCAGAAAACGCTTTACCTCAACTGGTTAGCTGGAAAGACCTCCACTTCTCCTTTTAACCATTTTCAATACTAAATACTTCCAGAACATGTACAGGAAAACACAAAGTCAGCAAAACCTGAGAAATCCATGGGATTACATGTAAAGGGCCTTGCTAGCTGCAGCGCCGAGTCAAAGATCTTGACTTCTCTGTTGAAGTTCTGATTATTGACTGCTAAAAGTTTGTCAAGTAAAGGCTCACTTTCAGGTAAAAACTGCTCACTGTTAAAGAGCAAAAACATAAAATGCTACAAAGTATTTTATGTAAATATCTTAGTTCACTTGAAATAAAACAAAACTAGCTTACCAGTATCTTTTCAGGAAGATATGTAGTCAGTAATTTCTTAAGACTTTTTTCTCATGTTATAATGAAACCATACCAATGCATTTAGTATTGCATTGGTATGGTTTAGTATTGGTACTAAAGTTACCATTTAGCATTGGTAACTTTAAACAAGCTCCTACTTCTTCCTGAAAAGTTACCTGTAAGTTACTTTTGTCTTATTTCAAGTGTACTAAGATACTGAAAAGTAGACTAAAAATACTCTGTAGATTTTGTGTTTTTGTAATAAAGTTCATCTTTGAGTCACCAATTCTTCATGTAACCAGTAAGGGATGAGGGACTGATCCAGAGGAAGCTGGAAGACTGTTATTATTTCCAAACTACAGTTTAAAGTGACAGTTCAGTACTGAGAAGTGTTTGCTTCAATAAAATATGATCATTATCATCAAAGTCCAGGGTGAATTATTCTTTGTAAAAACAAAACACTTGAGAGTTTAACCTTCTGAAATCAGAAACATTTTTGCTTGTTTGTAGATTAACGTAAGAATTTTCTGGCGGTGAAAGAGTTAAAATGTGCAGAAGGCTTATAAGCACACCATGGCTGCACGCATTGATTAATAACTGGAATATGTTTTGTTCCTGCAGGAGTGGGTGTACACTCACGGGCAGCAGATCCGTCAGCAGCAGCACTGCCTGTCGCTGTCCACCACCTTCCCTGCATCGCAGGTCCTCATGCTGCCCTGCAACATGGCAGACGGGAAGCAGGTCTGAACACACACACACACACACACACACACACCTAAACACACACACACACACACACACACACATCCTCAGCTCAAACTGACAGGTGGTGTGTATCTGCAGCACCGTCTATCAAATGGCAGGTAAATAAATCAAAGTGTTAATTAACCTGGAGATGAATTTATTTAAAAAATGACTGATATTCACACATGTGCAGATGCCTGGTGCATTTTTGAGCATGCAGCTTTGAAAACAGACACTCACGCATGTCATTACCTGACCACTGGGCACCCAGAAACTCCAGCAGCAGGGAACCACCTGACAACCAATAAATCACCTGAAGAAGAAGAAGAAGAAGAAGAAGAAGAAGAAGAAGAAGAAGAAGAAGAAGAAGAAGAAGAAGAAGAAGAAGAAGAAGAAGGGAGACATGAGAGTAAGGATGAGGAAGAGGAGAAGGGAGGATGGAGGAAGAGTATAGACGAGGGGTGGCAGAAGATTTTCTCATTAAACCTCACCAACTGTTCCAACGTGGAAAATCTGCTCCGGTGTGTTTGTGTTCGTCGCCTCCGGGTTCCTGCGATGTAAAACCCAACCAGAGGACGCATGGATCCAATCACACTCAGAAAACATGCTAATATTCCCACGTTCTGATATCTGACATGACGCACAATAAGATTCAGTTGTTATTTCATCTAAAAGTCATCCAGGCAGAAAATGAGAATCAAAATGAGAACGAAGGTAAAAGGGCATAAAAACAGAGAATCAGGAGAGGAGGTGAAAATATAAAACACGTCAGAGCGGTAAAAACGAAAGGGAAAGAAAGACAAAAAGCATAAATACACATAAGTAATCACACTTATAGCCAAAATATTCACACCCCTAAAGCAAGTTTTCCCTTTCCAGCTGCTAAACTAAAACCTGCAAACAAATCCAGGAGTAAAATGAAATGTATGTTGCTCAACTTTTTAATAATCCATACTTTTTTTGCACAGTCATATCATTGTGAGAGAGAAAATAATAATCTTCTATTTTATTGCATTTCCCGTTCAGCATCACTGCAGTCGGCTCAGTGTAACCAGGATAAGATATGAGAGGATCACCTGCATACAAATCCAGATATGATTGGCTGATCAAAACTTCACAACATTTACTGTTATTCAGTTCAAGACACAATTCCTAAAACAGAATCTTTTTAAGGTACAGAAAACTCCAAATCAAGCTTATTTTACAGTGGAGTAAATGTTTCAACTTATTTCTAATAAAACTTTTTTTTTTTGCATTTATTATTTAATGGTTTTTTGTTATTTTTCTGGGTCCACCCACTGTGTGTTTGAACGGCCCAGTCAAAGCCCAGACATACCTCGAACTTAGAGTTGAGGTTCACAGTCTCCATCCAGTCTGACTGAAGCTGAGGCTTTTTCAAAGAAGAAAGGGCAAAAATAAAAATAAAACCTACTTTGAATCTCCTGGTGATGATGAGACAGATTGTTGTTATTTTTAAAGACAGTGAACGCATCGCTGTGCATCAAGAGGCTGGAAGTGTGAAAAACAAGCTGCAAATGAGGAGAGCAGAGAATCCAGCAATGAGATGTGAAGAATTTAAAATGATTTTCTGAGAATTTATTAGAGGTTAAAAAGACAAGAACAAACAAAATGTACAAGAGATAAAGAAAAAGATGTGGAGATAGAAAATAACTGAAAAAGAAAAAAGAGACATTAAATTATACATTTGAAAAAGAAGATACAGCTTGAAGAAATGAATAAAACATGAAAATAATGAAACAAGGAAGGAACAAATGGAGGATGGATGGATGTAAGGGAGAGAGCAGGAAGGGGAAAGAGGGAGGAAGGAATGAAATGAAGAAGGAAGGATGGAGAGTAAGAAAGAAAAGAGGAAGGAAACATGAAAGGAAGTAAGAGAGAGTAGGAAACAAGAATGAATCAAGGAAGAAGAGTAGGAAACAAAGAAGGATGTAGGGAAGGATGGACTGTAAGAAACAAGGAAGGCAGAAAAGGAGGAAAGGAGGAAAGTATGAAACTAATTGTACAAGAGATATAGTTAATGAAGAAAGTTCATTTCCAAACATCTTTTCTCTCCCATTTCGCTTGACTTTGTTTGAAAGCAGCCAGAAAGTTGAGGAGGGAAACGTCTCCAGCAGGCCGACGTTTTGGTTTCGGTTGCTCTGCTGGAATATTTCCAGATCGTTTCACTACATTAGCAAAACAAGACTCTATGCTGAACCCTGGAGACGGAGGATGTTATGGCGACCGGGAGGCTGTTTGGGTCTGCATGCACGGAGACAGACAGGCAGACAGGCAGCTGCAACAGACCTGCAGGAGGCGCTGCTGCTGCGTCACGGTTACACACAAACACCATCTGGGTTTGTTTAGGCCGTTTCTGTGTGTACTGCAGCCGCGCCGCTGCAGCGCATCTCTGTCATGTAAATGAAACGTGTAAACCTTTCAGCTGACACACTGTGTGTGTGTGTGTGTGTGTGTGTGTGTGTGTGTGTGTGTGTGTGTGTGTGTGTGTGTGTGTGTGTGTGTGTGTGTGTGTCAGAAGGCAGGAAGTAGAGCGATGATAGCTAATTAGAACGACGATCCGGCAGAGAAACATCCCAGAGCTGACAGGTGGAGACTGAGGAAAGGAAAAATTGCAGAGAAGCAAAAAAACAGAGGGAGAGAAATAAAAAAAAAACACATAAAGACAGAACTAAGCAAAGAGGAGAAAACTGGAATCATTTTAAAACTGAACTTCCAAATTATTACGCATAAAATCTCACTTCCATAAATGAAGCAGCAGCACTTAGTGTCACATTCATCTTTAGTAAATTGCATGTCTGCCTGTAAACACGTTGCTACACTTAGTGGTAGCACAGGTTGTGCCTAAAAATGTCTCCTAAATAGAATGAAGTATGCAAAACGGTAGAATATTTTAGCACATTAATAACCTTCAGCTAACAAATCACAACGGCTGAAAATGTCAGAAAGAGGAGAAGTAATTTATGCTCTTTACACTACGGAGGAATCGCATGGAAGGGATACAAGTCCTGACTTTACACAGTATACAAAACTTAAACACAAACATAAAACACACATCTGGAATATTAATAATTTGTTCCCTCAGAAACTCTGTCTGATGTTTTTGCACCAAACAGTCTAAACAGCTTTGAGAAAAAAATGTTTCTGTCAAAATGACAGAGTATTAGAGCCAGACTAACAGATTTTTTTAACTTTCAAGAAAAACATTATAAAAGGAAGAGAAACAGATAATTCACATAAACATGAGGAAAAAGTTATTTCTATAAGAAAAATAGATTCTGACAGAAAAACCTTTTGTCAGCTCAGTTAGAGATTGGAAGAGACTTTAGATTGGGTCAAAGGTCAGTGATCCTAAATCCACATCACAAATTTTTTCTACTATAAATATGTTATTTTACATTTTTGCTAAAATTGTCACCAAGTTGTGACAATAAAATATGAGACAGATAATCTGTGAAAAGGTCGATCTCCTCCACTTCCTTCCTCCCTGTGCTGCTACTGAAGAAATGCACCACTTCCTACCAAAACCAACCAATCAGAGCCAGGAGGCGGGTCTTAGTGCTGTCAATCAGTCTCATGTACTCATTGCTAAATGTGCTATTGGTGGAAAAACACTTATTGTTCCAGGAAAATGTTCTAGCTATCGTCATCGGAGGCTATGCTAACTAGCCTTAGCATGCTGTGATGAGCTAGCTGTAGCGTAGCAGAGAGAAAGAGGGAGAGGAAGAGGGCAGCGCCACATGGAGGTTGATTGGCAGCGCTAAGACCCGTCTCTTGGCTCTGATTGGCTGTTTCTGGTTAGCACTAGAAGGCAGAAGAGCTCCATTTTTTTCACAGGTTATCATATTTACTGTCACGACATAGTGACAGTTTCAACAAATATGTTACAAAAATATCTTTTATAAAAGTTACCTACTGCAGCTGTAAGGAAAATAAGCTTATCTACTTTATTTAAGGAAAATGTATAACTTTAAGATGATTTTTAATCTTTTTTATTAGAAATGTAATGTTGTTTAACCCCAGTAAGAAAAGCTGCAGGCCTACAGCTGCTAAGTGAAATCTTAATAAACAAATATATATCAGAACCACTCTAAATTCAAATGTTCCTGCAGGATAAGAGTTAAAGTACGCTTTTCGTTTTGAAATCATCCAAAATGTTGCTTTTGTAGTCCACAGACTCTCTGAAATAAAAAAAAGCTCAGGTAGGAGAGCTGAATAGTGAAGTGAGCTGAAGCCTCCCAGGAGGAAGAGTCAGGCCTGTGATGACCTGGGATGATGAGATACGCTCTCAGCTCCCAGCGGTCGTCTGGAAAAGGAACAAAGTGGCCTGAACTTTACCAGAGCTGCTCTGACTTGCACAAAGACAGAGTAACACGACGTGTTCCTCTCATATTTGATGTCAGCTCTGCTGCAGCAGCCGGTAATGAGGTGAATACTAATTGATTTACTTTTAATTATCCCTCCCTCTTTTTTTTTCTTTCAATTACAACCCTCAGCGGCCCGTCGCTGCGCTGCGACTAGCGCCTCGTCCTGCCAGAGTTACAGCAGAGCTGCAGTTATTTTACAGGACAAAGCTTGCATGTGTGGGATTCGGACCCCACAATGCTGAACCAATCAGAACATGTTCATTCTCCACATCCTGACAAACTCTGAAACTCGAGTAAAGCATGGATATGATTTATATTTTGTGCTTTAATATTCAAATTTTGACCCTTTCTTTATCAATTCTCCAGTCTGATTGGCTCTCAGTCTGTTTCCCAGCTGTATGATATGAATAATATAATATTCTCCATCATTGCTATTTATACCTACACTCACCTAAAAATCTAACATTTAAATTTCTTTCAGTACATCTAATTCAGCTTCAAATGGAAAGAACAACTCATGTGTCATTTATTTTACGGTGATACTTTTTGTTTTCTCCCTCATTAAGCAATATAAAATCATGATATTTTAGTAAAAAACACTGTACAAAGCACCTGTACATGTTTACACGAAGCATAATCAATATTTAAAGAGATAACACAGATCCGCGCCCAGATGGAGGCTAGATTTAGAAGAGACCTCCATCTAGCGGCCATTAAGAGGAATTACAAATAGATATTTACCTAAATTCACCAAAGCCTTGCCAACATTTGAGATTATAAACTGAAAAATATTTAAATAACAGTTACATTTTAGCAAGATAGTTACAGAATCAGTGCTGATTAATGGTGAAAGTAAAAGCTTTTCCACATAATATGAAGGGAAGTCAACAGATTGGGTTGGAACAGCTGTAAGAATTTTCAAGATAAAAGCTCTGTGCTTTTTTTTTTGTTTATCAATCAAATCAAAGTAGTTTTTTTCCCTCTATGCTGCCAAAATTACATCATTGTGAAAACACTATTTAATTTCAAGAAGTTCTCTTCAAATATAGATAGTTATTATTTTAAGTCAATTAATCAGAATGGTAAATGGACTGAACTTATGTAGCACTTTTTCCGATTATTTTGACACTCAAAGCGCTTTACACTAGAGTCACATTCACCCATTCACACACAAACGCTCACACACCGATACGCAGATCAGTAGGCAAGTTGGGGTTAAGTGCCTTGCCCACTGGCACATCGACATGAGGCAGGAGGAAGCTGGAATCAAACCTTCAACCTTCCAATCACAGGACAGCTACTCGTCCCACAGAGCCACAGTCACCTGAAGTTGGTAGCACTGTTGCCACAGCAACAAGATCCTGTTGCCTGTTTCCCCCATGAATGTGTAGATTTTCTCCGGGTACTCCGGATTCCTTCCACAGTCCAAAACAAAATGTTTAGCTTAGATCATGATAAACATGTGATCAATATCAACGTATCAATTATGCATCAGAATATTCAGTCATTTCACTGAACTACGACCCAGAACTGCACAGCATTCTGGGGGATGTAGACAGAGGAAAGACTTTAGCCGCTCAACCTCTCATGGCTGCTTGCTAAGCAAGGTTAGTAGCATCAACTGGCTCTTTGGTTACCTAGCAACTCACTCACTCTTTGGTTACCTAGCAACAACATGTTGAGTAACTTGCGCAGCAGCAGATTCCTGTTTCTCCACTGTGTCTCATAACTGCTTAAAAATTAAAACGGCGTGGAGAGAAAACTGGATAAAAAGGGAAAAGTCACATCATCATTTTGGTTGTATTTCAGATATTTAAAACAAAAAAAAAACTAATCAATAAGTATTTATAATGACTGATATGAAACCCTTATATCATGACAGATTTTTCATGATAGTGTGTCATTATCATAAAATGAACGAGCTGCTCTGGTGGTCGTTGTTGTGTCTCTGTGATGGACTGCTGACCCGTCCACAGTGTCCCCCGCCTCTCTCCCTGCTGCAGGACAGACATACTTGTTGGTTTATCACTGTATATTTTTCCTGAGTAGTTACTATAAGTTTCCTATACTTGTATATGGAACCGTTGGAAATGGTGTCTAAGTTGCACTCCTCGGTGAGCAGCTGTGAAACATTTTCTTTGTTTTTATGCTAAACTCGGTGACAGAACCTTTGTCATCGTCAGAAACGTGTTTCTCTGCAAACGGCTGCATCGTCTCCGACTCGCTCTGCAGAGCGTGACTGAAGACCTTTTCAGAAACGTCTCGGGCGAATGCAGCTTCCTGGATTAAAAACATCCTCTTTCAAATGCAGCAGTGTCTGAGCGAGCAGCAAGAAGGTTGAAGAAAGCAAAAAAGAATAAAATATTAGCATACAACTTTCTGTTTTCTGTTCCTGTCCTGCAGCGGTGGCAGAAATCAGGGACTCACTTGGAGCACATCGTGTCTCGGTTCTGCCTGGACTCGGAGATGGCTCTGGACGGCATGGACTCGTCCCGCATGCTGGTCATCAGCCCCTGTGAACTGAGCGCCTACACACAGAGATGGGAAGTTCCCTTCTCCTGACCTCGTGACCCTGGGCCTCCAGAAACCTGCTTTATCACTCCGACTCTCCACCGGCGAGAGCTTTGGCCCAGCGCTCCATTTCCACTGACCGGAGCAGCAGGAGCGACGTCAGCACTGAGCTGAAGATTACCGCACAGAAACATGACGAAGACGAGTCGAAGGGCTGGAACATGGTGGAAAGCACAGAGGATCAGAAGGATGCATGGAAAACATGGGACAAATTAAAGAGTTTGAAACTAAGTGCACCTTAAAATTGCCAAAGCTGGGCGGAAACTTTTCACAATGAGGGAAAAAAATAACGTCTGGTTATTATTTACAACTAACATGTTTCTTCTTCAAGCTGTTTAATCAGAAAAATTAAAAGGAAGCACAAATCATGTTTACCACATAAACTCATCATCAACAGTGCAGATGGGTTTCCTGTTGGATTCAGCAGGAACGACTAAGACCTCGTCAGAATAAAAGCCATTCAGGCCGGGGATAAGTATTCCACCATTTAATCTAAGTTTGAGATTATTTTACATAATGTATTTTCAAATGCATTTTTCTGCAAAAACCTTAAACCCAAAAATATGTGAAAGTTGGAACAAATTAGCATTTTATTATTGCTTCATCACTTCCTGTTTTGCCAGCACTTTAAGTAGTTTTTGCCATGTTTTCTAGATTTTTTATTTTTTATTTTTTACCAATTTTCTGGTACAGATCAAACATTTCAGGTCAGCTGGATATTATCTCGAAAGGAACATAATGTTCTGAAGTATTTCTGCATCATTGTGTATTAGTGTCAGTTTGCAAAGTGCTGGCTTTTGAAGAAGTTGGGTCGTTCTCATTAAAACATCAGTCAAAAATAGATATTTTGACTTTTCAAACCAAATAATATTTTTTTTATTGCCTGAAAGCTTACATGACCTAATCTTCATGTTGATTCTTCATTGTGTGCAAATTGTTTCATTCTTTACATTATCTAGATGTTTCCTCTCATGTAGCCACAGAATCCCAGATGTAAAACATCTTGCAGGCCAAACAAAAGCTACATTTTATTTCTAACCAAACTAACAGGAAACATGTTATATTGCTGATGAAATTCAAACTTTCAACCCTCGGTTCATATGATGATGTTCCCTGTTTTCTTGTTTCTGTCATCTTGAGAATTTAAACAGATAAAGTTACTGCTGACCTACAAAATGTTCCTCCACCTCCCTCACTTTTTTCTCACTTCATCATGTGTTTGACATCTGCAGCTGCATCATCTTGATATCATCTCTGATTCCTGAATAAAGTTTTATAATTCCTCTTTCTATTTTTGTTAAATGACTGTGGTGTATGTGTGAACTGTGAGCTTCGATGTGTTTTTCAGCGTCTTCACCTGGAACCTAAATTCAGTCCATCACAATGTCTGTAACTTTTAACTCAAGGTTTATTACTTCTTTTTTCCCTGGGATATAAATTTGACATAACATTTGTCTTAGTCACGCTTCAAAATGGCCAGATGAGGCTGATCTTCAAATTTAAAAAAAATGTTTACAAGAAAATAATGACTCAGCTACACCAGGTATGTTTGAATAAAGATCCAAACCAACCTTCTTCCATTCTAATCACCAACAGTGTTGATTATCTAAAGAGACTGTCAATAGTTAAGTGCTGCATATCTATTGGTAAAAAGGGGAGTGTAAACTTCATTTAATTAAAGCAAATTCTTTCCCTCTCATCAAATATGCACAAATTATCCATATTAATTCAAATTTCTATTTAAAAAAAAAACAACAATAATTTATACAGTTTTTACGCGTTTTTACCAGTGGTGGCAGTATGTATGGTGGGGGCTGCCTTTTTCCCAGCCAACTGCTTGTGTCTTCATTCCTAGCAGGATCTCTTTAACGGGAGAATCCGTGTAAACGGAGAAAATGCTTTCCTGCGAACTGAAGCACAATAATTAGAGCTGAGACGGAGTGTTTGTATACACAGGGACAGAGTACAGTATGTTCAGGTCCCCATCTGATCCCAGTCCACCGTCCGTTTCATCCGCTCAGGGAATCATTAACCCGAACCTGGCTGCCCCATTTTGGATTTTAAAGACATTAAACAGCAGAAGATGTCACAGAGTTAAAGTTGACATTTAATCTTTTCGAACCGCTTTCAACTGCATCCCTGCTTTCCAGAGGAGAGAGTCGCTTTTACGTAAGTACAGCGAACTTTCCATCTGTCTACCTTCTTTCTTTGCGCAGCTGTGTTGAAATAACCTTAATGTTATTATTTTGTGTTTTTTTACAAAAACCGCAGTAATACTGAATTTATCAACGCGTTTTGCGATTTATAGAGACTTGACATTTCAAGCCGGTAAAATGGACTGTAATTAACTTAATTGTTTCCAGTCGGTACTGTTTTCTCGCCGTACCGCCGGAGTGTGTAGTTCGCTATAAACCCTGGCGGGGTTCGAACCTTCAAGAATTAGAGTTGCAAACGGTAGAAATGGACTACAACTCCCAGCGTTCAGAGGATGACGTAACAGCTGAAGATACGTTCGCGTAATTTTAAAAATGATGTTTCTCGCTGTAGCGCATTCTAAGGTGTAACCTAAAATAGATTTGAAGTATAAGAAGCATATTTTTCATTTTGGTTACATCGCTGGCTGATACGTTATAGTGTTTCTTTTCACTTGTATGTTTTGTTTTTTACGTTTTTGACACTATGTACACTCAACGAGAACAAGGGGAATTCAGGTAACTTTTTAAAGGTTTAAGCTAATTGTTTTATATTTGCGCAACATCTCGAAACTTTTTGGAATAATTTGCGCTTTTTAGCACACTTAAAGCTGCATTTTATTGGTAAAATAGGAATAATATCATACATCTCCTATGTATTTGAATGCATCACGTGCGTCATATTTTAAGGACATGAACTGAGGTTTGTTTTTGGTGCTGGTTTAACTAAGGAAATAAACGCCGACATTGTTCGTTTTTAATATTTTATTCGAATGCACTTGAGGCCCAAGGTAACAAATGGCACTTCCACTCCCGAAAACAGGTATGCTATGCTAATTTTAGCTAGCTGTTTGTAGAAACGGAGTTTGTATTGAATGAGGTGCAAGCTAGCCAAACATGTGTTAGCCCAGCTTTCGGTTGGTTCTGCTTTACCGGTGTATTGATCCAACCTTTTACAACTGGGATGGTTTAGAGTGAAGTGAAAATGTTATCTGCTTTCTTACGTTTACATTTTCAAATGGTTACAAATTATAGTTAAATAATTATGTAAAGATGCACCAGTTACCCCGCCAATATGCAGGGATTGCCAGTAATGCTGTAAAGTCATGTGTTTCCTATTTAATTGAGAAATGCCACCATTTTCATTCTATAAGCGCATGCATCAACCTCCTGTTCGTATTTTGTAGGAATTTGTTTTAAGTTTAATATGAATCACATGAAAAGCTTAGGACATATTCCTGTATACATTGTGGATAAACGTTTTCTGTTGGACTTAAAACCTCTTCTAAGAACTTTCTCGTTTTATGTTGTAATCCCAAGAATAAAAAAATGAATGAGTATTTTCATCAGTTCTTACATATTTACCTGTTTATAAACTTTCTGTTTGCTTTCTGAACTCCAGACCTCCCATGTTTCTTCACCGAGTGAGCTCCTTCAGTTCCTCCGTTCGTCCCAGAGGGCATCCCGCTCTCCACCGGGCCTCCTCCCACCACCAACCATTCGCCCCTCACCCTCATCCATGGTGGTCAGCCCCCAGATTCCCACCCTGGCCTCCTCGCCTTCCCCCACCTTACCCACCTCCTTGTCCACTCTTCACTGGTAACAGATTCCACTTTGTCAACGCTGGTGGTCTGCAGTCATTCCACACCTCTGTTGATGTCATGATGGAGCGTCCCGGCAGAGAACCTCCAAACAAACGATTGAAAAGTGGAGAGGACAGGAAAAGTGTCGGGGAAAATGTATCATCCAGGGATGGAGGAATGAGGGAAACGAGGGCCAGAGCCAGGGAGAGAGAGTCAAAGCAGGAGCAGCATCATCGGGATTTCAGAAGAGACGGTGAACTTCCAGCGAACCACCAGTCCAGAATCGGAGAGAAACCAAAAACCAGAGTCGAGAGAGTTTACAGCAGAGAAAGGACTAAATGTGAGAGAAGAAGCAGCAGCGACAGAACTAAAAACCAGCATTCACAAGCTGCAGGATCCAGGACTGAGCAGGAGAAACCCAACGTCTGGTTCCGTGGCAGGCCTGCTGAGGAGCAGCGGAGCCTTCAACAGAACCAAACCGGGTCGGCAGAACCTGACAAGGTTGGCGGTGTGGATGCAGGGAGATGGGCGGGGCTTCAGCACCAGCCTTCCAGTTCGATTCAAGCAGACAGACGACCTCCACGGCAACCTCCACATCCTGTTAACGGTCAGTTTCCTCTTTAATAATGTTAAAATGAAGCTCTTTAAATGTTCATACCCAATAAAAAAATAAATGTACGAGGACTTTAAACTCAAAATTCAGCAGAGCATTGGGGCCAACCCAAGTAAATAGAATTGAGAAAATGGTGAGAATGAAGTCTTACATGAATAAAATCATAATATTATGACTGTATTCTCATCACATTATGACTTTATTCCCATATTGTTATGGCTTTATCCTTGAAATGTTATGAGTTTATTCTTATACGACTTTATTTTCAGAACCATTTAGATTCTTATGCAATTTCTCATAAGTTTATTTTGGTAAAACTGACTTTATTGTCTTAATTTTTTTGTCAGTATGGTTAAGCAGAGCAATCCTCCCAATTTGCACATTTTGTCAGATGAAATTAAACCTTATTTTCTTCAGCTCTTCAGAGGTACTGGGAGACCTGCAGTACTGAACCCCAGCCACCAGGGGGCAGCAGAGTGTTTGACTTCTCTGTGATGTCCTACAACATCTTGTCCCAGGATCTGCTGCAGGATAACGCCTACCTGTACCGACACTGTGACCCTGCCGTTCTGTCCTGGCCGTACAGGCTGCCCAACCTGCTGGCAGAGATCCAGCAGCACGACGCCGACGTGAGTGGACGACATAAAGCTTGAAAATATTCATAACATCTAAAAATATACTCATTATTCCTCATATCCATCATTTCTGAAATCACTGAGAGGTGGCTCTTATCAAGAAAATGTTTCTTTTCTGTATTCCTACTCCAGACATAGTAGGAATACCTTGTGAAAACTTGAATTTCCTTCCTATGTTAAGAAGCTCTACCTTCAATTTTAAAATCATTTAAATAAAACAAAATAATAAATAATTTAGGCCCCAGCGAGATTTGAACTCGCGACCCCTGGTTTACAAGACCAGTGCTCTAACCACTGAGCTATAGGGCCTCACCTGAGCAGAGGTGTGAATCAGGTGTAATTAAAGTTTCAGCACCGTGGACACACCTTCCACTGCAGCTGGTATGACTCCAATCAGGCCAGTTGTGTCTCTGCTCAGTGTGTCTGTAAATCTGTTCATTATTGGCTTTCAATGCATCACTGGATTGTAGCATTGTTGTGATTCCCAACCTGCAGGTCAAACTCATTCAAACTGTTCCACACTTGTGTTTTTTTTGTTTTTATCTAAATCAGGAGTCCTGTGGCTCTTTTTCCACAATGGCTCTTTAAGAAAATGTGCAGAACCAACTGTTTTGTAAATATAGATATAACAATTTCAGATTTTAGCAGGGTTTGTTTTTAAGGTTTTTCTACAGAATAAATCCTGCATTGATTTTCCACAACACAATGACACATTATCAATAATATACTTATAGAAGTGTACAGGGTGTAGGATGACAAACTCATTTTCATTTTGATCCACATCATGAATCATAATAATGTCCTCAAAGGGTCGGTTGTGTCAGAAATTGATAAAACTACCAGCTAACAAACCGTTTGAAGTGTTTTAGCTTTCTCTGCATTCAATGAGTAACTTTAAAAAATTAGATTTAGCATCAAAGTAACAAACAATCAAAATCTATTTTATTTTGACTGATAAAGTAATATTTTTTAATGTTTTCTTGCAAACAAGAAAAATACTCGACAACTAAAATTGTTAGTAGATGACGGTGAATATGGAGATAAATTGGGGGCAAAAATATTGTTTGAAAAATAAAAATGAAAAAATTGAAACTGAACATAAGGTTGAATGTTATATTTAAGATTCAAGCTCTTTTTTCTTAAGTTTCAAATCAATTTTTTTTTTCAGCTTTAGCAACGAACATTATGGCCCCTAAGAAACAAAGGGACCTCCATAAAATGCCACTGCTGTAACATCTACAAATTTATGTTAAATTTATTAGAAGCGAGATATGTGGATAGATTTTGGTAAATATTTTGCCTCAACCATGTTGATGAATTTTTTGTTTGAAGGCCAGCAGTAAATAAGAAATGTTTGACTCTGCAGGATGAGAAAATAAATTTATCAGGCCCCAGCGAGATTTGAACTCGCGACCCCTGGTTTACAAGACCAGTGCTCTAACCACTGAGCTATAGGGCCTTACTTACAACAGCTGGTAATGATGACTCATTTACACCTGTACACACAGTACAGACACACCTTTACATCACAGTTTGCTTTGTGATCTGGTTGAATTAGTTTTCAGTCAGATAAACTCAAAACGAAAGTAAAGTTTCCTCTTGATAGGACAGAGAGGGTTTATTTTAGCTTCAAAAACACAATGAGATGCATTCAAATCAATAAAAAAGCTTCAATAAATATGTTATAGAAAGGGCCTTGAAGAAATCTTCTTTTAATCTACGATGTTCATATCTTATTTGTTAAGTTCAAATGCAGTTGTGCACCGACCGCAGTTTTCTGGCCGATCGCTGATTACCAATATTTACCAATTCTGATTTTGGCCAATACCAAAATATTTTTGTCTGAAATGTTGCTAAATATAGTAAGAAAGTCACTTAGTTGACAACAGTGGAGTGACTATTAGCTGTGAATGGGCTGACCTGTCAGTCAAGCCTCTCACAGCAGAGGAAAAGAGGACAGTGGCTGATTTTTTTTTTTTTTTTTTTTTTTTTTTTATTTATTAATTTTTTTAAGGCATTGCAGAGGTCGATAAGAATGTCTAAGAATAAGAGTCATATGAAGCTGATCTTCTCTTAAGATCAGATATGTGCACCGATATCCAAAATTAAGGATATCGGTGCACCCCTTTAAAATATTATCCACTGTTAAAGCTTTTAAGGTACCTTACACGACCCAAAAGGAGAAAATGCTTCTATCTATTGCTCTATTTCATTACTGTAGGACCTACAGTTAATCAGAACAAACAACCCAAACAATCTTAAAGTTAATGCTTTCTATTCAAATACCCATAAAGCTAAAAAATAAATAAAATTAAAAAATGCAAGAGTAGAAATGTGGAAATTTGGAAAAGTATGGAGTTTTATAATTAAAATAAAAATCACCTGCTGGTCAAATTCTAAGAGGCAACAAAGTCAGTAATTTAAGTTTTACCAGCCTGAACCATTTCCAACAGTTCTGTCAGGAGGAATGGGCCAAAACCTTCTGGAAAGAAGCAAAAAACGTTTGACCCAAAACGCTCAGGAGATGTATGTAAACTTCTGACATCATTGGAACGGCTAACAGAAATAAGTCTTAGAATAAACAGAGATGTTTAGGCTGATTTATTTTCAGTTAGAAACATCTGTCATGTCATTTTTCTCTTCTATGTAATGCAATATGTCTAACTTGTCCAAAATCAAGAGACAGTTGGAATATTATTCATCAGGTGGGATTTTTTTTCCTCAGATTTTATCTGGTTTATTTGTGTTTAAATCATGTTTAACATCAGAAACTACTTCCAGTTGCTGTAGTACGTTAGATCATAATTGTGTGAATTATTTGTTGATTTTAAAAATGTGTAAAAAGTCGTAAATTGAAAAGTAATTTAGGCCCCAGCGAGATTTGAACTCGCGACCCCTGGTTTACAAGACCAGTGCTCTAACCACTGAGCTATAGGGCCTCACCTGAGCAGAGGTGTGGACCTGGTCTAGTTAAAGTTTCAGCACTCCGGACACACCTCACTCTGTCAATGTGATTCCATAAATATCACCGGATGTTTGATTTTAAATGTCATACCTGAGCAGCGCCTCACCTGGTTTGGTACCAGACAGACCTGTTGGTTCTGTTAGCAGCTTCTTTCTTTTCTCTGTTGGACGTCAGACGTTTAAATAAAACTTATAAACAGGAAGTTATGAATACTTGGTGCAGCTGAAAGCGTGAAAAGTTTGAAATAAATGTTTTCTTTCTGTCCCAGATTCTGTGTCTTCAGGAGGTCCAGGAGGATCACTATGAGAACGAGATCAAACCAGCTCTACAGGCTTTAGGTACCAACTCCAACTAGTTCTGAAAAATACAGAATTTATTACAGCTTTATAGAATATATAAAGTATAATATGGTGGAAAAAATGTCTAAGCTTCCAGATTTTATTCTTTATCTTCTATTGATAAAACTAAAGATGAATGTATTATTATAGATCTAGGACCATAACTCAATATTTCAGTCAACATTTCTGTAGCTGTATATTTTTATTTACTTTTCTGAGAAAATTAGACAACAGATCATGTAATAGAGTAAATCTCTCTTTCGATCTTGAAGTGCTGATATGAGAATAAAGGAAATAAAGTTTGGAAAAATGTAAAAACTCTTCATTCTCTCATTGAGAAGATCCCATAAAAATACAGTTTCTAATTATATGTAATAATATCCTTGAGTTTTGATTTGGCACAACTTGACTTTTTATTCACTGATAATTTTTGGCTTTTGAGTTTCTGAGAGAAACGGGAAACTAAATGTTTCAACAATAAAAAGGGCATTTAAAGGCTGAAGTAACCAGATTATCTCACATTAGGACTTTAATCTGGACCTGCTCCTCTACTGGGTATGAAAGCACAGAAACAATTAGAGAAACAAAATAAAAGCATCACAAACTGTACATCACCTCTTACACCAAGCTGACAGAGATGTTTATGAAGTTTAACAGTTTGAATATTTCAGTAACTATATCAGCCTAAAGGTGTCAGAAAGTGGTGATAAAATGTAAAGAACGTGCTTTATTAAAAGCTAACGTGTGTGTTGGTGTGTGTGTGTGTGTGTGTGTGTGTATGTGTTTAAGGGTACCAGTGTGAATATAAGAAGCGGACAGGAAAGAAACCAGATGGCTGCGCCATCACCTTTAAATCCTCCCGCTTCTCGCTCGTCTCCTCTACACCGGTGGAGTTCCATCGCCGTGGCGACGCGCTCCTAAACCGGGACAACGTGGGCATGGTGGTCGTGCTGCAGCCAAACACCGGCGCCGCCCAGTCCAATGCGTCCTACTCCATCTGTGTGGCCAACACTCACCTGCTCTACAACCCTCGCCGTGGCGACATCAAGCTGGCTCAGCTAGCCATCCTATTGGCTGAGATCGGCCGGTTGTCCCGCCTCCCCGACGGCTCCACCAACCCGGTGATCCTCTGTGGGGACTTTAACTCGGTGCCGTGGAGCCCGCTGTACCACTTCCTGACCACAGGCTCTCTGAAGTACAAGGGGCTGCAGATTAACATGGTGAGACGAGACTAAACGATTAATCATGATTAATCAGGTATTGAAATTATCGTCATATAAATTAGTTATCAAATAATTAACTTGAGCATAAGAAAGAATCTGCTGAATGTCTATTTTATCCGATTGATTATAATCAATTACTAAAATAATTGTCAGTTGCAACTCTAAGTGGTTTTGGCTCTTTTTAACATGTAATCATGAAAATAAACCTTGTGAATCATTCTGTGAGGATTGAAAGGCCTGACTCGGTTCTCCTGTTGTGAAGGTGTCGGGTCAGGAAGCAGGTTCCAGAGGTCACCGTTTCCTCACCCCTCCCATCTGGTCCCCCAGACTGGGAATCAACCAGAGCTGCCAGTATGAGAGCAAAGCAACAGAGGAGCCGCGTCCCAGCAGCCCGGCAGGTGAAACCCGATTCCTCTCCGTTCAGACTGGACCAGCTCACTCAGTCTGAACCCGATCCGGTTTCAGTTCATTTAATGTGAACCCGAACCGGTTTCAGTTCATTTAATGTGAACCCGAACCGGTTTCATCTCAGCTCTGCTGTCTCTCTCAGCTGTGGAAGGAGGAATCTCTAACCTGACGGTAGAAGATCAGGCCTCCGGAGCCTCATCTGATGTTGCCAGGTAACCAGATGATCAGGCTTTAAGCCAATCAGAGCAGTGTGAGGCCAGGTGTGTGTCCTGAATGATTCTGACCTCTGATCTTAGGTCAGAGCCAAACTGCTCCAGATACAGGATCAATCATGACCTGAAGCTGCAGTCGTCTTACGGGCACCGCCTGCTGCCGGACGGCCGCCCTGAGGTCACCACCAGCCACTCACGCACATCCCTGACCGTGGACTACATCCTGTACAGCTCAGGTACACACACACACACACACACACACTTGTTTTTCTGTCATTATTAGTAGTAACAGTTTCCTGTTCTCTCTCGGCTCACCTTTATTAGATATAAACGCAACCCCTTCACTTCCTGGTGGGCGGGGCCTCCAGCTCCTGGGCAGGCTGTCATTGGTTGGGCAATCAGAGCTGGAGGAAGTCCACAGACTTCCCAACTGGCACCACTCATCCGACCATCTCCCTCTCCTGGTCAGGTTCCGCCTTGGTCCAGACAGCTTCACATGAAGGAAAAACTGGATTCAATCCAACCTTTAGAAAAAAACCTGTTTTATTTGTTTCTGAAAACTGAAACAAACAACGTGTATGTTTTTAAATGGAGAAGAATTTTTATTGCTGCCGCTCGTATGTTTCCATACGGAGTTCAGAATTTGCACAAAGAATTTATCGTTTCATGTCTCCATGGTGATGATTTACAAAGTAAGTTTAGAAAGTATATATATACTGACCCCAAACGTTAAAAAAATTATATGCTAAATTCAATATGCAGAAATGAACCAACGTCTTTGACTCAGACAACAAATTTCATCATAAACATTAATTTTTGCTTATTGTTGATTGATGGCAGCTGATGAAAATTCAGATTTATCATCTTCTTTCCTCCACTGATAACATTTAATATTTGCGTCAATCAGAATATTTTTCAGTTCCCTTTGGGATCAATAATGCATTTTTGAATTGAATTCGACTGAAGGGAGATGGTTTGTTGTTTTTTGTAACTTTAAAAGTTTGAGGTTAAATGTATTTTTTAAATATATTTAACACATTAGCTGCTGGTTTAATATTAGGAATTATGCAGTTAAGTTTGTTTTTTAATAAGATAACGTTTTATTTTACAGTCTCGTTTTATAAGTTAATGTGCCAAAACTAATAAGATCATCAGTTTATTATTTTATGAGTTTTAATTATTTTTATTACCAGTAAGAGAATGATCTATGCATCTCATCATCGTATTTGGAAAACGTACTGTTTATGTTTTATCTGGATGACTTCCAGTCCATCTGAAGCTGTTATCATCTTAATGTGATGGTTTGGACTCTATATGCTTTTCTACTGTTTTGTTTGTCAGTTTGGGGAAGTTTACAGTTTGTAAATAATAAATTTGTATTTTTACACCCACCTGCAGTTTGCTTATTGATGCAAGTATTTTCTGCTTTAAACTGCAGGATGTTGTTGCTGTCGGTATCAAACCAAGGTCAAATGTTTCACAGATTTTCACCTGAAGGAAAGTCTGGTTTCATTCTGTTAGAATTGGGTCGGAGTTAAGGGCTAGGGTTATGAAACGATCCAGTCAGAGAGAATTTGGACAAATGTTTCTGGTTTTCCTCAGCAGTGCTGCATGCTCAGCTTTCAGACCACTTGGTATTCTGCCTGTCGCTCTGCAGCAATGCAGCAAAGAGCCTCAGCCGGATCTGCTACCTGCCATACTTATGAACGTTCTGCACTGGGACAAAAATGAGCTTCCAACTGTTAGTTACTGAAGACATTTAACCAGTCCTTCAGCTGTGGTACTGAACAGCATATCGCATGACAGAAAAGAGAAGTTTGATATGTCAATAAGACGTTTTGGATGTTTACTGTATTGCCACTAGATGGCAGCAGACAACCTAATTCACCTGAAATGGTGACAAGAAAAAGATGAGACCATCATCTAGCCAAAGAAACAAACTGTAGAGCATAACGTTAAGACAACATAAGTTATGTTTTCATTTACATATTGCATGTTAAATAATGAATACCATTTTTCAGTAATAAAGGTTTTTTTTATGGGTACGAGCCAAGTCCTGATTTTTGCTGAGCAGACTTTCTCCAGTCTTTGAGGTTGGAAGGTCTCTCTGCCATCACCCTAATCCTTCATTTCCTCCTCAGGTTCACTGGAAGATTCAAGGCTTTTACACACATGCTAGAAGTCTGTAATATATTTTAAAATCATTGTGGCATAAAGTCCTTTTTTTTTCTTTCATGTTGCACAGAATAAAGGGTTACATGGTGTGACCGTGATTTATTCTACACACATACTATAGTATGACGTAATAAACACACATTTTTTTACAGCAGGTCTATAGTGTGATTAATTTGTGTATCTTTCTTCTTAGTGATTTGTGGATTCTTAGATATTTATATAAAGGTGAAGAGAATCTGCTGTGAATTTTAACCAGATTAAAACTTCAGACTTTAATTGTGCCGCCTTCACTCTGGGGGAAGAGATGCAACTTCAGTCATTGATCTAAATGTCTGAAGTGTGTTTGTAGTTTTGTACTGAAGTATGGGATTAATAAAGTATATTCATTCATTCATTGGTCTGAGGGACTTGTCATCTTTACATAAGAGCCCCCCCCTCTGCATCAAACATCACATTCAGGCTGCTGACACACAGCAAGGTAAACCTTCCTGCCTCTAAATCCTTAAAACGGAGCAGAGATGAGAATTGAGGGATTATTTCTGTAAGTCTGCGGCCCCCATGAGCCTCTCTGGAACACGCTCACATCTGCAGTTTGACATAAGCTGATTATTTTATCAGAAGCCAGGGCGCAGCGCAGTGTTGGCGTTTTCTGACTGGATTTCTCTCCTGTTAATTTTGACAAACTTTGCTGCTTAGTTCATTTTTTAAAAAGTAAATTTAGAGTTGAGTTTCCTCATCACAAGTAAACATTTAACTCAGATGTAACCTTTTCTTCACAGACTCATCAATAGTAATTACATTCACTAAAATAAGTAAAGAGTTGGAAGAAAGGATATATTATAGTGTTGGTGAGCCGGTGTTTTATTCTAAAGATTGAGCATAATGTGAGGGATTTTATGAAATCTGTAAAAGATACAAAGAAGCTGAAATAAACAGAAGTAGAGGAACATGTTGTTCTGAAACCGTCTACATACAAACGAGGAACACCTGCTGAAAAACATAGATTTATTTTTATTAAAACAACACATGCTGCTACATTTGGAGATAAAAACAGTTGATTTAACAGGAGAGGAACAATGATAAATTACCAGGTTTCACATTTTTGCTTATTTATCTCCAGAGTACAAAACGACAGGAAACTCAGTAAAAACCCACAAAACTCTTGTTTTCAAAGCTCTTCAGTCCGTCAGACTTTATGGGTGTTTGATTATATTTAGAGGCGGTGGAGGGTTTGAGGTGTACACACACATGCAGATGCCTGCTTCGTCACGTCGAACTGGAGCGTTATTAAAGGCCGACTCCAGAGTCAGGCATGAAGAAGCTACTTCAGTCCAACATGAAGAGAATATTTAAAGTAAACATTTTTTTGCACCCATAATGAAAAATAAAACAAAATAAAAATCAAATTTAAATTTGATTTGTTAACACACTGCTGAGGCACTGGTAATGCTGGATATGATTTCTGAGTTTGATTTCTTTAAGAGATAGTTTGAAATCTTTTTTTTTTTCATGAAGTTGTGCATCTTTTTAATAAAAAGCTTTGTTTGGTCAGCCAGTCTCATGTCTTACAGTTAACAGGAGTTAGAGCTGTGGATCTGTCCTGGTTTAAAGCTGGAACAAGCCGTCCTCCTGCGGCATGTAGCTGGTTGTTGTCATGCTGGCATCAGAGGCTGATGAAGCAGCAGGAGCTGAGAAACGAACGACTGAAAGGCTTCAGATGAAACACTGGCTACAACCACAAAGTGTTTCTTTTTGCAACAAAAGAGTTTCATTCAAAATCAGAGTACAATCAAAGCAAATATCCTAAACAGACTTGAGTCAAACACAAAAGAAAACATTCAGAAACTTTTGAAGCTGCTTCACGCAGAAAAGTAAAAGATGTGGAACTTTTCAAAACATAACATTTCTGTGTGCTTCTTTACGCTAAAAGACACGAGGCTTTTAAAGAGAAGCCGCAGTAGAAACAGGATCATTTCGCTGGTTTGCTGCTGAGTCCCAGATCTACATCAGAAACGTGTAGAAACGTCTCAGTTTGTTAACAGCACCGACATAAAAGCTCAGAATGAATCTGAACGTTTGTTCAGACAGGAAACAGTCGCTGAGGAAGACTTGGTTTTTGTGTTGTCTCTGCTAACAGCTGCTGCATAGCTTTAGCTTTTAGCTTTAAATGTTTCTGTTGGCAACTAAATGCACTGGTTCTGATGGAAAAACATGATGTGAAACATTCAAAGGAAAATCCTTCATCAATCAATTTATGCAACCATAATGCAAAATATGTATGCATGTATATATATATATATATATATATATATACATGCATACATATTTGTCACATGTTTTATGGATATGTTTATCTTGAAAGATGAGGGTTTTTTCCAAACTGAAACATAATCTAGTTTGGTGAGCTAATAAAGTCAAGGGAAAAAACGATTATAATTAATTATAATCAACAGTTCAGTCATGACAAAAACTAAGTACACCCTTCCATGTGACTTAAATGTTCTGGAGTTAAGCCCACCTGATCAGAACCGGGTCATCAGCAGGACAACGACCCAAACAGCAACAAATCTATCAACAGGATGGACGAAAAGAAATAAAGGAGCGGCCTAGTCAAAGTCTAGATATCAAGTTCATTACAGTAAGATAAATGATCAGTTCAGTGATTCATCCATTAGAACTGATCTGGGGTCAGACTCTGAGGTCAAACAGGTCGACTCCATTTCATTAGTTTATTAAATTAAGCCTTGAAGGAAGCGACTTTCTGATGTGAACTGAATGAACTTTAACTTCTGGATCTGATATGCAAGTAATGTTAACATGTTAACATGCTAACATGCTAACGTGCTAACATGCTAACATGTTAACAAGAACGTTTTGATGAAATAAAACTGATTTTCAAGCTTCTGTGCTGTGATTGGTGGAAGGCCTCGACAGGAGAACCCAAACATCTGGCCAGACTCGACCTGACTGGACCGTTCAGACCCTCCTTCACACACACACACACACACACACAGGTGTGTGAATCAGTGCAAACATTACTAACTGGACACCGCTCTGAGTTTCTCTGGGATCAGCTCTCTCTCCTCCGTTACAGAGATCCACCTTCAAAAATGAAACTTTATGGATTCATAAACATGTTAGCTGACCACAACACAAAGATGCATCACTTCCTGTTTGGTTCCTCTGAACCTCAATCTGTTCACTTTCCAGCCGTTGGTGAAACAGGTTGGAAAATAAACTTTGACCTTTTCACCATGACCAGCTTCATCATCCTCTCCTTCCCATGCAGAACCTTTAGAGGTAAAAATATTTGGCTCCGAACATAAAAAGCTAATTTCTTCTTAACTTTGCAGAAAGTGAAGCTGAAATCATTTAAAGGTCAAATCTTCTGATTTGCATCAACAGCTTCTGCGCTCTGATAATCCATCTTTTTCTATCACTCCATCTTCATCTTCCTCCTCTTTCTATTCTGCTCTATATTGACTCTTTAGTTCTTTTTGCATAATTCATCCAACATGCTCTCCTAATCTAACCTGCCTTGCCTACAGTGATTAATGCATTCTGCATATCAAAGTGTGTTTAGCCAGATTATTTGGACTCCTGTTGGTTTTGAATTCCATTATCTTCAAAGTTTTGTTATTTGTTTAGTTTAATTTTTGGTCCAACTCCTGGAGAGACGTTTTAAATCTGAGGTCAGAAAACCGTTCTGAGAATCTTTCATGTAGAAAAACTCAAATTCAGCCATGTTTCTTCTTTAAACCCACCCCTTTAAGAAAGGACCGCCCCTTTAAGACAGGACCGCCCCCAGCCAGACGGCTCAGCTCTAACTGCTGCCTCAGAGGCAGGCGTTCAGCTACATGACAGGAAGTGACCTAGACGAGCTTCCTGTGAGGAATGAACCAGATTATGTTCAAAACTACTTTACTTCTGATCTGAGCCGGACGCAGATGCAGTGACCTGGTCCATGGCGGTGATGACGGCAGGTAGACCCCAGGCTGAGAGAGGGCGTGGCGGGGCGGGGTCAAAGGGCAGGGAGGTTCATCAGATACGGATCTGGTAACCGTCACTAAGGGTGCTGAGCTCCAGAGGTTTCCTCTCCACTGGGGCCGGCCTAAAAGAGAGAAGAAGAAGAAGCTGAACTCCAGCTGACCGCTAGCAGAGATGCTAACTGCTAACGGGCGATAGCAGTTTAACACCCTGACACTTTGTGATGCTGTACTGAAAAAAAAGTCTGTTTCCAAACTCCAGACTAAACAGAAACTCTAAAATGCTAGTGATGTTGTTTTAGAGGCATTTTTTCCATCATGAAGTTGAAAACTGTGTTTTTTTCCCTCATTTTCCATAAATTTCCACATCCCACAGAAGGAAACAGCAGCTTTACGGACAGGAAATGTTAGATGTACCAATTGAGTTTTCACTGATGCAGACTTCTGTTCATCTAATTCTACTGACTAAAACACACAGCAGCTCTTCTCTCTAAACTGTTTTAATTTAATAATCAAATATAAAAAAAATGGCCATAAAAGGGAAAAAGACCAGAGAAAATCCCATTGAAACATCTGCTGACATGTTACTAATCTTTACTGATTCTCACTAAACTCAAAATGAATTATTAAAGAACAGACTGATTATGATGTATTGATGAATCAAACTGATTTTCAGCTTTGATGCATTTAATGAGCAGAAAAAAGAAAAACAATCAGATGCCAGTTCTTCCCCGTTTCTTAAAGTCATTCAGATTTTGACGACATTTGCCCTGATTTTTAACTCCTTGTTGTTCATCCAGTTGTGATGATCAGAAACACAATGGACTGATTGGTATATAGCCACAGTGTACAGCGTGCTGTCAGGGCGCCGTGCCTCGTGGTAACAACGGCTCAGTGACTAATTCTGGTGCTGCTGAGCTGCAGCTGTCGGCCCGGTCAGATTCTGTTACATCCTGACTGACAAACAGGCTCAGCATCTCCCTCTGAGGGACCAACACGCTCCAGTCGCCTGGTTCTCAACAGTAACCCAGCCTTCAGATTCAGTAACATATTTCCAGCACTCATTCTCTTCCTTCTACAGGGAAACCTTTCCAATCAAACTGGCCATAAAGTCTTCAGTTAGACCTGAAAATTGATGTTTTATGGCCGAGTGTTTCTGGATCTGTCTCCATGGCGACGATGCTGAGCTGTGTGTCCATGTCTCCTAATTTGAGATGATCTCTCCTGAGTGCTGGAGCTGCTTCAGCTGCCAAACACAGAAACTAGAAAGACATCTGATCTCTAAGGATCCTAACTGACCCCTGGCTGACCTCAGCCTGACCCCTGGCTGGCCCCAGCAGGCAGCAGTGTTTCAGTTGAGGTTGAGTCACTTCAGAGTTGAAGCTGCTTCAGCTTCAGCAAATCTGAACCACACACACACACACACACACACTCCGTCTGCTTCAGGAACAATCACTTACGATTTGTCTCTGCGGTGTGCGGTCCGTCGCTGAGGGCTGGCTGGCCGTCGCCGTGGCGATAAGGACTTTCCTCTGCTGCGCTCCTTGATTGGTGACTGAGCGATGGAGGATTTCAGGATCTAGAAAAGTTTGTTTTATAATAATTATTTTAAAAACAAAAACTCAGTCATCACTGCTTCAGCCTTGCTGACAGACACACAGACCTGCAGAGGGAAGGACCAGAGTTCACACGGAGACATTTCCAGTTTCAGTAAAAATATCAAAATAAATTCAGAGGAAGTGGAGAGCCATTTATTTTGCTCAGAGGAACAGAGGGGGAACGTTCTCCGTTTGTCCTTCAGAGGTCGACCTTATCATGAACATGACGGATTTAGAAACGCCAGCTTGGTAAACGGTAAAAGAAATATTAACCAAGCTAATCACTAATATGAGACAGTAAAGAGTCTGAATGATGTTGACTTTGTTTTAACGTTAAAAACATGTTTATTGTTCATGATAAAAAGGTTTTTTCTGTAGCTAAAATAAACAGATTAAAGATTTAACAACACAATCAGAGCTTTAATCTGTTCTTCTTAACTGATTTTATTTTTTATAAATTTCCAGTGATTCAGAGAGGAGGTGGTTGTTTTATTTTAATATAAACATTTTATATCAGAATTTCCATTTCATTCATGATTTTATTCAGTAGGTGAATGTGACTGTAGTGTAAGGCGCTTTGAGTTGTCAAAAATGATTGGAAAAGAGCAATACATGTTCATCCATTTCCATTCAGAATGCAGAAATATTTCTCTGTTTGGTCTTAAAGAG
Source organism: Poecilia formosa (assembly GCF_000485575.1). Lineage (NCBI taxonomy): Eukaryota > Metazoa > Chordata > Actinopteri > Cyprinodontiformes > Poeciliidae > Poecilia > Poecilia formosa. Next base: position 577,728 of record NW_006800107.1, read on the forward strand.
AAATCAGATGTGGCTAGGGTCAAAAGGTCAAAGCTTTATAAGGCTTGCAGATTGGTGAATGTCGTTAGAAAAATGACTGAATGAATAAAACAGCAGCTGATTGGATGGAGCTCTGAGCTGACCTCCTGGCATTTTAAAGAAAGGAAACTATGATCAACAGCTGCTGCTGCTGCAGAACCAGGCAGGGAAACTGAGCCGAGACAAAGAGAACAACAGGAAACACACTGAATACGACGCAGACAAAATGAAATGCATGTTGTTTTCTTCAGAAACGTTCCCGTTTCTGCTAAACGATGAGCCTGCTGGTTGGTCAGACAGACTGAACCATTTTTAATGAGTTGATATTAACTCTATAACCACCAAACATGTCTATCTTAATACTTTTGTGTCTCCTTTATGGTTCAAGTAAAAACTGGAAGTAAAATCTATAGAATCTCTGAACTCCATGAACTGATTATAATCAGATGTTAATCCTGACATTTAACTCCAGTAAAAATCAGCCTCAGTTCCCAGTTCTGTCTGCTGATTGGTCACACACACAGCCTGTCTTTAATAAGTTCATACAGTCTGCAGCACAGCTGACTCAGGTGTGTGTTTGTGTGTTAACGTGTGACACCATTAGTGTGAGCGTGTGTGTGACAGCTGCGAGTCCCTGACCTACATATCATCTAACTGGACACCAGCAGCCTCTGTTCGACTCCCGTTCTTCTTCATGGGATTTAAACCTTAAACAGAAACATCTAGAATCACAGATAAAAACACGACTGGGCTCATGAATCATTCATCGTCACACAGCCTGGTTTTCTGCCCCTTCCTTCCTCATCACGACCCAAATAATCCCGACTGGTCGTATCCCACCTTCAGCCCAAAGGAAGCAACATTCATCCATGATCTCATGAAAAATGTCCTTTTCCACCTGAAAGGAGCTAAATAATATTAAAGGTTGAGTTTAATTACAAACTTTCATTTTCGGTATGGAGATGAGAACCAGATGAAGGTCAGTGAACAAACAGAAACATGTTCTGACAAGCAGGTGATTATAAAGTTTATTTCCAAAGAAAAACAGAAAAGGTCACGGCTGTCCTGTGACCTTTTCTGTCACAGGACAGCCGTGACTGTCCTGTGACAGAACGTCTTCCTGCCGTGTGGCCCCGGGCCCCCATGTCACATATCCTGCTTACTTTGTGTGGACCATCCATCCAAACAGATTTATTCTGGGCTCCGTCTGGTTTAGTTTCTGAACAAACTGGTTTATTTTGAAGATTTAAATTTAGAATAAAGTTTAGTTTATTCTGAACAATAATACTGATTGAATATCTTTTTTTTATGTTTTGTAAGTTTTCAAATAAAGATCTGGAAAGTGTGGCATGCAGTTGTATTCGGCCCCTTTAACAGCCTGTAGAGGTGAACTGGTCTGTGCTGGATTGTAATAAAACCTCAGTATAAATGCAGATGTTCTGTTTCTGGCCTTGAATACAAAAAGTGAGAACTGTGAATCATTTTCCATCTGATCCACTTTAGGTGCTGCTTGGAGTTAATCTGCCTCATACAATCCCAATAAAACACAACAATGTTCTTTATTTTAATGCAATAAAATGAAAACTTTTGCAGAAGGCATTAAGTTCATCTATCTGTGTGCTGATGAGACAAACCTTCATCCTCATGTCCCGGCCATGTTTCTCCAGGTCCTTCCTCATCTCCTGAGCTCCGAGTCGGGTCGTGTTCAGCACCAAATACTTCCATTCGATTGGCTGAAAGACATGGGGGTCGTGAGGCACGTACAACCCAATCTTCACCTGGGAGAGACGGACAGAAGAGGTTAGAGGCGGACCGCTGGCAGCGCTGGCTCTGCTCAGCTCCACGTTTCCTCCTCTACCTTCTTCAGAGTGTGCTGGTATCTCTTGTAGGAGCTCTCGAACTCGGCCACCAGCTCGCCCAATGTCCGGTGGCTCAGCGGTTTGTCCATCAGGTCCGGGCGCCGGCTCATGCCCAGCGATCCGTAGCGACCGTTGCAGTAGACGCCCAGAACCACGTGGTGGAAGCAGTGACCTGAAAACTGGGTCTTGAAGCTGATGGGGAAGCGCTCCAGAGACGCGAGGCCATTGGTCAGATAGCTGAGCAGCAGCGGCGGCTAAGGAAACGTTTGACTGGAGGAATCATCCACACACTGACAGAAACCTGGAACTGAACGTGTTTGTTTGGACCAAAGCAGCTTCCTCTGTGGCTAACTCTATTCACTCTGATGGGATAAAGAGCCTCTGTGTAAACAGTGAAGGTCAAAGAGCCAGAGCTGTTCAGGAAGCTCCTCCTCTTGTTGTGTTTTATTCTGTTTAAACACGTAACCTGAAACCAGCTGACACATGATTTGATTACTCGTCTCATGATCTTCACTTCCTTCCTTTTCTCTGTCAGCCTCCATACATTTTCCATCTTCTCCTTTTCTGCACCTAAAACTAGAAACTCGACTTCCAGCCGTTCCTAAATGAGCAACGTTAAGGTTTTAGTGACGGTGAGTTATTTGTTCTCAGAAGTAGGAATTTCTGACTTCCCAACCAAAGAGACTGCCTTAAGGTTAAGGAGTGTGTTCAGGTTGGGAATATGGGAAAAAGCAGAGATTTACCGACTTCTATGCTGCTGGATGCAGTTGCTGTACGAACAGATAATGATGAGTTTCATCCTATTTAGTTGTTTTCAACTAAAAGAACAAGTTCTGAAATACAATCATACTCAAACATACTTCTCATTAAGTTCACATTTCTGGTTTAAAAATGCTTGTGAATTTCCAACATCTGAGCACAAATAAAATCCATCATCCTGGAACTAAACATACAAGTTTATTCCATAATAATTTAACGATGAAGAGAAATAGTTACAGCATTAAGACAAACAGCAGCTCAGCTCCAACCGTACCAACACACTCAGAAGAATCTGGACCAACTGGTAGCCAATCAACTGCTTGGTTTAAACCATGGAGGCTTATGATTGGTCAAAGCTTTCATCAGTCAGGATGCTTCAATATTTGTAAGACCTTCCAGAAAACTGGACCAACATCACATCTGTGTGTCCTCATTACTGTAAAGTAACACACACACTCACACTCACATACGAGGAGCCATGAAGATAAATAAAAAAATAAAAAAAATGACTCAACCTAAGAGATTTAAAACTGTGGCCCAGTAAATTCCAACCCCTCCATCATTATCAGAGGTAACATTTAATTGTTTCTGCATCTTGAATATTGCAGATGTTGAATGTTTTCTGTGTTCTGCATGATGCACAAAATGAAGCTTTAAAGCTCTGCAGACGGAGACAGAGCAGAACTACAGGAAGCTTCCTGATCTCAGTTAGAGGACAAGCTCTAACCTGATAACAGGAAGGCCTCAGAGCCTGACCCCAGATCAGTTCTATTTAATGGCTGAGGTCAGGTCACATCCTGAGACGCTTTGGTTTCTGTTCCACGTCTCGTTCAGACTCTGGTTTCTCCCTTAGAAAAGGTTGAACTAAAAAGGATGAAACAGCAGGAGAGGCCGTCTCCTCCAGTCTCTTTAATCAAACAAACCTGAGGCTGAATAGCAGCTCAGGGAACGTTTGATGGTAAACGGGGAGCTTTGTGGCGGCAGATGACAAAGAGTCTTTCATGACTTAAAACTCAATAATACAAACTAAACAGCCTCCATGTTGTGATTCTTCACCTCCAACCACAACAAGTACTGAGATTCAAGCAGAGCTGCACCGCTACTGTGGCCTGCATGTCTTATCTGTGCCAGCTAACACAATAAGACATATGCACCAGACACACACACACACACACACACACACACACACACACACCCAGAGAGAGAGCCGCTGCGGCCCAGAATGAACCCTGTGGATCCTGGAGGAACCTCGGATCGCTGTCCACACAGATGCAGCCGAACTGACAGAACCAAATGCCACAAGCTACAACAGATGTTCTTCTTCCCACAACTCGCTGCAGGAGCTGATTTTATTATCATGCAAGTTATTTATTTCAAATAAAAGCTATAGAAACCCTGTTATTGTAATGTTTAGAGACATAACCTGTAGATAAAGCTATGCAGATCCAGTTTAATAATAGGCGACTCAGCGTTCTTGTACCGAATTTGTGCTGATGAGCTGAGGAATCCAGGTGGGGGAGGAGCCGACTGGTTGGCCTGGTGTGTTGCCATGACGCTGAGGCAGGGTGTGTCGCCATGGCACTGAGTGAGGGTGTGTCATCATTCCAAGGTTGTCATTGAAATGTCCTCTGATCAGCCTGTCTGCTCAGGTGAGGCCCTATAGCTCAGTGGTTAGAGCACTGGTCTTGTAAACCAGGGGTCGCGAGTTCAAATCTCGCTGGGGCCTGAACTTCATTTTCCCTCGACAGTAAAACTTTATTCTTTTTAGATTAGGCAAGTTAAACTGTGAACTTGCCGACCTCTTTCCCATTCACTCCCTCTGAATATTTGCCGTTTTGCTGTTTTGTCTGTCCTTCCAGCTTCACCTCCTGCTGTTTGCAGACCAAAGCCACCCTTCGTTACAGTCACTGTCAGCTGCCAGCGTGACAGAGTCGCCATGACAGCCTGCAGGATCAACACTGGAAACATTTATCCTGAGAGACGTTTGTCCTCCTGACAGACCAAAGTCACCTCAAATGGCACCAAACCTTTACAGGTTTCATTAAAACATGTTCAGGGGAATTCAGGCCGACATCGATGGAGACCTTGAACGCAACCCACCTTTTGCCAAAATCCTCACACACCATCTGTTTGGATGCAGCAAGCAGAGCCAACACACCAGAGACAATCACTGATATCCTACTGGCAGCATGTGTGGATTTAAAGAGGCTGAGAACTGGGGCTGCAAATAACAATGGTTTTAGTCATTTCTAAATCTGATTGATCAGACAAAAAAAAAAACATTTAGCACATCCTGCCGATTTTCCATTTAACCACGCAAGCCTTTTTATACAATATTAGAAACACATTAAAAGATGCAAATAACCAAATAATTAAATTTCTTTTTAACAAAATAAATGTAACAACAGCACTCCTTTAGTGAACACTTGATCATTTGTAGCAAAAGCAGCAGTAAAAATACACATCAACATGTGAAAAGCTCAGTTTTTTTCTGCTCAACTGAACATCAACACTGTAGATTTGATAGGATGACTATTTCTGGATTAGCCAGTTACCGTATTTCCTGTACTTTAAGTCACAGGAGCAACCAAACTATGAAAAAAAGTGGGCCTCATAAACTGGAACATACGGTAACAGCAAAACGTGCTTAAAACTGAGACTTTTTTTACAGCATTAGAACCAAGTAAAGTGGAAAATATTCCACTTTCTAAATATATATTTACATACAAAGCTTTTTTTTATCTCAACAGCAAAATGTAAAATTATTTTGGACAGTTTTGATTTAGTTATTGCTCTGACAGTGTTGTTTCAGCAAAAAAAAGCCTTTGAGGACTAAAAAAGAATCAGCAACTAAAAAAGTAGACAACAATTACAACAATAAATGAATCACAACAAATAAAAAAAATGATTGCAGCACCACTGAGCACAACAGATGTTCCATCCACACATTTAGCATTAAAAAGTAACACTGAAGTAATCTGTGGTTAAAATAGCTTTAAGCTGTTATTAAGCAGCAGAAACTTTAAAAATATTTGTGTGTAAATTATTTAATATAACTGAATCATTGATTCTGTTACAACTCAAATAAGAGTTGTCTTTTCTGACACAGAAAGTAGAAACAGGCAGAAATCCAAGCGGGGCAGACACCGTCCCTATTTTTTATAATTATCAACCAAATAAAGAATGAAAGAAGCCGGGTCTGACTGGAGACCAGAAAGGTTCAGGATCAAATCCAGGCAATACAGAACCTGAATCCATGTTCTATAGAGACTAATTCAGACAATAATTTTAACATCTAAAAGTAAAACCAGCCAGATAAGAACTGTTGGGGGAAACATGGACGCCAAACCTCCTAAAAATGACACAGCTGACCTCAAACTGGAGTGCTCAGGATGATGCTAAGCTGCGAGAGCGAGCCAAGGGGGAAGAAACTTTGAAGTGTTCCTGTTGCCAGGCAACGCCACAGAGCGAGAGAGGGGGTCGATGTTTTGGGGCATTAGTACTTTAGAGGTGAAAGTTTGATTGATTTATTTTTTTACTCAGACACAGCAGAGGAACAGTGCAGAGCTGAAAGGATACACTCCCAGGATGACGGCTTCCAGGCATTTGATTGGTAGAGACTCCCTGATCATCTCCCTCGCTGTTTCCATCAACCTGCAGAGGAGGGAGGAGCGGAGACGCAGGAACGATGAGAAGAAAAACACATGAAGAGCAAACAGGAGGCGACGCTCCAGGGCTTCATGGGGAACTCATGATGCTGAATTGTGTTCATCTCTAAACATTTAATGGTATTTTTACTGCATCCACTCACCCACACAGCGGGCGGCTCTTCTTAATCTCAAAAAACTGGGTTCCAGTGTGGTTGTACCTAACACAAACGTTAAGGGCAACAGGGCTTTAAAACACTTTCACAATGTGTTTTGGTCTGCAGCAGCACTTTTGTCAGTAATATCAGTATCTGATCATTCCATTTAGTTTGGAAACTTCACCTGAAATGTGGGGCTCCGTTACTAACGTGCTGTTAAGGATGATTAAATGTGTTTGTTGTAAAGGATACTGCAGAGCCTTCATGTAGTTCTGGACGGCCACCAGCCAATCAGGGGCTGACATGGATGGCTTGAAGGTTGGAATGGAGGGAACAGTAGGCTGGGAAACAAAAAAACACAAAACAAACATTGTCAAATGCTTACAGTAAATAACATCTGGAAACTTTCAGAGCCTCAAAACGATGTTTTAGTACATCAGAAAACAATCTGCCTGCATCATCAGAACCAGTCTAACCAGGACTCTTCATTCTGTCAAACACGTTTATGTCATCAACAGTTTTTTATAAATCACATAAAGTTATGCTAATTGGACATCAGTGCTGAACAAAAATATGAAAAAAGAAACAAACATAAAAAACAATGCAAAAATTGGATGTTAATTAAATAGTTTGTATAACTATTCAACATTTATAAGAACAAATTAAACAGAATAAGGTCACCTGAGGATGTCCAAGCACCACAAGAACTGAAAGGGAAAGAGCAAAGTTGGGTTTTAGGAGGTTTATAAAGCCGTCGAATCTGTGAGTGTTCTTCATTAGCAAACTGCTCCAGTCCTGCTACTGCAAAGCAAAGGTCACTCCTGCTTTTCAGTTTGGTTTGATGGATTTCCATCTGGTCAGTAGATCTGAGTGCTGCTGATGAAGAACGGTGGGATCCATTCAGGTAACCAGGGGCCATGCAGAGTTTTAGAAACAACCAATCAAATCTCACGATGGAGAACCAAACAGAGTGAAGCTAAAACTGGACAAACTTTTGCATCCAAGTTGTGTTTATTAGCAGAACCAGCAGAGAAGTGAACCTACATTCAAGCTACTTTAAATACCTTTCAAATCATCTAAGCACTTACGGACTGCAGTCTATTCAGGAAAAACCAAAGTCTACAAGCATAATGATAACGGGACCCAGACTCAACAGTAAGGAACAGGTTGTTTAAACTTTTCACTAGTTTATGTGAGATCTTTGGTATAAATTCACAGCACAGTTGTTCTTTATACAGCCGAGTAAAAAAAGGAGAAGAGAAGTCTGGGTGTTTTGTGGCCGACCCGACGCCAACAGGAAACCCACACCGCTTTGAAGCGACACGTTCCAGAGATAAAGATCACTGCTGATTCTGCAGCTGGTTCACCTCAACAGGAACCACTTCTCAGCAGTCACACATGTGAAGAGGCCACGGATATTTCAGCAGAGTGACTCAGGCTGAAACACAGACCAACGTTTCCTGTGAGTCTCAAACTCAGTAAAAGCTGGGCTCGTGCGTGCACAACGGAAGAGTGAGCACCAGAACTATCACTTCCTGTTTCTTCCTGCTTTCTATTTCAGGCAGGAACAGAGAATGGAAGGGAGGGATAGCAGGACTACACCACAATGACTGCATCCTTACTGGGTAAAACACTCTTGTACGATAACAGCTCCCTGAATCATGCACAGCAGTTATTTAGCCACTTAACTGCTAATTTACTACAGGCAAGTAGACGATTAGCCCGAAAACAGACAGACTAATCAGGCAATCCGTCAGTCAGCAGCTCAGAGGAAGACGATCTGCCAACTGGCCATTCATCTCGTCAGCCGGCCAGCAGCAGCATATCGTGCTTTTTAACAGCCACATAATCTGGAAGTGAAATCCCCTCAGCAGTCTAACCTCCTCACTGGCCGGGCAGGCTGACACGCTGAGGCTCAGAGGCTTCAGCAACAGAGCTCTTCTTTATCCTCACTTTCAGTAACGACCGCCATCTTTCTCAGGTCATTATTTTTTATCTCTTGTTGTATTATATTCAGAGCAGTGAGAAGCCGTAATCTGAGAGCAGAATGAGCATCGATTCACAGCCAGTTATCCTGGTAATTAATCTGTCTGCTCAGCCCATCTGGAACCGCCTCCTCTGGTTTCTTGTCCACCCTTCATCTGACTTCTCTGTTATTACCTCAAACCTTCTCTACAGATTTCCTTCTCTGGTTTGGCCTCCATCTCCTCCCCTCATGTCCTCCCTCTGCTGTGACATGCTGTCTCCTGCTCCTCCCTCTCTCCAGCTCTACAGGGGCTGAGCAGACATCTAGAAACTGTAAACAAAACGTTTCATGCTAGCTGTATCTACAAACTCAGCGCTATTTTTGTGGAAGACAACCTGGAACATGTCTGAATAGCACCTAAAGTCCATCAAAGCAGGAAAATAAATGAGTCAACTGTGCTTAAAATGTTGTCTAGATAAACTAGAATAAAACCTTTTTTTAAATCATAGACATAAATGTGCTGAATTACAAATTAATTTGATAACTCTGCACCGACACAGCACACTTTAAAACACCAATAACTTCACAAGTTTGATCAAACATGTAAAAACAACAGAACTTTCATTTGTTCAGTCAGTGCAATTAGGACCAGATCAGTAAAATAAATAATAAAGAAACTAAAAGTGACAAAAATATGTTGGCTGCCTTGGTTCAGCATGTAAAAATAAACTGCAACAATTCTTTCAAATGGTTCAGAAGGTGCAATGAGGAATTTTAAATATAATCCAAAATAAATGATAAAACATAACATGACTCAGAGCACAAAGCGTAGAATTAGACTGAATAGATCTGCCCTTATGAATCAGGTACATTGGCACTGATATCCGACCTAGAATTTTTTTTGATATTGGACCAATACAGATATTAATATTTGATTGATGCATCTCAGATGTAGGATCCTTTCTAAGATAAGAAGATGTGGCAATAAACAGAAAACTGCAAAAACAATCAGGGCAGATAATAAAGTCCAGTTTTTCATGCAGTTATTTGTAACAAGATTCAGCAGAAAATGACCTGTATTTTGACAAGTATGGATCAGAAGAACCACGAGTGCCTGAAGGTGGTCGAACAGCAAAGCTGCAGACGATCCTCTTCAGTTACAGGACATCCACATTTCCTACCAGATAAAACTGGATGATAAAGGACAAAGTCGCCTCATCTCAGCTTCATCATCCTCCCACCTTGAAAAGAACAGACAGTTTCTAACAGTAAGAAAAACCCTCAAAAGCAAAAACGCTGAGGTATAAAACTGAAAGTAGTTTCACTTTATTATGGAAAAATAATAAAGGCGGAACAAGTGAGCTCAGTTTAAACATCTAACAACATGAACACATGAAAAACAAAGCAGACAGAAAAACATCTGGCACCAAAACTAGCAGCACTGAGTGAAGATATGACAAAAGAAAATGAAGAGAAATCTAAAATGTCTCGGATCTGATGAACATCTACCAAACAAGAGAAAGACCAGTAAAAAATGACCTTCCTGCTTTTAGAGTTCATCACCAACAGAAATTAAATAATCAAAAATAAATTAAACCATTTAATGAAGAAGATCAACACTTGTGATGAGAGGAATAAATTAATCTGAATGAAACCAGACAGTGCAGTTCCTGAGGTACAGAAAGCAGGAAAACTCCATCCTCCAGTTTGAGCAGTTTATTTTCTCTGGTATCTTTAGAAATCTTCTCTCTCATTATTAAAAAAAACATTTCCATTAGCTGTAAATAACACTGTGGACAGCTGCCACTCGCTGCCATCTAAAACACATTTGCTGTGTGAGCATTAAAGATTCAAGTCAACTAAAGGAGGGAGGGAGATGGACAGGTCAGGTTTCCTGCTGCTAAGATGTCGGTGGGATTTCCCCAGGAACCCTGTGTGTGTGTGTGTGTGTGTGTATAAGAGGTATTCAGACAGCTGAAGTCATTTAAATAAAGTTAAAAGTTATTGAAAGTTGCATCGTCTCATTCAAAAACCCACAACAGAACTGTAACAACCTGCTTTAACATGTAAAACCAGGCCAACAGGCTGGAGGTTAAACGTGGGCCAAAGGAGAGTTTTCTGGACCGGATGATTGTAATTAAATATTTATAACCTGAAATATGAAGCAACACAGGTTTCATTTCTGAATATCCAGCAGTATTCATACTTTGGGGCATCCAACCACTGCTTCAACCTCCCCTCCCCCCATTTTACTGATTCACGCTGAATTTCTTTAAAATAAAGTGAAGTTTGCATAAATCCAAACATTATTAACATTTACTGTGCATTAAACTTTTTGGCAGAACAGAAAACAATAAGAATGCAGCAGTTGTTTTCAATACTTTGTCTATAAAATGTTTTGAACATTTTCAGGTGAAAAGATACAAAAAGTATTTCATTAAATAGTTTTGGTTTTCAGAATAAATCCCATATATTTTAAAGATGTACGTTCAGTTCTTTATTTAAAGGTTTGTGTTTTGGTACTACACCAAACACTGCAGTAACACTAAACAGATCCAGTGAAATTAGTTTCCCTTCATGCAGTCCAGTTGGTATCCAGAGATTATCCACTACCCAGATCGTATTTGAGGGATTATTCAGCTGCTGTGCCAAAACTGCAAACTGGTCCTGAGGGACGGAGAGAGGCGGCGGGTCGGCGACCAAAACACTGGAAAATCAGGAAAACCTTCCTACTGGAGGCCATTTTGACAGTCAACCAATGGGAACAGTTTTACCAACTTTCTTTTCGCTTTAATTTTCTGAATTGACAAGCCTGAAAGAAATCTAATGCAGCTTCTTTAAAAACATTTTCTTCAATACATGCCATTATCCTAAGAGGAGAGAAATCCCTTTATTATCCTTTTTTCCTCTTTGCCTGAAGGTGAAAATCAGCCCAGTGCTTTTACACTTCACACACACATATCGACACACCAACAGCAGACTGGAGTCAAGCTGCACATTAACAAACCAACTGACACCTCCATTGTTCACCGTCCACCCAGACGCTGTACAGCTGTTTCCCAGCCCCCTTAGTTTACATCCAACACTAAATGCTCTCACTGCCAGCAACAGAGTGACTGTCAGGCCCAATTTACAGACATAATGGCAGAAAATCTCTGATGCAAGTTTCAAATAAAAATCTTACATTTGTGTCTTAGTAAAGAATAATGTTGTTACTGTCTGATGAATTAAATAAAAAATGCAATGTGACCAATTTGTTAAACTCCACATTCCTCCTGCAGCTTATCACACAGTCTGGGAGTTTGGTACCATCAGCCAACCGGGTCACTAATGACCACATGGGTAATTAGTGGAGTGAAACAACAACAACCACCAGGTTCCCTCCTCTCTCAGGAAAACAACACGCATTCAGGATAATTACTGTTGGGAAATTATGAAAAAATCTGGGCTGTTTTGGTGCATGAGGGGTAAACAGACATAACAAAGATCAATATCATGAAGGCAGAGTTTTGGTTTTCTCCATTCAGAAGATTTGCAGTTTGAATCCACAGCAAACAGCATTATGAAGAAAACTAATCACACTTTGTTTAAAAATATGAGAATGTATAATAAAGACAAAATAAATATCTGAAATGGTTTCACCAACTGATTTAAAGTGGTATGAAGTTGACATGTTCAGAATTCATTTAAGTAGTAATGGAACTAGCAATGACCAGCGGTGGCACACTTACTCTTAGCTCGTTTCTAGCTTAGTGCTTTTGCCAACTTTGAAAACATTTATTCTGTACCCAGAATGCATCACTGTAAAATCTACTGATGTCCAATGCTTTCCGACATGAAGCTCTACTGTGGTCAGTTAGGAAAAATGAGCAGCAGTTAGCAAAACTCAACACCTAAAAAACTGAAACCACAAGAGAAAGATCTGTCAATGTGTAATGTAATGACACATTCCAGCCAGTTGAGGGCAGTATATCATGTTGTAAGTTGTTATCAATAGGGTTGAATCTAGAACGTTAGCATTAGCGTTCACTACGTACCATGTTGATATAACATTTTAACATTTGTGGAACTAATATTTATGGTAAGCGCAACTAACTTTTTATTAGCAGTCCCCACCACTGGTAATGACAATAAAAGAAATGCAGAATGTACATTTTATTTTGATACATTTGCAAACTGATCCCCAACAGATATGTAAATGATATTTAACTTATTTAATTTTGAATAATTAATTAACCAAATCAGCATGAACTTGTGTAAGTAAGCTTTAACTGGACTGATGTAATATTTCAGCAGTAGAATGATGAACGTGTGCAGCCTTCTCTAGCCTGCTGCCATGCTACGTCTGCATGTGTGACACAGAATCACACGGAGACAACAACTAATGCCACCTGACAGGCATGGTGCTCCAGTTTAGCACGCTTGTTGTCATGGTAATATGAGGAATAACTGTGTGAGTACTCCTCAGACCGTGCATTAGTGAAACTGCGAGTGAGACCGGGTCGTCGTTATCACTAAAGGCACCCAGCTGTGAACACGAGCACAACCATCTCCAGCAGCAACAGAAACCCTGACTCACAAAACCAAGAGAAATTCCTCAAGTCGCTGAGAATTCACAGCAGGAGGAGAGAAGAAACACGGTAGAGGTCATGTGATGCAGACCTGCATCTTATAATGCTAACTAAAACTAAATCCTCTGTTTCAGACAGATCTGAATGTGTCGAAAACAGAAAGAGAAATGAGAGACGCACCGAGAAATATGCTGTTGACCAAACTCGGCTGATTTTCAGGCCATCTCCTAAACTCAAAAATTCTGCCTTTTTATGATTAGTGAATATAACAAAGTGCAACCAGGTCACAGTTATAACTTTGTGGAAGCCGTTACTGAGGCAGGAAAACCTCAGATATCTTCAGTGTCAGTGAAGTGTCGGAGGGAGCAAACGAAGCTGAAACTATTTTCTGTTAAATGTCTGTGTTTGGTTCAGGCTGTGAGAACAGGACAGAGTGAGTATTTCAACCTTGGCCTGTTATGGAACACGGTGGATCGGGAAATGAAAAACCTTCTGATTACCTCATAGAAGTGTCACAACATCCCCAGGCTGCTGCATGGAAAACATCTTCATAAAGAGCTTTTTACTAAAGAAGGCAGTTCAGTAAATGCTGAACATCTCAGTGCTGTCATGTGACACAGACCCATCCAGAATAGATGCTTTGATAATGACAACGAATATGCCTTATAAGAAAAAAAGTGAAGGTCATCCTATTAATTTTTTATATAACTAAAAACTGGGGTTAAGTTTTGCAGTTAAAAAAACAGTAGCAATTTGGAAGAAGTAGAACTTCAAATAATGAGGTTTCTGATTAGCAGTGTTTTTTCTGAGGGGAATAAATCATGAACAGAACCCAGATAGCTTACTTTTGGCAGGTATGCAGCGTTCCGTATCCGGTCCACCATCTCCTGGCCGTCGGGGTGGACGGTGGCCACATGGGACCACATCCTCTCCCAGGTTACGCTCTCGATGGGGAAACCATTCCGATTAACGTAGAAGAGAACCCCTCCTTCCTTCTTCTCTTCCTCCTCGGGGGAGTTACTGGGGGGGCAGGCGGCGGTCTCCTCCCCGGCGCCGCAGTGGAGCAGGCAGTGTGCACTGGTGCTCTTGGAGCGGCCGCGCCTGCTGAACTTGACCGATGAGGTGCCGGTCCGGCTCGGGGAGTTGGGTCCCGTCATCGGTCCCAGGAGCACAGCCGATTCTTAGCCAGCTACAGCTACTTCCTGCTGCCTCTCAGAGAGTTCATACTGGCATAGTTAAGGCAGACCTGATGAGAGAGCAAAAACAAAAACATAAGAGGTTAGGAGAACAAATCTGGAATATAATCTATATATATCTTGGTGAAGTTTATGAATCCCAAAGTAAGAATAAGACCCACACTGATCCATCATAAAGGGCAATATCCACCATATCCCCTACTCCAACATCTCTCTGCTGGCTTTCTAACCGTACTGCCAGCAAAAGTAAAGTAGATGGATTTGCCTCTTTGGCCGTAACATAACATTACTGTATTTAAAAAAATTACATTTTATTGGGTTTTATAATATCATAATGTTCCACTCATAAAATAAAAAACTTCTTAAATACATTTAGAAGGCAAAATTATTTCTGACAGCAACAACTGACCAATAGTATAGCATAGTTAATATTTAATGACAACTGTTATCAAAACTTTGGTGACAAAATAACATTCTAAAAGTCATCAACAGAAATGCATTAAAACCAACGTTTTAAGAGGAGTTTTCTGTATATAAAAACGACTAAATATGCATGTATATATTATTTCAGTGACAGAAACTGCAACTAAATTGATTTAACGACAGAAAGTGCATACATTACTAAGCTGTAAGATAACAAAAATACAGAAAAGTTCATTTCTGCAACAGTTTTTCCTTCTTACTTGAACCGTATAAACGGAAATATTCCAACCGTTATTAATCCAAGCCTACCGTTCTTTCCAAAAGGGCTCCGACTTCACACCGTCGACGGCCTCCAAGCTTTAAATTACATTTTTACTAAAAAAATCCTTTTCTAGAAGAGGTGGGTTCCATTCATAAAAAAGGCGACCGTGTCCACTCCAGGCTGGAAAGTCTTGTTTTGGACCGAGGCTTTGTAACTTCACCCTTTTTTAAAGTCGTCAAGTTTTCAAACAGTAACAGTCTTTTAAATGGAATTCCAGTAAGTTTACTTTCAAAATAAAATCTCGGCGTGATTTATCTTCTTGTCATGACGTAACAATTGTTAAAGCTTGCTCGCAAATAATTTGTAGTACACATCACATAAGGTTCTAAATAAACATCTTAATTATTATCTACAAGGCGTAAGGTTAAGAAATGTACCTCTTTTATTCTGAAATTCTCATCCAGAAGTTGAGTTGGTTCCGCTCCTTACTTGACTGCGCTCTTCTATCTTTGGTCTCAGTACACTGCAGGGGCCGCTGCCTTCCACCAGCCCAGATCTGGGTAACCTCCTCCTCTGTGCATTGCCTTCCGTTAGCAGGCTTTAAATCGCCTCCTTATCCGCTGTCTATTCGGGAAATTTGGTTTCATCATGGTAAAAGTCTTAATAAGCCCGTCACATGATTAAATCACTTGAGATAACGCAGCTCCTCTAGCGGACACCTGGCGAGCTCTTCTGCTCCTCGAATACCCTGCAGTTACCAAAGCTAGGCGAGTTCTAATTGGTTAAGCTAACAAAGAGGGGCGGGACTTACACGGTCGTTTACCAAATTTGGAACTGATGAGACACTCTGATTGGTTGATTTTGTCAACAAGTGATAAATCTGCAACAAAAGCAGTTTTTTTTTTTAGTCCTTGATTGTAACTGTTGATTTTGCATCAGGAGGTTATTGTCTTACTGTTCGTATAAATTAACCTAATTATCATGAAAAAAAAACAAACAAACACTGCACCATCCATCCACACTCACACGCACATATACACGCACGCACACACGCGAACACACACACAGTGAGAGAGAGATACATATTTGAAGGCTGGGTCAAGACAAAAGGAAAAAAGATATGTACAGAAAAAAATCTTTTTTTTTTTCTAATTTCAAGTATTTCATGACAAAAACATGCAGGCTTGATTTATCATTTTATATTGAATACTTTAGCAATAACTGCAAACAGTGGGGAACTATTTTGACAGTCATAACCTGACCCGCATCTCCCCCTGGTGGACAGAAATTTCCTGTACAGTCACAAAAGACAAGAAAGATTGTTAATTTGCTTGATAAGCATTTTTATTGTTTTAAGACAACATTTTTAATATAGTTTTACATTTTAAATTGAAATAGCTCATGTATGAAATTGTCCTCAAAGTCTATACCCTAAAAATAAGGTTAATATATTGTGTTTTGGTTGCTTTAAAAATCTTATTCCAGTTATTTCCTTTTAAATTAACCAAAATACCAGTTTGGTTATTTAACAGAAACATAGAGGTGGCTTGGATCAGGCGATACTCCTGTTCTAACGGTGCTGTAAGTCACTGCTGCATCACTTCCCCAAATCTGCAATGAACACAGTGCAGCAAATAAATGACATATGAACACAATTCCCCACAAATGAGAGATTTATATGAATATTCTGTGCAGTTTCTTAAAATATAACATTATATTCAGATAATGTACCTGATTGTTGTTCTTCTTTGGGAGGTTAATTGAAGCATAAGAGATGGTTGCATCAGGTTCATCCTACACAAAGACAAGAACCATAAATAACTACTCAGGAATATAGTCAAATATTAGGTGATTTCCAACATTTAGACATCTTCATTTCCATTTATTTAGACCAGTTGTTTTTTAAGTCTCTTCATGGGTGTTTTTGAACATGTAATTTATTCCTAAAAGCTTGATAAAAGTGAAAGACATGAAGCTGAAATTTTGGGTAGTTAATGGAGGATGTAAAGCCCCCCGGAAAATGTCCCAGTTAAAAGACGTTAAAAGTCCTACGGGGTTTAGAGTCCCAGTTGACGGCGTCTCAACTAAAGTTCTACAGCTTTTTATTTCTCTTTCTCACTGTTTACGTTTTAATTATGTTTTTTAAATCTCTTTCTCTTTCTCACATGCTGTTTTTATTTTAATTATGTAAAGCACTTTGAAATGCCTTGCTGCTGAAATGTGCTATACAAATAAAATTTGATTTGATTTTTTGATTTGAGGATAGCTGTGCTGTGGAAACTTACTGGGTCCTGGTTCACTTCTG
>NW_006800107.1:594994-602873 GCF_000485575.1 Poecilia formosa
GACTAATGTCCAAAGGGTTGGAGTCCTTGTCAAACGGCTTTTTGACTAATGTCCAAAGGGTTGGAGTCCTTGTCAAACGGCGTTTTGACTAATGTCCAAAGGGTTGGAGTCCCAGTTGACGGCGTCTCAACTAAAGTTCTACAGCTTTTTATTTCTCTTTCTCACTGTTTACGTTTTAATTATGTTTTTTAAATCTCTTTCTCTTTCTCACATGCTGTTTTTATTTTAATTATGTAAAGCACTTTGAAATGCCTTGCTGCTGAAATGTGCTATACAAATAAAATTTGATTTGATTTTTTGATTTGAGGATAGCTGTGCTGTGGAAACTTACTGGGTCCTGGTTCACTTCTGAAGCAGACTGAGAAGCTGCAGGGGCTGAGTTCACTCGTGTTTTATTTCCTTCAAAGAGCAAATGCAAAGGCATATTTTAGTATTTATAGTAAACCTATTAATGTTTTCAGTCAGATCTTCACACCTTTATTTTTCTTCCTTTTTATGAAAAACCCGACAGCCAACAGGAAAGCTGCCAAAACGATAACTACGACGATGTACAACCACCACCTAAAAATACCTAAAATAGGAATAAACACATTAACTTCATGCAGTTTTATACATATGTGGTACAAACATGTATATATTATTCATGAATTCATCATAAAATCAAGACAAAGTCAAGACAAAGAGAAAATGATGTCAACAAAAATAGATTCCTGACTCACCAGATGGTTGTTCTGCCTCATTGTTTTCAGGTATTTTATTTTTCTTCTCTATTTTCAGAAATGTCATGACATTAAAACATGAATGCTAAATTTATCAGCTCAACTGATCAAACTAAATTAATAAATTGACATTTTCATTTTACATTACTGTTCTCACCTGTAGTTTGAACTCTGAAGGGAAACTGCTGCTTCTTTCTCCCAGACTCTCCTACTTCACATTGCAGTGAATTATAACGGCCCGGCTCATAAACATAATGTGAAGTCTTAAAGGTGACTTCAGCAACACAAACAGAGTATTTTGTCTTTAGATTTGTATTATCTTTATCAATACTTTGACCTTTTAAAAGCCACTTCACATGATGTTTACATGGATCATTTGATATAACAGAACATTTCAGCTTCACCTCTTCATCATCTTTCTGTTCAGTAACTGTTGGAGGAAAACGAAGACCTGAGGTTAGCTGGTGACTATGCTGAGTGCTTGGTTAGTATTTGGTATAAGGCTGAGAATATTTACTCACTGTTAACCAGAGACAAAGCGACGGTGTGTCTGTTCTCCTTCTGGTCTGTGTTTTCAACTTGTTGGCAGTAATATGTCCCAACGTCGGCAGCGCTGACCCTCTGGATTATCAGAGAGCAGTTTTGTGAGAGTCTCAGTCTGTCTGCTTTTTCTTTGCCAGCCTGAGTTTGATTCGTCTGACCAAACTTAACCAGATCTACTGCGGATCCCTGAGGTGATTTACTGAAGAGCCAGTGGATCCGTAAGCACTTAATCGGATCCATCATGTTTTCACAGGCCAACTGGACTTCATCTCCTCCTCTCACAATGACAGATGAAGAACTTTGCTTTATTACTGCAGAGAAAAGCAACAGAAGAAAAACAGCTAAAGTAGAAAATATGTCGACATAACAGGAAACGTAACAATTTTACACCTATAACAAGAAAACTCACTTCATTTAGATAAAATACAAAACATAAAGCAGTAACATTAATCCTCACCTGTAAACTTGAGTGCCAGAATCAGACATAAAGACAGTTGAACTGATGTGAGTTCAGTCATTCTGTTTCTCGGACAGTTTGTCTTCTTTCTTCCTGAAGTGTCAGCAGATTTTTTGACAACTGCAGGCCAGTCGGCACTTCCTGAATTTCATGTTCCTCTTCCGTAGTTCACACTTATCTCTTCTTAAGATGCTTTTGTTTTTTCTTACCCTGTTATATATTTAACTCTGATCTCAGTGAGGCTGACAAACATCTGAACAACACAAATTTAGATTTTGCTAAGAGGGGAATGCTTGTCTTTTGCAACCCGTCTCTCTTGTTACCTTCTTTATAGATCTTGTTTTTTTTGACAAATTCACAATTAGCACAGTTATATCACTCAGTCAATTAATATCAGACCAGAATGCAGCAGATTGCCTTTTTGAAGAAAAATAATGTCAATGTGTGATGAACTCTGATGTTGATGTTATTATAGCTGTTTACAGTAGTTCTGATGTGTTGAGCTTTGACACACCAGGGGGCGAACTCTGAGACGTCTAGGGATCAAAATTAAAATAAAAAAAACTTCAAAGAGTAACTAGCTACCCAAAAACGATCAACTGTTTTACCTCTTATGTGCAATAAAAGCTCTAAAACACTTAAACATCTGGTGAATTCTCAACTGTTTTAGTTTGGAAACAAATGCAGTATTAGATTTTAGTAAAATGTTTGAAAGTTCCTGTCTGTTAAATTGTGCTTTTGTTCTTATTTATTGTTATGCCTGGTTGATTTGGTTACATTAGTTTGTCTTGTTGTTCACAAGACTTTCAATCTCTTTGGGTAATCTTAGAAAATATGAAAATAGATGCATGTGTGGTTGACATTAAAAACAACTTCAGCAGAATAAAACAACAAACATGAACGACCAGGTAATTAAACTAATAATATACATTTATTATACAGAAAGTGGTTTGATAAAATGTTTAAACTATGCAGGAAAAAATAACAAAAAAAAAATAGTCAGAACAACAAATATTTGTGGTTAAATAGTAACTTCATTGCTTGAATCCAAACACAGTTAGAGTACTCTATGAAGGCAAAGTTCAACAGCAAAATCTGATTCTATTTTTGCAGGTATTAGCACATGGAAATTGGGATGCTACTTTAAGCTGACAACTCCTTATTCTTTACAAAAAAAAACAAACTTCAGACTGATTAATAGTTTATTGATTCATTAAAAAAATCAAATTTTTCAGCAAATTTCAATATCTGGCTGGTGTTCACTTTGAAAACTAAAGGATCTCATTTTTTGGTTTTAGCAGATGACGTGGTTCTGTTGGGTTCTTCAGGTTATGACCTCTACATCCATAAAGATGAGCTTCCATCAGAGTCCAGCTAGATTCAGCCTTAAAGGGGACATATTTTATAAAATTCACATTCTCAGCATTTCTGTACTCCCATTTGGGTTTCTACTGCTTCTTAAAACAACACAAGCGGCTAAAAAAAAAAAAAAACCCAGCCAGTTTTTGGCAATAGGTTTATTTTTTTGGTGTCTGGAAAATGATCCATTTCAAAAACCTCTGGAATATAACTTCACAAATCAGCAAGCACTGCACATTACCTAGCAACCTCAGTGAAGCCTGTCACCTAGCAACCCAATACAAGTTCCAGCATGTTTGGTCAGCTTGTATTACCGCTGTATTTGCTGTAAAATGGCTGCTGGAAATGACGCCTCACCATCCAGAAACCATCTTGTTGGTTGTTGGTTGTGCAGGAGGCTCCACTTCTACTTTTCAAAGGCTTACAGTTGTATAATTGTGCATTTGTTTGCAGCCATTTTCACGTCGAGTGTGAATATTCAGCTGTAGGTGTGACCTTTATAAATCCTGGGAACACGATGGGATGCAACTGAACACGACAGTGGATGTCTCTGGTGAGAGCACTGGTGTCAGTTCATTTCTGCTGAACTGCAGCCCTCTAAGCATTTCCTGAGACTATATATAATTTCCTTTTTAGTAAAAGTGTTAATCTCCAGTAATTCACGCATCATATCCGTCTGTGTGTCATTTCTTTCTCACACTGTATATTTAGCTCTGATCTGAGGCAGGTTGACTTGTTGCAGAAACATCTGGAATCCAGGCTCACATCCCTCATCCCTAACTGAGCTTCAGATTTTAGAGACAGTTTTAAATTAAAACCTGTTATTCAATCACTCTTTTCTTCAGTTTTGTTTTGTTTTTTATATTTTACCAGATGCCAACCTATAACGCCCCCTTGTGGACAAGAGAAGAGTTTAACAGCTTCCTAAGTCTCGTTTAGTAAATTATACTAAAGTTATGAAAGTTAAACACAAAATACACCAAACCGTTTTAATTTGTGTTCATGCTAAAGTTAGCATGAACATTACAGGCTGATGTGGGCTGGTACTGGTTTACATTCTGTCTGCTTGTTGTCAATATTTTGTAGAAATCATAAGATGTTATTACATAAGTTCTTGATCAGAGTAAAGGAAAACATTTTAACTTTTCAAAGAGATTTTTATCAGATTAAAAGGCTGCATTTGAAAATGTTACAGCTAACCTCCACTTGACATACAGAACCAAAAGAATGTATGAAGAGGTCATCAAATTGATATAGATTTTAAAAATAAAAAGACAATTTTATCATTTTTTTAAAAGGAATGATTTAATTAAATAATAAAAATAAAAATACAAGCTCATGCTGACTCTGTGGATCATGAAAGTCTTCCTTAAAACCAGATTACAAAAAATTATTTTTAAAAGCAACAATAAGAGAAGCAAGCAAAAATATTAAATAGTACAAAAGATAACATAGATTTTGTAACAAATAAAATCTCTGCAGAAATGGATTGAACTTTTACAGCCTTTTCCAATCAGTTTGACCTCTCAAAGTGCTTTACACTAGAGTCACATTCACCCATTCATACACTGATCAGTAGGCAGTTTGGGGTTAACTGTGGGCACATTGACACATGACTGGAGGAAGCTGGAACCAAACCTACAACCTTCTGATCACAAAATGGCTACTCTACCAACAGAGCCACAGTCGCCCAAGAAACATGTAAACTGCTGGGTTTTACAGTCATGCAAACTTAGGTAAAGGTCATAATTACAAACTGAGCTGTGGTGTTGATGTCTGATGGTTTGTATTGAGCTAGTTTTGGCAGCTTTGTCAGACCTATAAAACAAAGTTATTTATCAAGAAATTATTTACAGAAGCAGCTGTGCAAAAAAATAAATAAATAAATAAAATAAAATAAAATAAAATAAAATAAAAAAAACTAAAAAAAAAAAAACTAACAAAAAAACTGGTGCAAAAGTAGAAGGAAAATCTTAAATACATTAGAAAACGTAAATAATGGAAATTGGACTTTTATCAGATTTGATGTTCATGTTGAACGCTGAAGTTGGCAGAGGAAGCAGGACTTTTGAAGTTCATGTAATCTCCTGGACAATCGTCCTCATTATGACTCGTCTGTGGAAACACATTAAGGTGTGAATTTATATTTATCATAATCACAAAACTCAAGTATTAATAATGCCTAATACAGGGCACGTCCTGAAGGACAACAATATTTATAAGCTTTTGTGCATTTCATTTCATTCTATTAAATTATTGTCTTGGCATTTGAGGGCTTCCATACAACTTATTTTGAATTAACTAACTTAAATGTCCCTATAGATGCAGGATATTCCAGAAAATATGTTACCATATTTAACTCTGTCCAACAGATTGTTTGTTTTCTTTCACTGTCAGTCTGCAAGATCATATCATTTTTTTTATCTGTTGTGTCTTATTTATGTAATTTATATTTTCATTCCCATATTTTATGGCACATTCTATCCATAATCCTGCATTTGAAAAAGTAAATAAAAAGAAAACTGAAGAGAATGATAAATAACGATAAGAAAAATGGGTTTTACCGATTCAACATCTGGTTGAATGTGGTTTACTGTTTGTCTTGATTCTGAGTTTAAAACCTGCACAGAAAGAAGAAGTGTAAATTGCATGAAAAGTCATGAAAACAAATTTCAGCAGTTTTCCAAATGAAACTCACAGATTTGCCAGTCACTTTGTTTATTCCTAGGAAACACAACACAAGTACATTTTCAATAATTACATTCAGTTTGTGTTGATCCATTTTTAAAGCTGTTTTTATGTTTGTTACCTCGAGATCTGAAGAAAAGAAATGCAATGAAAGTAACCAGAAACAGTTCAGCCAGATGCAAAACAATGACGATGTAATCCAGAGCGGAGCAGCGACACTCTGGGCAGGAAACGATAGAGAAGGTTTTAATAACAGCAACATTTATGTCTGAAAACAACACTTAAAGAAAATGAAGTACCACATTAAAATTTAGCATTACGCATAAACAAAGAAGCAATAAAATGACAGGTTACATAAAAAAAAGCTAAGAATCTAGAAAATAAAGCAATTAAATATGTTTCTATGCTCACAAAGAAAGGGAGAATTATTGAAGCTAAATATGATTTAATAAGCTCATGAATCTGTGGGTTTGCGTATTTTTCACTCAGATTTTGGTTTCATATTTATTAATGAATAAAGATAGTGGGAATAGTAGATATTAGGATGGTAGATTTGCTATTCACTGGAGTAGAAATAGAACTTATTACGTTGTAGAGCTGCGTCTGTTGTGGGCTTTAGTGTGTCCTCACCTGAAATACAAAACAATATAAATGAAATAGAAATCTGCAAAATCAAAGAAGACTGCGGAAGCTGAGAGGGACATTTTCTGCATACTTTTTCTCAAGATAANTTCTACTTTTCAAAGGCTTACAGTTGTATAATTGTGCATTTGTTTGCAGCCATTTTCACATCGAGTGTGAACATTGAGCTGTAGGTGTGACCTTTATAAATCCTGGGAACACGATGGGATGCAACTGAACACGACAGTGGATGTCTCTGGTGAGAGCACTATCTGGGGTTCCTCACTGGTCCTGGTGCCTCTGCGGCCCGATCTCAGATTACCGGAAGACATTGGCTGGATGGATGGGTTGTTGGTTTTAGGAAAGAAGACAGTGGAGAAGATCACAACACTGACCTCAGGATCATCCTAAAAAAGAGAGAAAAACTTTATGACCTTTTTATATTTCCTTTCAAAATTTGATTTCACTACATCAAGTCTCCATTTGTGTGAATCCATTGAGTTTTCATTTTGTACGTTTCTAGACATCAACCACATTAGCTCCAAGCTTTGCTTCGACACCTGTGTCTTTTTTTTTTCTTGGATATACAAGTTGTACTTTGAGAAATTTGTTTTAATCCACGGATAATTAATAAAGAAAAGATGTTGCTGTGGGGGATAGGGTGGGGAGAGGGTGCTCATGCCTCCCCCCACTACCACCACCACAAGATGCCGACTGTTATATCAGAAACCGCCACTGAGTGGGCCTTCTTCTTAAAGGACTCTTCTGCAGTTTTATTTTACTATTTTGCCAGATGTCAGCCAATCCCGCCCCCTTGTGGAGAGTCAAGAGCATAAAACTGCCTCACAGGCCTTTTGTAATCAGGAAGTTAAGCACAAGATATGCAATAGCAGGCCATTTTGTGTTTATTCTTAGTTATATCTCCTGCTAAAATTCACAAACAGATGAACTTGTGAATACAGTAGTGCTTTATAAACAGTTACACTCACCGGGTTTTCATCCACTGGTGTATTATTTCATTCAAAGAGAAAAGGGAAAACAGTACGTTAGTGTTCACACAGTAAATACAAATGTATCTGGTTTCAGCTGGATCCTTTGTTTACCTTTGTTTTCCTTTGTCTTTATGGGAAGACTGACAGATAACAGGAAAGGTGCTAAAGCAGCTCCAATGACGTACAACCACCACATACCTAAAAACAGGGATAAACATTAGCTTTATGTTTACTATCTGGTAACTAAAAATAAGGCACATCCAACAATCTAATGTCCAGTGATACAAATAACACATGTAGTGTTCATGCATCCGTCATAAAACATTTGAAGCCAAAATTCTGAAAAGTATTTCCTGACTCACCAGATGGTTGTTCTGCCTCATTGTTTTCAGGTATTTTATTTTTCTTCCCTATTTTCAGAAATGTCATGACATTAAAACATGAATGCTAAATTTATCAGCTCAACTGATCAAACTAAATTAATAAATTGACATTTTCAT
>NW_006800107.1:605025-617949 GCF_000485575.1 Poecilia formosa
ATGAAATAGAAATCTGCAAAATCAAAGAAGACTGCGGAAGCTGAGAGGGACATTTTCTGCATACTTTTTCTCAAGATAACAAGTTAATCTAGAGAAAACCATCAGGAAAAAGTAAATGTGGAAAACGTTCAATCTCGGTTTCCATAAAAAAAACCACATATTTCATTCTGTTTTCATTCTGTAGTTAAGTTTTTAATTATATGTCACCTGTAGATGCAGGTCTTGGATTAAATATCTGCACTTGGCTGTGGTTATGAGTAACTCTGCACTTCAGCAGGTCCTGGTGGGTTGAGAGGGCCTCAGGCTGCAGGGTGAGAACAGCCTGAGAGCAGGACGGATGAGACGTTTGCAGCGTCAGGGTCGTCCCGTCTCGCTCCACATGCAGCCACTCCACCTCGTGGCTGCAGGGCCCGTTCTCCATCACAGAGCACCGCAGGGAGACCTTACTGGTCTGCTCATGTTCACTTACTGGGAAAAATGGAAGAGATGGGAAACAAAGCAGAGCAGTTAGCTTATATCGACATTACTTGTAATGTATGTTCATCCGACACAAAGCTGATCTAAAACTGGCTTGGGTAAAAGCAGAGTAGCTTCAAAATATATTAATAATACACATATTAGATATGCAGCTGGTGCTGGAGAAGACCTGCATGGTGGTTGGACTCTAAGAACAAATCTGACTCCATTTTATTTGTATTCCTTTCTTAAGAAATTAGAAAAGACAGAAAATATTTTCAAAAACAGTTTTTATTTCAGTCATCCTTTCTGTGGGTTGATCCAAATAAATAGAGGCTGTAAAGTGTGCTTGTCCTGCCACGAGGCAGCAACAAATACATCTAAAATAATAAAAAATAAATAAATCTTCAAAAACCAACATTTTGATAGTGATAAATCAATTTTATTAACTTAAGTCTGTCACAATAAATCAATTAATTGGATGATAAATTATAACATAGTAAGATAATTTCCTTTTCCATTATTAGTTTTGGCCACTCAGTGTATATAAGTGGTTAATATATTTATACTTACTGTCAACAACAGTCAGATAAACCTGAAAATCTCTTTCCTTCTGCTGTGACATCGACTCTCTGCAGGTGTAAATGCCGACGTCCTGCGCCGTGACGTTCTGAATAACCAGAGAACAATCCGCCGTCAAACCCAGTCCACCCAGTTTGGTAGACTGGTCTCCAATCTGTCCGCGGTTAGCAAGTGTAGCTGTTTTGGAGCCTCCTGCAGCGAAGTAAAACCAGTCGATGCTGCTGCACTGATGCCTGCTGTTAGCCATGCAGGGAACAGTGGCCTCTTCTCCAAGTCTGACGATTAGTTGGGAATATTCCACTGATCCAGCTGACGGAAATAAAATTACATAATTTCAATTTTTCATGCAGAAGAGGATGAGGACCACTGACAAAAGGTCAGAATTTGCAGAAAAAGTCAGAAATCTGAAAATTAAAGTCATTTTTTTTCTTCAGTGGCTTTAATCCTAATCCGTATGTTTCTACTTTCCGACACTTGACTGAACTTTTAGCAGATTTTCTCACCTGTTAGAGGAAAAAGCAGCAGCAGGAACGGCGACACGCTGCTCCATGTGAACACAGACATTCCTCCTGACGTCTCCAGTTCTCTGTGGGAAAATAAATCTGGACTTAGAAACTTTTAAACCGAACTTACCGGATCATTTTTCTTTAATGTGCTGACTTTTTTTTCCATGTGGGTGTAATTTACTGAAAAACACGTTGGGGGTCTAATGAGTCATTTATTCACTCGCTGATTACTCAACCAGATTACACCATATGCTGCAATCATAACTCAAAAAGGCTGTCAGTGCTTTAATTTAAGAGGAAGTGAGCAAAAGTAGCATTTGGAGAAGACGGCTGGAAAAAATAGATCCAGTTGCTAAAACAGTTAAAAATAACACCTTATTGTCCCTCTTTGCAGATTCCCAGCACTGGACAAAGAAGTGTCGGCATTTATCACGAAAATATCTTACCATAAAAAGTTTTATTTATCTTTGTCTCAATAAATTTCAATTAATTATGCTTTCTAAAGAATGAATACTTTCAGAAATGCTATTTTTGTTATTTTCTCCACTGTTTGTTCCACAAAGAGCATCAAGAAATGCAGGTCAATTTAAAAAATGATTAAATGCAGTTACAGTGTCCGGCTTAGCAAAACAAATCCCACTTTTTAAGCAACTGGAAGAAACCAATTTCACATAGGAATGTTTTTCAGGAGCAGGATTTGAGCCTTACAGTCACAGCCATACAGTTACCAAAAAGACGTAAGAATTTTTTAATTTTTTTTATCATAATTTTTATATCAGAACAATATCAGAAAATATTGGGATAAAATTCATAACTTTCCACAGATTAAAGAGAAGAATTATTCTCTCCAACTTCATTATCAGGATGAAAATATTTTATTATAAATCCTCAAGGTCTCAAAGTTTGCTGAAAACACAGATTAATTCAATTTAGATCCATAAACAAACAGAAAAAGTGAGTGAATGTCGTCTGTGACTGGAAATGTGTGCAAAAAAAGTCACGCAAGTGTTTTTCCCTCGATTCTTTAAAAACCTTAAAATGCTCAAGAAAAAACAAAAACTTAAGAAGCTCAACTTCCTGTTTCTTTCTATTTAAAAATGATCTGTTGAAGAGTTTATTCTATTTTTAAAGTTGTGAGAAATGAAGCCTGCTGATCTTCAGTCTGCCAGGAAATGACCAAGGAACATTTCTAATAATAGAAACATAAAGTTTTCTCTTATACTTCAGTCATATTATCAAGCTCCATTCAGCTGCCAGAAGAATTATATTTTGTATTAAATACCCGTTTTTCATGTAATTCTCATACTTTTTGTTTCAATAAAGTCTAACTGAGAAACAGTTCATTTGTGTCTTTTCCTCTGGTTCCTGATTGAGTTTGATTTTTCAGTACCTCTCATTACCACTAGATGTCCTCGTTCTTTCAGCACCAGGTGCTATTAGTTTAAACATTCAGTTTTCAGTTACTTGAAGAAAAATGTTTTGGTAATTAAGTGAATTTCGTTGCCAGAAACCCAGACAGCTGAAGACCTTGGAAGCCATATTGGTTAATTCTGTTATTTATCATTTTAAGTGACTTATTTACTCATTATTTAAAGTTTCTGCATTTACTTTGCCATGATGGAACACATTGTTGCTTCTCCTTTAATATCAATACAGCTCTTTACTGTGGGAAAGAGCACACAGCTCCAGATTGTGCATACACCCAGTTTGCATAGAGACAAATTGCAGCTGTGAGTTTTTCAGGCAACATTCAAGTAAGAAATTATATTTTGTAAAGATGATCTGGGATTCTCTTCTTATAGTAATAGGAAGAGAAATAATCTGTTTTTATGCAGTAATGTGGATCAGAAGCCGTTTGAAGGATGGATGGAGTAAAGAGGTTCTTTAGTGTTTTTCTGTGCAATATCAGTCTTTAAAAAATATTGTCAAGAATGAAACAGAAAAATTCCTGTGTAAACTATTTTATTTCATAATTAAATGCAACAAACATCAGCAATGAAACAAATATATTATTTATCAAATTCAGTGATAAATAAAAGAAATACAAGATTTCATTCATGAAACTACTCAACTGAGATAAATCACACCAGCATCCAGTTAATATCTTAATAACACTTTAACTTTGTGACAAATAAGGTTTTTTTTCAGAAGCAAAATATTGACTTTCTTGTTCATGTGATTTTCTAACGGTTTGCGTTCAGGCTGTCAGGAGAATCGACCTTCAGGGAGCTGTAGGTCACCGAGTCGCCTGGCTTCTCATTGTCCTAAACGAGAGCACAGAGCACAGATTAAATCTGAACTCATCAACGTGTCTGAGCATAAAAACAAGCCTGAGGTTCCTGAGGTGAAAAGGACAAAAATAACTCGTCCCTGAATAATTACTTTGTTGAGGGTTTTTGTGAAAAAAACTGAAATTACAAAATGTTCTAACATCATGCAGGAAAGTGAGTAAAGGCAGCCGTCTACATATCTACTGAACATGAAGCAAGACATCGGATTCAGTTTGTGGTTTCAAAACTCACAAAATATTCTAACGTTACTTCAAAGAGATGCTAGAGAAACGTTCAGAGTGACCTCAGGGCCCTGAAGCTAGTTCCTCCTCCCCCACCTGTTGCTTCATTCTGCTGGTGTGTCACCCTTTTCCGCTATTACAGAAACAGAAACATTTCTGTTTGGAAATTAATCTGGTTGTGAAAAACAAAAACCAAAGCGAGTTCTGGTGTGGAAACCAAAGGAACATCATGTTTCAGCCTTAATAAAGCAACAATGTTTTAGAAATGTAACTGTGATCTTCAATATGCAATATCATGTTCAGCATAATTCCTAAAGCAACACTTTAGTTTGAAAACAAACAGGATTTAACCATTTCAGTCCTGTTGATATTGGATGTGTTTGCAGGTTTGGTTGTGAACAGAAGAGACACTACGGTGGCCAAATATGGCCAAAAACCTTTAGGTCACTGCTGCAGTAACCAGTTTGTGTAAGAATGACTGGTGATCCCCACCAGTGGGCTGCTGTGACAGAATGACAGGCTGGAGTTCAGGGGAACCTTCTCACCGTGTTTGGGCCGTTTCCAGGATTCGACAGAACCGCAGCAGAGTTCAGGCTTTGCTCCTGTCAAAGTGCAAAGAAAAGGCAGCTTTTCTCCACACAATGAACAACGTGAACTGTGCAGCAAAATTCAAAATGAAATGAATAAACTCACCACATCCTGAAGAATTATTGATCTTTCCTCTAAAAGTGCACCAAAATTACATTTTAGCTCCAACAAACACCTTTCTGAGAACAAATCATTTCTTCTAAAGCCAAAGTTTTCTCTCACCTTCCCTTCGTTTCCACAGAGTGATCACCAGAATAGTTATTATCAAAGCTACTGAACCAACCGACACAACAACGTATAACCACAAGTCTGCGAATCAAAGAAGGAAAATCAAAGTACAACTTAAACATGCAATCATGATTTTTTACTCATGCATTTAATCAGAAACAGAAAAACATTTTCAGCATAAAGTGAAACATAACAGAGATGCGTTACTCAGTGGGGTTGTTGAAGTGTTTTTGAACGCAGGCTCCGTTTCGTTAGCTTCTCCTCCTGGATTTGTTATGCTTACATCATTACCTGTTAAAATTAAATGTGTTATTATTGTTTGCTATATTTATGTGCATTTCCTCAGACTTGTCGCAGCTCTCTGTAGCTCACCGGCAGACTGAGGGTTGAGGGGAAACAGCTGGTCTCTTTCTGTGGAATCATCCTTCACTTTGCAGGAAAACATCTCTGGATATTCCGGTTTGTTCTTGAGGAAACTTTCAGGAATAACCGCAGTAACTGAACATCTGGACGTCTTCATGATCATAGTATCCTCCACAGCTTTTCCCTCATACATCCACTCCACCGTGTGTTTGCACATTTCATTTGTTGCGACGAAGCAGCAAAACTTCACTTGGTCGCCGTCTTCCTTCTCCGTCACTGGTGAATATTACAGTAAATTTACATGAATTCCTGAGGTTTAAATGTTAAAATGATTACTTTAAAAAACTTACTTGTTATGAGAAACAGATGAGCATGAGCATCATGATTATGATTGATATGTGAAGTTCTGCAGGTGTAGAAACCAACATCCTCATGTGAGACATTCCTTATGACCAGAGAGCAATCAGCCGCCACCTCCAATCTTTCCGTCTTTTGAGAAACCTGTCTGTCTGTAGAGACTGTAACTGATGAATCTGGTGAATTACTGAAGAGCCAGTTAGTTTTTTCACATCTATCCTGTTCATCTCTCATGTTATCACAAGGCAGAGTGACATCATCTCCATCTCGGACAACAAATCTGGGTGAAAACTTTCCTGTGATTTCTGTTGAAAAGAAAAAATGCTCAAATCCTAACTAGAATTAACAAAACTTGTGTGGATTCTGGATAATTTCTTGTTTTCTTACCTGTAAGCTGCAGAACCAGAACCAGAATTACAAACATTTTAATCCACTCGGGTTCACCGTGTCTCAGCACCAGCAGTAACTTCTTCTATCTTCTGCGTCTTTGAACTCGGGGATCCTGAGCACATTTCCTGTGACTTACAACACGTAGTTTCCTCAAACAAACTTAGTTTTGTACATTGCCAAACTTATGTAGGTGGAGCTCATCATTTCTTCAGGTTAAAATCTTAAGAGTTGGAGGATTGCAAAAGAATAATGAGTTATGGTAACAGTGAATCTGAAAAGTTCATATTAGTTCAGTTAACAGTTAACATATTGCTCAGAAGTTGAACTATGATGAGAAACAAGGTGTGGCACAGAAAACCATGAAGAAGAAAGAACATCATGATCCTCTGATGGATCTTTAGATGACATGGAGAAACTGTGTTTCCAGAACCAACACTTCCAGTCATAAACTCATTCTGTTCACAGCATGAAGTTAAAAAAACAACATGAATGTATCAATTAGTTGAAATGGATGAACTGATTCATGTAAGTCTTGTCTATTTAACACATGCCTGGATCAGTGAATTTTTAACTTTGTCCTTGCTTATCTTCAGGTCACAGATTGAGTGTCCCTTTGTTTGAATAAGCTGTAAAACTGATGAGCAACATCTGCAGCAGCTGCTGCATGGTTCGGATATCCAGACGCTCCAGCTCGAGATGAAGATTTAACTTTCTCACACAGTTCTGTCTTTTAAAGTCTATTGATTTATGATATTCCTGTTCCCACAACAAAATTCTCCCCACTTTAAACAACAAAGGTCTATTCTCAGGAAACATGCTGTTATTTTGAATAAAACAGTATAAACTATTTATGTTAATCACTGCAGTTTCAGTCTTGAAAAAAATGATTTTTTAAACAAAGTTAGTAGCATGATTTGTTTTAACTAGAATTCTGCATTGAATATGGAAAATTACCATTTTCATAAACTGTGTTTATTAGTGCAGCAGGTCTGCTGCTGGTTCATGCAGACTGAAAAATCAGGACTCAACTTTGACACAGATCAATGTGCCAGCTGTTTAAGAAATCATTAACTATCTGCATTGTGTGAACTTCTCCTCCATTTGTCCAGCCAAACTAATCCGATTCTCAGTTGTTTTCCTTTCCAGCGCTCACTCCGACTGCCAGGACCTGATCTGGAGCTCTGGACCTTTTCAGAGTCATGGGGGTTTTAGATGTTTTCCTCCAGCTCTCCTCCACCTCTTGGTTGGTGGCTCTGGCTGTCCTGCTGCTGGTCTATTTCATTTCCTCCAGCTTTAGTTCTGGAAAACCTGGGAAGGAGCCGCCGGGACCGAGACCACTTCCTCTGATTGGAAACCTTCTGCAGATTGACCTGAGCAGACCGTACCACACGTTCCAGGAGGTAAGCAGGTCAATAACGGCTCAGTTCATGTAAATTCAATTAATCCTCCTAATGTAATGGACTGAAGCTTGATGGAGTCATGAAAATCCTAAAGATTTACAGCCAAAACAAGTGAAAGTTTTATTGTTGTCGGAACATAAAGTCTGTGAAAAACACACTAAAGCATTACTTGGTATGTTTAGTGTTGTTAGTGACATCTAGCATTGATTTAATGCTTTAGCCTCATTAGCTGATTATTTACTGGGAAAAACTTTGTGCTAAATACGTATATTTTTTACCATCTTCCGATCAAAGTCCAGGTGGCGCTTATTGGTTTTGGTTGTTGTTATTTTTAGCTTAATTGTTGATCAAATATCTCAAAGATGTTTCCTATCTTCTGCAGAGGAGGCTCCATTGTGACCTAGAACTGAACTTCCCATTTGTCACAGAAACTTGATCAGTTTCTTTCTGTGTTCAGTTTTCTAAGAAGTATGGATCAGTCTTCACTGTGTATCTTGGGCCCCAAAAAGTGGTGGTTCTGACCGGATACCAGACGGTGAAGGAGGCTCTGGTTCAGCACGACGAGGAGTTTGGAGACCGGGATTCATTTCAGATTTTACGTGACTTCAACAAAGGACATGGTGAGGAGATGAAGCCTTTAGTGATCTGTGCTTACATCTGTCTAAATCATCTGTCAAGTTCTACAACTGATTTTATTTTAGGGGTTTTGTGGTCGAACGGTGACTCTTGGAGAGAAATGCGACGCTTTGCTTTGGCAAACCTCAGAGACTTTGGGATGGGCAAGAAGGCGTGTGAAGACAAAATCATTGAGGAGTGTCAGCATCTCATTGAGGTTTTTAAGGATTTCAAAGGTAAAATTAATCAATTTTACAAGACAATTCAGTCCAGTCTCATGAAAAACATTAGTTCCTTTCAGATTAATATTGTCATAAAGTTGCAAAGACGAGCCCATCTCTGTGTGTCCAACGACTGTCCAATCAGCTGTCATGTCCTGCATCTGTGAATTTTTAAAAAGTTGTGATATCTGATGCGTGTTGTTCTGTTTTCAAGTTTCACCTATGATGCAAAAAAACAGTGATCTGTTCTGTCTCACCACAACCTCAGCACAACCTGTGCAACATTGAAATACTTTTAGTCCCCTTGTAGGCTAAACAAACCGCCTTTAATTGTACCATCTCACCCCAGAGCAGTGGAGTAATTAACTACTGATGCTGCAGTTGGAGAAAAACTGTGCTTCTTACAAAACTTTTCAGGAAAATATAGAAAAGTTTTAGTGTAAAATGTGAATTCACACTGTCTGGTTGAAGTCAGTAAATCTTTTTGGTTCTTTTTACTCGATATTTACCAAAAGAACCACAGAGAGATGAAGTTTTAAAAACCAGCCTATTGTTCTACGCTTGGCTTCCTACAGAAGATCTGGACCCTCAACTATCGAGGAACGATTCATTCATGATGAGAAGAAATATTTAAGTGTAACAAAAAAGCAAAAACAGAATAAATCTTTTAGATTTTTTACGCCGCTGTTCTACTTTCCCTCAGGAAAACCTTTTGACACAATGCAGCCAACTAACTACGCCGTCTCCAACATCATCTGCTCCATGGTTTACGGCAGCAGATTCGAATACAGTGACCCAGAGTTCACAACAATGGTGGATCGAACCAACAGGAACGTCCTGCTCACCGCTTCTCTGTCCATTCAGGTGTTTAATGCATAGACAGCAACATGCTGCAGGGTGGAGAAATCATTAACTTATATGAGAACTTCTTCTTTGAAAGCTGTACAACATGTTTCCACGCCTCTTTAAATGGGTCACAAAGAGGAAGGAGTTCATAGAAATGGCTGCAGCCAATCAGAAACAGAACTTCGCCCTCTTCAGGCGGTTAAAGGAGACGCTGAACCCGGACATGTGCAGAGGCTTCGTGGACGCCTTTCTGGTTCGCAAGCAGAACCTGGAGGTTTGCTCTTTCAGATGAAATTATTTTAGAGTTCATCAGCTCTGCTTGAATCTGCTCACATTACAGTTGATTGTTACTGTTATTGATGAGATAGACACATTGCTTTCCAACGTCCAAAATGCAAAAAAGCTAAATTCCAAACAAAATGCATGTACTCTGTTTTATATTCTATCTTCTATGTCTGTTTTTTTTTTTGTAAAGCATTTTTTTTATTTCACCTGTGGCCGTTAAAGCTGATGACAGGAATGTACAGAATCGTAATTGTTTGTTCATTTGCAGGCATCTGGTAATAAAAACAGCCACTTCCACAATGACAACCTGTTAATGACGGTCACAAACTTATTCAACGCCGGGACTGAAACAACATCCACCACTCTGAGATGGGGGCTTCTCCTCATGGCCAAATATCCAAAGATACAAGGTAGAAACTTTACCACCATCACAAGAACAATAAGAAAATGTTTTAAAAGGCTTATACTGAAATACCGATGCTGCTGTGAAGAAGTTATCTTGATGCTTCCCGTCTCCCAGACCGGGTCCAGGAGGAGCTGAGGAGGGTGATAGGAGATCGGCAGGTTCAGGTTTCAGACAGGAAGAGTCTGCCGTTCACCGACGCCGTGATCCACGAGACACAAAGACTGGCCAACATCGTTCCCACCTCGCTGCCTCACAGAACCAGCAGAGACATCACGTTCCACGGTTACTTTATCAAGAAGGTCAGGCTGGAAAAAAATGAATCTGAATTTATATCAAACCAGAATAAGCTCATATAATGTCACATTGTACAGTAATTCTGCAGTGAGGTCTCAAATTATATGGTTTTACAGGTCAAAGAAAAGAAGATATTTTTGATGTGTTGGAGAAGTGATTGATCCAAAATGTTCAGGATTGTAACTGCAGAGGATCAGACCAGCTGCTGCTGCTCTACGGTCTGGAAAAATGTGTGAAAACCTGCAGAGAGCAGTTTGAGATCCGATTTATTTGAGGGAAGATGATTTGCAAACAGGGATTTGGTGCTGAAGCTGGACAGACAGGGGAGGACTGAGGACCTCTGGTGGATAAAAAGAGGAATGCACAGAAAACAGCATTTGAAAATGTACTTTTGGGAGCAATTATGTCTGTTTTCTCTGTACATGCTTTGCTAATTTTGATTAAATCAAAAATATTTTGTTTCAGCAACAATTCCTCTGTCAGCCATAGATTCAAGAGCCTGGAATTAGCTTGAACTATTTCCAAAAGACTGGATTATCTTGACTGAGAAGTGTAATGCAGTTTGTCACTCTTAGCAGGTTTAACGTCTGCTCTGTTTCCATATTTTGTCTGCTGCAGGGAACCACAGTCTATCCCGTCCTGGCTTCCGTCCTGCATGATCCCAGTGAGTGGGAGAAACCCCACAGCTTTCATCCTGCTCACTTTCTGGACAAAGATGGCAAATTTGTAAAGCGTGACGCCTTCCTGCCGTTTTCTGCCGGTGTGTGTTGGTCCAGAAATCTCTCTGCTTTTAGACAGGAAACATCTTAAGTTTTCCTCTTAAACTCTCCTTCAGGTCGCAGGATCTGCCTCGGAGAGAGTTTAGCCAGGATGGAGCTGTTCATGTTCTTCACCACCCTGCTGCAGCACTTCCGCTTCACTCCGGCACCGGGAGTCAGAGAAGACGACCTGGACCTGACGCCACGCGGAGGCATCACTCTCAGCCCTGTACCTCATCAACTGTGTGCAGTTTCTCAGATGTGAAGGAGAATCAACTGTTCATGCAAAGCCTTATTTTATGAACCTTTATGTCTAGAGAACAATCTCAAAAACTATGTTTGTGAAACAGACACTGTTCATGCTTATTAATCAATGAATAAAAATCATGCAATGAGTCTAAATAAGTAATAAAAAAGGATTTTAGTTAAATGTTTCATGACATGTGGCTAAGCTAAGCTTATCCCAGAATGTGATAAACCAGCAAAAAGATTAGAATTACAAAGAAGAATCAAAATGATGGCTGGGTTTTGATTTTGTGTGTGTGTGTGTGTGGCAGGCTTTTATATTCTGAGTTAATATGTTGCAGAAGTAACTTTTGCTGCAACTGGAGCTGCAACTCTGACAGGGAAAGGTTTGATTTGCATATTTGGGAGGTAACAACAGAAAGCTCCATGTCCTGGCATAAAACCAAATCAGATGTAATCACTAACTAGATGACCTCTGAAGGGAGTTGGACTGATTTCATTAAAGGTTAAATGATTAAAAGAAGCTGAATACAAATGTACGTCACACTATGTATATTTTCATTTTCCTCTTCATAATTGTGTTCAACCTTATGTTTGTCAATCATATAAAATCCCAATAGCATACAATATTCTTACATATTACTTTATTACATGTCTTTATCTTATCTAGATAAAGGTTGACTTACATATAAAATACAAGAGGTGCAAGACATTTATTCCTAACCATAAAGTAATTATGTTGTCTACAAGAAGCAATCATTAAGTCAAGTCAACTCTCTCCTTAACTTTATCCTAAATACCTTTGCCCCACTGCGGATTATGTCAATGCATATATAGTAATCTACATGAACACAATCCTTTTTATTTCTTGGAAAGCTTTTGGGAGTAAATGTCTTCAAACCCAAGAAGTCTGAGAGAAGGAGGAAGCATCATGCTATAGTCTCTGACGGTTGCACTGGTGCTTTGCACAAACTGGAATAATAAAGATGAAATATCCAACTTCCAAGAGCATCAGGAAGATGAAATGACGGATGAAGCGCTCAGTGAATGTCTCAGGCAGTAACCATGTTGCACATTTTGAAGTATCACAATAGAAACAGTTGATGCTATTGGCAAAATATAAAATAACATTTTAAGCTTCACAAAAATGTTTTCATGCTTGTTTGAGGCTTTTGGGTTTTCCTAAAGAGTTAAGGGGAAATGGAAACACATTTGTCAAAAAAAGTTCAGATGTCTATGATTCCATCCACTGGAGGTCTGTGCCATGCCAGAGGCACGGAATGCGAAAAATATCAAGGATTATCTCCATTTTTCTGAGATCTCGAGATGTTCTAGTTTGCAGCCTCTACTTCCTGTTAATCAAGAAAGGGCCAAACTAAAGGGCAGGACCGAAGCACTGGTCATGGAGCAGGTCTGGAGAAACCCCGATCTAGCAGATCAGATCTCAGGTTCAGACTGCAAAAGACGCTGCAGGTACCGTCCAGCACAATCTGACAGTACTAGGAGGAAAGGAATACATGGAACGCCTTAACCAGGTGGCTGTGGGACTTCCTGTTACAAACAAACAAAATGGACAATCAACCAGACAATGTGGTCACTGACAAGCAACAGAAGACAGTCATTGTGAGGAGGCTGTGGAAGATGATGGAAACATCAGAAAGAGAGAGAGAGACTTGATCCTGCATGTAGATGGTGCCACAGACTGAAGTCCTGATGTTTGAGTGTTATGTAAACCTTGTTCTGTTATAAAACCTCTCTGTTGATTCATTTCAACACAACAATTTGCTCTCTTCAGTGAAAGCAGTTTGATCCTCTATACGTTTTGCTTTAGTACCATGGGAATGTTGGATACTTTGCTCCAGGACTCCATT
>NW_006800107.1:617999-620121 GCF_000485575.1 Poecilia formosa
CTTCCCTTCCTTGGGAATATGCTGCAGATTGACTTGAAGAAACCCTACAAAACATTCATGGAGGTGAGATTCTTGCAGTTATTTTTTAAACTACACTTTTTTTTTAAACAAATGCGTTTTTTTCCTTTTACAAGTTCTACAAGAAATATGGCTCAGTTTTCACTGTTCATCTGGGGCCTAAAAAAGTGGTGGTCCTGGCAGGATACAGGACGGTGAAGGAGGCGCTGGTTAAACATGATGACGTGTTTGGAGACAGAGATCCAATGCTGATTTTTCAGGAACTCAGTCAAGGACACGGTAATGACAGAAATGAGTAGGTTTTTCAATACTTAGCACCTTTTTTTCAGTTAATTAATAATTATATTCTTTGCCTAAGGCGTAATCTGGAACAATGGAGATACGTGGAAAGAAATGCGGCGCTTCTCTTTGACCAACCTACGAGACTTTGGGATGGGGAAGAAGGCCTGTGAGGATAAAATCATTGAAGAATCTCAACACCTCACTGAAGTGTTTAAAAAACAAAAAGGTAAAAAAATTATCTCATTAATGATATCAGGTGATGATGCATCAAAATATCTTCTAATTTCTTTCCCTGGATTCCAGGTAAGGCTTTTGATACAACCCAGTCCATCTGCTATGCCGTCTCTAACATCATCTGCTCCATGGTTTATGGCAGCAGATTTGAATATGATGATCCAGAGTTTACGTCTATGGTAAACAGAATAACTAAAGGTGCAATCATTTTCGGCTCTCCCTCAATTCAAGTAAGTTTTCACTTAGGCCTGTAGCGATAAACGATAAATCAATTAATCGCACAATAAATTAAACCTATCGACCTCATTTTAATTATCGGCTTTATCGTCTCTTCCTGCCTTTTTTTCTTTCTCTTGATAACACTGATGAAAAAAGGCTCAACTCCGGTGCTCTCCACTGACCCTCCCTTCCTCATTTCCTTAGTGGAATGTCCAGCTTACACGACACGAGTTGTCGGCCCATTTTCAAAACCTGAGAGACACATTAGCCAACAGAAATCCTGGCTATAACGGTTCGATCGGGTTCGTAGTGCCCTGTGGTGTCCAGCCACCTGGGCACAAAATAATGGCTACAAGTCCAGTTAACTCATTTTAAAACCAGGCATTAATCAATGCTTTACTAGAATCTACCTGTGGCTAGAGTCAGCATAAAGTCCTGACTGAATGAAAATCATTATAACCCATTTATGTCACGTTAACGAAGAACAGCTGAAAACTTACCGGGTTTATCAACTGCGGTAGCAATTTGGCTCTAACTCCTCTCCTTGTCATTTCTATATTCTGTCTCGAAATGTTGAATAAATATTAATGTTGTTTCCACATATCATCTCCAATGGACTTCGGGTTGCGCCGTGTCAGCTGTTTGGGATTCCCCTCCGTAATTTCCCCTCAGAAAGCGCGGAGGAGAATCCGAGCTTTCTGGTTGGCTACCTGTCACATTCAACAGGCTGTGTTAGGCTCCCAGTCGGGGAAAACCCTGATTTAGATCGGAGCGGCCACGAAGATCCACCGTAACACTCCACACACTGCAGGATGATTGGTAACGAAATCACCAGCGACAATCTTGGATCGGCCAACGATCTAAGATTATCGTAAGGGGAAAATAGGGACAAAAAATCGTGTAGTGTGAACTATTGCATTAGGTAGTCTGATGTGTCTATCTTCTCTATTTAAATCAAGTGATTACTGAAGGGCAATACAGTATACAGGCTTCATAATCTGTACTCTTTTGGTTGAATGCAGTATTTATTTCCACTTTGATTTTATGTTGTTTAGTTTTTATTCAAGTACGTTTTTTGTTAATGGAGACTGAGAGTTGTTGAGAAAATAAATTTAAAATAAGCTAGTTTTAAAACTTAACATGTCTTGATTCAAATGGCCTAATTGTGGTTTTGAAATTAGTAATGTATTCTGGCTCTTTGACCTTTATTTTACCTGTAGTTACAGCAGATGGTTTGCTAGGATCGTTTGAACTGCCTTTTGTCTGTGAGAAAACAATACAGTGGAAGTTGTAGCTTTTCACACTCATCTGTGAAAGGCCTTAAACACTGCAGGTGTTTATCCTTCAGATAGAGGGTCAGAGATAGCTC
>NW_006800107.1:621786-626793 GCF_000485575.1 Poecilia formosa
CTTTCTCAACAAGACAAAGTTCTGGAGGAGCTGAGACGAGTCATAGGAGACCGTCAGGTTCAGGTGGCAGACAGGAAAAACCTTCCTTACACTGACGCCGTTATCCACGAAACCCAGAGGATGGCAAACATCATCCCAACGTCGCTTCCACACAAAACCACTCGGGACGTCACATTCCAGGGTCATTTCATCAGGAAGGTAGGACTGGGTGAAATACGTCCTTTCAGCTGGTCAGTTACTGCTTTCTGCTTTCAAACCCAAGAACATTACCAGCTATTAAGGAACATAATTTATTTTGTGGAGCCATTTCACTGCTGTTGGTTGTGTATGTAATAATGACAGAGGAACACTCTTAAAATGTTAGCAAGGTTTACACTCTAAGCAGTCCTTTACAGTATAAATACTGTCCTAGTTAATAATGTTTGTTTCACCCTGTAATCTGCTGTGATTTCTCCAGGAAACCACAGTTTATCCTCTACTGATGTCTGTCCTCTGTGATGAGAGCGAGTGGGAAAAACCTCACTCCTTTTACCCTCCACACTTCCTGGACAGAGATGGAAAGTTTGTCAAACGAGATGCCTTCATCCCATTTTCTGCAGGTTTGTAGGCAGATTAAAGCCTGTTCATATTAAATATATTGATAAAATAACATACTAATATTATGTTTGTCCCTCTCAGGTCGCAGGGTTTGTCTTGGAGAGAGTCTGGCCAGGATGGAGCTCTTTATTTTCTTCTCCACCCTCCTGCAGCACTTCCGTTTCTCTCCTCCACCCGGAGTTTCAGAGGATGAACTGGACCTGACGCCGCAGACGGGCCTCACGCTCTCACCTTTACCCCATGAACTCTGTGCTGCTTCCCGCATGTGACCAAAATAAACATGTTCAATGTGTGGAGGCTGTGATACAAAGATCATCTAGAAACTACATGAAATAAACATTTTACTTCTATGTGTAACCACCTGACCGTGATAAAAGTGTGTCAAACACCACCAATCATATTTTTGGTGATAAATATGAATTTAAGCATGTTTTTTTGAAATTGCCTCCTTTTTTGGCTAAATGACCAGTATATGTCACAACAAACGGTTCAACAGACACCAACTAATTTACTGTAAACGGTTCATTTGGGATTTGAACAAAGAGAAAACAGGTTGCTTGTTTAAAAAGAGCATCAGAATGTGGAAGAAAAGTCATTAATGTGATTTTTAATGTCTCATTATTGCTGATGCTGGTCTTGGTATTTTTAAAACTGCCAATGGGAAATTTCAACACAACAAACCCTCTGATTCACAGCCAAAAGGAGAAAACGTCCACTTCCAGTGGAGGACAATGCCTTGTTGATGTCAGACAGAAAGAAAATAGCAGCACTTGATAAAACCAAAATATGCAGAATACTATGCACCATGAAACTGAGGCTACAATTCACACAAACGTTGCCTGGTCTGGTGAGTTTTAATATCCAGACAGTTGGTCAGAGTGGATTCACACTGGGAGGAACTGAGACTCCATAGATGATAGACAGACAACTGAAGTGGTTGATGATTAAACCAAAAGGTTAGAGAGGGCCAGACTGAAGGACAGCACAGAAACACGGATCAAGGCAGCAGCAGAGCAATAGAAGCCCAGATCTACCACACCAGGCTCAGACTGTGCAAAGATGCTCCTGAAACAATTCAGCATCTTACAGCAGGAAAGGAATATGTGCAACAAGTGGCTGGAATAGTGAACAGGAATGTGAGTGGAATATGAACTAGAGACCACTGGGTCAAAGAGGGAATCACCTCCCACTGAGTTGGAGAACGACTGAGCTGAAATCCTGTGAAACTTTCAGATACAAACAGACAAAATGGCACTTTGGTTGTTGATAAGCAGCAGAAAACAGCAGGGAGTGATGTGGCAACGCTCAATGATAGAAACATCAGGA
Organism: Poecilia formosa; assembly: GCF_000485575.1. NCBI lineage: Eukaryota > Metazoa > Chordata > Actinopteri > Cyprinodontiformes > Poeciliidae > Poecilia > Poecilia formosa. The sequence goes on from NW_006800107.1 coordinate 623,710, forward strand.
AAGAGAGAAAGAGAGAGAGGAAGACAGAGAGAGACAAAGAGAGAAGCAAAGAGAGAGAGAAAGAGAGAAACAAAGAGAGAGAGAGAGAGAGGAAGAGAAAGAGAGGAAGACAGAGAGAGACAAAGAGAGAAGCAAAGAGAGAAAGAGAGAAAAAGAGAGAGAGGAAGAGAAAGAGAGGAAGACAGAGAGAAACAAAGAGAGAGAAAGAGAGAAACAAAGAGATAAAGAGAGAGAGACAGAGAGAGACAGAGAGAAGCAAAGAGAGGAAGAGAGAGGAAGAGAGAGAGAAAGAAACAAAAAGTACGGTGGCCCAAAACACTACAACATTAACGAAAACACAACATTAACAAAAACACAACGACATTAAGAAAACGGAAAAGGTAGGTCCTAGTGGGAGACCTAAGAAATCGCTGATTGGACTACAGCTCGTTTTACTTCTGAACCGGAAGTTTTTCTGGAGACCCATTTCACAGTGATGTCAGACAACGGGCGCCGTAACTCGAAGAGGTGTATCTTTTCTTCTGGTGTGATTGTGCCTCTGGAAACCTGACTGAAAAATTCACGGATACTCATTATCTTAAGGATATACTAAAAGGTAAGGTTAATTACAACAGCATTTAAGTGTTAGCCGTTATTACTAATGTCAATCCACCATTCTCTAACTGTGTATATAATAAACAGCCTCCGATCGGAGAGTAAACCAGCTAGCAGCAGCTTTAGCCACAGTTAGGGAATGTATAGACCGCTGCCTGTCAGTGCTGTGTTGTTAAGTTTCACTAAAATCACTGACATCTTCCAACAGTTGTTTAGAAAAGCATTTTAAATATTGACTTAAGCGCTATCTGCCAAATAATTTACATATTCTGATGTATTGTTTTGTTCATCTTTCTCAGCAGTAGCCTACCTAACAACCCACCATATCTGGGATGGTCGTGTTCCTCTGTCCATGGCAGGTTCAGTCAATCAGCTGTGGGACATCTGCTGCCTAGTCAAACTATCATGGGCCTCTTGATTTAAAAGAAGACAAACCAGTACAGAGCCTCCCTGCTCCTGCAAGCCACACTTCTTGGATGAACACTCACTACTGCCAGCAGCTGTTAGAAATGAAATCTTTGTGTATCTATCCTTTAATATCTATATGTATCTATTAATAAATTGATGTTGCATAGAGTTCTGTAAAAACTATTGTAAATAGCTTCTCTTGAGTAATCTACATATGTGCAACTTTTACATTTAAATTGCTTCTTTTTGTAAATTTTACACATCTGGCAACAAAGTATGTGGAGGAGAGGAAATGCTAAAATTAAAGCTGCCATTGTGGACCAAATACATAAGGTTTGTGGCCGTTTCTTGCAAACATCTATGTAATAATTATATTAAACACTGTACATGGATTTATATATATATATATATTTTTTTTATTACACAAACAATTATCACAGTTAACAATTTAAGTCATTGATAGAGAAAATTTATTTACAAGAGGTACATCAATTTTATTTCAACATTATGTCCTCAGGGTTTACAATTTAAGAAGACATCCATGTAGGGTCCTTGGCAGGTGCCAGTCTGCAGTGAACTGGTGCCAGTCTGCAGTGAACTGGTGGATGACAGAGCCAATGGTAAACTGTAGTGAGCAGTTTGAAGCAGAAGTCCCACCATGTGATCCACAGGGTTTTCCCACCATGAGCACAAACTTCATGCACTTCGTTTCCACAGGCACCACAGCAGAATCAAGTGTAACCCGTTAAAAGGGATATAAAGGTGTTATTCTTATATTATCAATTTTCTACTTCCAAGTCTACAACCGCAGGAAAACAAAGTAAAAGAAATGTATCCTTCTAATCATAACCTTTGATAAATATTCATTGGAGAAATGTGAAGTTAATGAGCTAATATATATTGTTATGGCCACTCTTGCATCATAATNTCAGGTAAATTCATGTGTTGTTTGTGCTCTGAGGTTTCTGATGTTATGTGATGTGTTTGTCTGGTCATAGTATGCATCTGTCTTGAATAAATGCTGATTACTGTGACACTGTTATCTCTGCACAACCTCAGTCTTTGCGCACAGCATTTTTCTGAACCCGGGCATAGAGAGGATATAACGAGTCAAAAGGTTTTTAAAGTTCAAGAATTTTTCCTCTCTTAACAGAGTCCATTTTATTTTTGGTTGTTTTGTTAATTTAGTTTATCAGTTCCAGTGTTATGTGTTCTTTTGAAAATAAAGTGCATCTACCTATGGCAGGAAATCACATGCATTATTAGTCATTTCCATTAAATCAGTGTCAACTGGTCTTGAAACAATATTATCGTTTATCGCAATAATTTTTTAGACAATCGCTCAGCAAAATTTGTTATCGTGACAGGCCTATTTTCACTTCAATATTTTAAACCAGTTTAACTCTGCAGAACATTTATTTGTTCTTAGGAAAACATTCTTCTCCATATCATAGGCCTACAATCTCTTCCCAACACTTTTCAAAAGGATTGCCAACAGAAGGATCATTCTGGAGATGAATGCTGCCAATCAGAAACAAAACTCTGCCCTGTTCAGCCATTTGAAAGAAACCCTCAACCCACAGATGTGCAGAGGATTAGTGGACGCCTTTCTGGTTCAGAAGCAGAAACTGGAGGTTAGGAGATGGAGAAACTACCTGTGGTTAGGAAATTGTTTAAAGAATATGAAAAACATACCAGCATTAACTTTGGTTCATCATTTCTCGTCATGCGATATTGATTTGGGCATATGTTTGTGTGCAGGACGCTGGAGTTATCAACAGTCAGTTCCATGATGACAACCTTTTCACAACCGTCTTCAACCTGTTTGCTGCTGGTACTGAGACCACCTCCACTACGCTCAGGTGGGGTCTCCTGTTCATGGCCAAGTTCCCTCAGATACAGGGTAAAGGTCTCCACTCTCCACCCGAACACACAAACAAGCTGCTTCAACAGCAAATCACCACTGGAACCACACTGGGATTTCCTCAGAATGTAACCATTTGTTCTGTTTTCTTTCTCAACAAGACAAAGTTCAGGAGGAGCTGAGACGAGTCATAGGAGACCGTCAGGTTCAGGTGGCAG
>NW_006800107.1:628547-629271 GCF_000485575.1 Poecilia formosa
TAATGAGCTAATATATATTGTTATGGCCACTCTTGCATCATAATAAAGTCCAAAAAACAAAAATGCAAGAGTAGTCTTTTAGGAGGTTTTCAACTCACTCAAAGCAAAAATAAAAAGCACTCGCAGAGACTTCTCCTGTTTCAAAGGGGTTTCTTTTACTTATAAAAGTAACAAAAAATAATGTCCGAGTTGACTTCAAATATAAACGTTAATTTGTGGTACAAAAACCTTTTCACTCCTCACTCCTTCACCAAACAATCAGATCAACCCCAGCAGCTGCTTCTGCCTGTAATCACTGCAGGAGGCTGACTGACAAGGAGGAGGGTCTAAGCAAAACAAATAAATAAATGCATAAATAAATATACAATAGATCTATCATTCACATAACCTAGATTTGCAAAAATTAATTTAGCAAAAAATAAATTAATCTAATGCTTAATAGGCTCCAACATATATGTATATAGAGCTCATCACATTTCTGTAGCGGGTGTTTGACATAACTGTCAGGTTTTGGACTTGAGACTACAGGTAATGTCGCTACTGAGAGGGTAGTGAAATTAGTGTATGACGTGAGGAGGGTTTAATACGATCACGCATTTTCCATGACGGGTGGCAACCCCAGTCTATACTATAAAAATCTGATTAACCTGTTGGTCTCAGGTTGTCATACAGGGGTGTCAAACTCCCGTCCTCAAGGGCCGCTGTCCTGCAGTGTTTAGATGTG
>NW_006800107.1:656183-668784 GCF_000485575.1 Poecilia formosa
CTTGGTTAATGGCAAGTTGTCATAATGAAGACATTTTCAATAATGTCAGCTTTGTATTAAAAGTGTAATGATTTACCGAATGACGCTTTATGACAACTATTCATGAAGACTTATTGATGTTCATGACAGATGTTGTGTCATGTTTATGACAGTGTCAAGACAGTCTTATTAACCCCCTTCAAATAAAGTGTATTCCTCAAATATCCACTATCAATCACCATCACCATGTATTCAGACTTTTTGTATCTTCATCAAGTCAAAATCATTGTTTGTGGAGCTAAGCTACCTTTAAATGACATTTTGTGCTTTGAAATGGATGTTGGTTATGTTGGACCTCCAGCCTTGTACGAGTCAAACTGCAGGAGTACAGGGCATAACTCCTGAATCAACAGTCTACTGCATTTAAAACAATTTGATTCCATCAGTAGGAAGAGGAGGAGTTTCAGGAAAGATAGTTTGTGATGGAAAACTTAAAACTCTGGAGCCAAGACAAACACGCCCTCTTTGCAGCACCGCTGCATCAGGACAGGATCTCTGTTTCACCTGTCGTTCGTCTGGGCCACATCAGCGATACAACCTGAAACCTCCTCCTGCTGGCAGAGAAAAGGTCTGCTCCTCGCCCTTTGGAATGAAAAGCATCCATGGGACTGCATTGCATCTGCCCAGCCAAAGAAATAAACCTGATTTTATTCAGAACTCTGTAGAAGGAATCTTGCAATTACAGGTTTCCTAAGATTACCATCAACACATCCATGATTTCTTACTTCAATGCATCTATCAATGGAGTAATTGATAAATAGACTAAGAATCATAAGGTCATGGATATCCAATTCAGTCAAACTATAGAGCATTGCTTCATCAAAGTAAAGTTGTGTCTTTGCACTGTGAAATATTACTTGGAATATATACAAAGTGTCAATTAGTCTGAATTAATCTTCATTCATTTAGAACTAACTGGCCTTGGCAACAAAACTCCTCAGTTCAATCCTTGGTCTTTAAGTATTCATACAAATTACTACAGATCTTTCTATGGGTTATTTCAGCTTTTATTCCTTCCATATTTCTCATTGTTCTTTGAAAAATATATGGCATATTTTGGTGCAAGTAAAAACTAATTAACAGTCTCCAAATGTATTTGTCTGAACAGATGGTTGCTTGATTTTGTGTTTATAGTGAAATCCACAGCAAAAAGGTTAATGAACTGTTAATGTTTTGCAAAGTAAATTGAAGCATGTCTGTTCATGTAATTAAAATCTTTACATTTCAGAGAAGAGGACGTCTTTCTCAATCAGTTTTTCAGTCTGACCTGCCAAGAACAACATACTTCTCCTCCTATATTTAATCTATGCCAAGTTGTTCTTTCAGGTCTAGTAGATCAAACATTAGTGAGAGAATCTGTTTAGATGGTTGCATAAGAGCTTTACTAAGAAATGATGAAATGCCTAAGATGTACAGTGATAACTATTAAAATTTAATAGCGAGTAATATTTGTCCTTTTTTTGATAACATATTAAGCCTTTCATTAATCTGAACTCAATCTAGTACAATGTGCTCTGTGGCTAATAGCAGCAGATCTGAGGATTTTCAAAAATACTTTAAAGGTGAGCTGGACTGTCATTATTTCATTGTTGCATAGTTTCTCCTAATACTGCATGACATATTTTAAAAAATTAACTAATCATCTCAAAAGCAGACCTTGAATCCTGCTTTTAAGGAAGATGTATGTTTGGATTCAATGGAACTAGTAGATCATCAGCAATTAATAAAGTAAATATTACTTTTCAAACTATACCACTTATTTAATTTTACCACAAAGCTGCAGCAAAGATGATCTACTTCTGAACCGCAGATCTTTGTGAAGAACTCTTTGTTGCAACACATGCTGCTGATTCCAACAAAAATATTAGAAAATGCTGCATCTGTCCACTAGGTGGCAGCTGAGAAAGATCAGATCATAAAATGTCTACAGAAAATACAATTGTTTGTTGCAAAATATCAGCAAGTAGGAGAAATCTTTTATTAGTACTCTAAGCAGTTACATGCTGTAATCTGTGAGACGTGTTCAGAAAACAAGTAAAAAAAATGAAGGTTTAGGAAAAGGTTAACTGAACATTGAAAATCACTAATAATATAAAGTTACCTATAGTTTAAAAACTTGCATTCGATCAAAATTCTATTTATGGGACAAAATGACACATAACTTAAAATGAAAAACAACAGGATGGGTATTCTTAGTGTTAAAACTTTTTCAGGAAAAACTGAGAATTGTTTGTACTGTTCAAACACTGAAGGTGCTATGAGGGACTCTTTAGACATCAGTGCTTTTATTTTGAAGGTGTAGAGCCCTGGTGCTGTCTAAGATCACGTCTCCAAGAAAACAAAACATCTTCTGTCTGGTTTCAATGGAGTGGAGCAACAGATCTAATCAACCAGCCAAACNTGCATCTGCCCAGCCAAAGAAATAAACCTGATTTTATTCAGAACTCTGTAGAAGGAATCTTGCAATTACAGGTTTTCTAAGATTACCATCAACACATCCATGATTTCTTACTTCAATGCATCTATCAGTGCAGTAATTGATAAAGAAGAGGAGAGGACGTCTTCCTCAATCAGTTTTTTCAGTCTGACCTGCCAAGAACAACATACTTCTCCTCCTACATTTAATCTAGGCCAAGTTGTTCTTTCAGGTCCAGTAGATCAAACATTAGTGAGAGAATCTGTTTAGATGGTTGCATAAGAGCTTTACTAAGAAATGATGAAATGCCTAAGATGTACAGTGATACCTATTCAAATTTAATAGTGAGTAATATTTGTCCTTTTTTTAAATGACATTTTAAGCTTTTCATTAATCTGAACTCAATCTAGTACAATGTGCTCTGTGGCTAATAGCAGCAGATCTGAGGATTTTCAAAAAGACTTTAAAGTTGAGCTGGACTGTCATTATTTCATTGTTGCATTGTTTCTCCTAATACTGCATGACATATTTTAATAAATTAACTAATCATCTCAAAAGCAGACCTTGAATACTGCTTTTAAGGAAGATGTATGTTTGGATTCAATGGAACTAGTAGATTATCAGTGATTAATAAAGTAAATATTACTTTTCAAACTATACCACTTATTTTATTTTACCACAAAGGGGCAGCAAAGATAATCTACTTCTGAACCACAGATCTTTGTGAAGAACTCTTTGTTGCAACACATGCTGCTGATTCCAACAAAAATATTAGAAAATGCTGCATCTGTCCACTAGGTGGCAGCTGAGAAAGAACAGATCATAAAATGTCTACAGAAAATACAATTGTTTGTTGCAAAGTATCAGCAAGTAGGAGAAACCTTTTATTAGTACTCTAAGCAGTTACATGCTGTAATCTGTGAGACGAGTTCAGAAAACAAGAAAAAAATGAAGGTTTAGGAAAAGGTTAACTGAACATTGAAAAATACTAATAATATAAGGTTACCTGTAGTTTAAAAACTTGCATTCCATCTAAATTCTATCTATGGGACAAAATGACACATAACTTACCAAGAAAAACAACAGGATGGGTAGTTTTAGTGTTAAAACTTTTTCAGAAAAAACTGAGAATCGTTTGAACTCTTCAAACACTGAAGGTGCTACGAGGGACTCTTTAGACATCAGTGCTTTTATTTTGAAGGTGTAGAACCCTGGAGCTGTCTAAGATCACGTCTCCAAGAAAACAAAACATCTTCTGTCTGGTTTCAATGGAGTGGAGCAACAGATCTAATCAACCAGCCAAACTACATGCAATGATCCATCTGGCAAAAGTTAATATAAATCTATAAGGACCACAAGAACCTTCAGGGCTCATTTTGTTTTAGTTTCTTAATATGCAGAGCTTACTTGGGTTGTTTCTGACATCTGATATAAAATACTGAAAATACATTTTCTTGGAAAAAACGTAATGTTTCAAACTGCCTGCTGTAAACAGGGCTTAAAGTAAAAAAAAAATCCTGAGCCTGAATCCCTCAACATTAAATAAGAGTCCTTTCAGTCAATGTTCTTGCAAGTAATTTAGAACATGCAACATTACCAACTAAATCAGTTTCTCAACCTTTTTCGGGCCAGCGTCCCCTATCCCATATCCAGATCCCTCACCCCCCGCACCAAAGAATTTGCAGGCTACTTTGCACTGACTATTATTTTATCATTAATATTACTGTCACTATTGTAGATGTTTTGATTTTTATGCTTGTTTCTGTATTTATCGTCAAAATAATTTCCCAGAGAACAAAAAAGCCATGGGAATAGAAATTATTTTCACAGGTGTCTACAAAAAATGCAATGAACATTCAAGTTAAAATTAGTAGGCCTACCAGCAGCCAATCAGAGTGGAAAACATATTCTTGTTCTTTGCCATTTTCTAGTTGTTAAATATTTCACAAAATGATCAGATAAAAGATGTACAACATGCCAGTTTAAACTTTGATCTATTTGCAAACCGACTGAGCTCTGCAACATTAAAACATTGACAGAACTGTAACTACATTAATCATAGCTCTTCTTCTCTTCTGTGTTTCTGTCTGTTTCTGGTGGCGCAGCTCTGTGCTGCCTTCAGGAGAATGGGACAGAGTATCATCCATAAAACTTCACCCACATGGGATTTATTGTGCAAACCAGAGCTGTCAGTGGAAAAACAAAGTTCCAGGTCCTTTTAGTGCCATACAAATATGAGACAGAAACATGGATTATATCTTTATATAGACGTGTCTATTGATTATAGATTAATAGTTTTACTACAAATAACAAATCTGGTTCTTAATCAAATCCTAATGAGTCAAATTGAAAGTGTCTTGGAGTCATCAGCCTCATGACATTAACACTGACATGAAAAATAATATTGAATAAATAAATATATATCAAATCTAATTACAAAACATAAATAAGTGATAAGAACTTTACTGTTATGGTTTGTAAGATATATTTATTCTCAGTAGTAGATGTGGTCTCACCAAACCCAGGCACTTCGACAATATTATTTTACCTTTTATCTGGAAATAGTGTCTTAATTATTGCTCTAAAGGTCTTGCAATACAAGTTTATTCCTCTATTTACTTTAGTTTCTTAGTTTATTCTTGCATTTTGTTCTTCATTAATTTCCAGTTAGTTTCAGTTGATTAGTATTATCCTCTCTTTTAGTTTCTTTCCTGTTAGATTTATTTTATTGTTTATTGACCATCATTAATCTTCTCTCATCACCTGCTGCGCCGCCTAATCGTCATGTTTCACATCATGTGTTGGTTTTTCACTGTTCAGCGTCGGATTCTCTGTTTTTATGCCATAATTCACATCTAGTTCGTCGCTCCGTTTTATGTCCCGCTTCTCCTGTTTCAGAGTTCTGCGCGATATGCGCGTCGTTTTTTATTTTATTTTATTTTTAACCCCCTAAGGTGCAGGGCGGTCGGAAAACGTATCGATGGGGAAAAGGCAGACCGACATAAACCTTTTAAAACAACGGAAACAATTTCTGATTCTGATTATTGAAATTTAAAAGTGCTGTGGTTCCGTTGTTCTATCACACCCGTTTCATACCGGACCACTTACAGCACCGGTGTTAAAATGAACGCTCTCTGTGGTGTCACCATGGAGGGATTTCTTTATTTAAATGGGTTCATTTTTCAGAGGGACACACAGTGAAGGTATCGTGATTTTAGGAATTACATGTTTATAAGAGCGATTTTCTGTTGTCCTTCCATGGAAGCGGGCAGCTTTCAAACGGAAATAAAACACGTTTTAATATAAGTTGATGCTTTGACACGACCAAAACATATGTACAAAAATCCTCAACAAAACATAAAATATTTAAAAATCAGACACCAGACAAAGTGAATCACAGAAACGTCATCAGGAAATCAGGAAGAAGTTTCACAAATCCCAAGCATGATTTTAAATATTCTGCTATTAGAGCAGAATAATCTAGTCCAGGTTTGAAATGTGTTGTAGTTTTTAAACTAGAGTTGATTAAAGATGCGGAAAGTAGTGAAAAATTAAGTGGAATCGCCCTTTAGCTATTGGAAACTAGAACGCATGCGCTTCTTTTCTACAAAACGTTTTACAGTCATTGGTCAAGAACACGGGAGCTAGAATTCTGATTGGCAGAAATCTTTGTCTTTTATCTACAGTTTAGTTGAGGCGGGCCGTTTGGTCCAATGCTCGCCTTGCTTGAAAAGCCGGAAGTCTGGCCCCCAGACGGAGCTCTCTAAGCCCGGAGCGGTTTGGTTGAGCGGACCATGAAGATTGGTTGAGATGGACCGTTTGGTCAAAAGCCGGAAATCCGGACCCCGAACGGAGCTCTTTAAGTTCTGTGTAAACCTCAGGCTCCACCTCCAGCTGCAGATTGGACTTTGCTTCTATCAACCTCAAATAAATGTCCTACAGAAAAGCTGGTGCACAGCGACAGGCATTAAACGTGGTGCAGTCATGGGAGCGATGGACGTTTTTCTCCAGTCATTCAGCCCAGTTTCAGTTTTAGGGACTGTGGTTTTAATCCTCATTGGGTTTCACTTCATTCTCTCTAAATCCAGGCCTCAGGGCCACAGACAGGGACCACCAGGACCAAAACCCCTTCCCATCGTTGGCAACCTGCTGCAGCTGGATGTGAAGAGACTTGACCAAGCACTCATGAAGGTGAGGCACAACATACTTTTTTTTTTGCAATTTACCTTCTTTGAAACTATTACATATCCTTTTTTTTATCCATGCTTACACAGAACAAAAAAATGTTACACTAAAAAATGCGTTGCAAGGAAAATGTTGCGAAGTCTTAAAAAGGAACAATAAAAGTGATTTTTTTCAGTCTGGGTCTGGTATGACCCTTTAGGACAAAAAAAATTGGGCCACTGTTACACTAAGATCTGATTAAATTAAACTGATCAACTGGGGCTCTGAGAAGACACAGCATACCCACAAACAAATAGTGAAACACTGCTGCAGGAGTAGAAAAGTAAAAAGTTAATGGTTCAGGGTGCCCTCCAGAAAACCTGCTAAGTCTGATGGTAGAGCACAGGGGCAGTCCACCAGCAGCCCATCATGTTTTTGTGTTAAAAAATGTGGAAAATACAAAAAGTGTCAGCAGTCATTGTACATTGGAAATAATAGCGTGTGAAGCTGATGGGCAGGTCCAGAGAGGGTGCAACAGGTGAGAACTCCTTCGCACCTGATTGTGTCATCTATAAACCTAGCTTAATCTGCCATTACTGTTTCTGGTGTATAAAATTTTTTTGCAAGGCTTAGCCTGGTGGGGGAGTAAAGCCTGGTGACCCGCCAGGCTTATGACACGCTGAGGTAAAACCATGATGGCAGCAGTAGCTCCTATAGTGGCCTTATCTAGGAACAAAACACAACTAAGCAGATCTGAGCCAGTCTTCAAATCTATAAGGTGAAAGAGACACAATGTTAAGCAAAGAAAAGATATTTACTGACATATGAAGAACCTCGTTCCTAACAAATTAATTTGCATTTTCTTTATTCACACCTGGTTTCATCATAGCTTTCTAAGACGTATGGATCTGTGTTCACTGTCCACATGGGACCAAAGAAGACAGTGGTCCTGACAGGGTATAAGACGGTGAAAGAAGCATTTGTCAGCTATGCTGAGGAGTTTGGAGAACGGGAACCATCCACCGTGTTTAAAGAAGCAAACATGCATCACGGTACAGAATCTTTACAAATTCACATGTAGAGAAGTTAGTTTACTGACTTATATTATTTAACTGTGTTAAACAGGTATTGTATTTTCCAATGGAGACTCCTGGAAGGAAATGCGGCGCTTTGCTTTGACCAACCTGAAGGACTTTGGGATGGGAAAGAAAGTATGTGAGGAGAAAATCATTGAGGAATGTCACTTCCTCATCCAGAAGTTAAAGGAGTTTAAAGGTAACAGCAGAGAGGAAGAAGATGTTATTGCTATTGTTGGCAGATTTCACCATGAGAACTTTGTTCTTTAATCTGAGGCATTATACTTAACTGCTGGTCAGAGCTATTCTTTGCAGTTCAGCTTCAAAGCAAAACAATTCTCTTAATAAATAGAGCCAATGTGTTGAATAATGCTTTTCTGGTTTCTTTGTTGCAGGTGAAGCTTTTGATTTGTCCCAACATATGAACAATGCAGTTAGTAATATAATCTGCTCCATGATCTATGGCAAAAGATTTGAATATGATGATCTAGAGTTCACTACCATTGTAAATCGAACAAACCAAGTCATTCAACTGTCTGGCTCGCCTTCAATGCAGGTGTGATTGGACTGTTTAAAAGTATAAAATCTGTTAACATTGGACTGAACACAAGACCTAGAGAAGTCACAGTTTATGTTCTGTTCACCATCAGCTGTACAACATGTTCCCAAAGATTGGCAAACTGGTGTTTTCAGCCAGAAAGAAAATGAGAGATATAGTTGCTGCCAATAAACAACATCATCTGATGCTGCTGAACCGTTTGAAAGAGACCCTCAGTCCTCAGATGTGCAGAGGAGTTGCAGACGCTTTCCTCATCCGTCAACAGCAACACAAGGTCAGAACCTTCATTACCTTCCAGAGTAATGTTAAAAAATTACCTTGAATTCTTCCAGGATGCTCACAAGCTAATCAGCCACTGCTGGTGTTCAGGTTATGGATAACCATAAAGTAAACATCAAGCCTGAAACCATAAAGAAATGTGGTTTGTAGGAAACACAAACATTTGTGTGGGAAATGTTTGTGTATTGATGTTCCTGATATTCTCTGCACTGAGGACTAGCACAGCTGTTGACAGCTGGTTGCCATGGCAATGGGGTACTGAGTGGTTTAAAGTGGTTCTTCACCTGATTTACTGTCATTTGGTTTTTGTTGTGACTCACTGAAGCTGCTCTAGTTCCTAAAAGTTCAATGAACAATAAAAACTGGACTAATTGCCTTGTATTCGTAAGTCATCAAGTTGGATAAAATACTTCAAAAAGTATATAATAGAATGTCTCCTTCAGTGTTATATCAAGTTAAATGAATTGTCCAGTAAAGACATAAATTGGTTTAGTATTCTTTTGCAGGTTGAAAGAACAGACAGAAATCAACCTATTTGTAGATTTATTTCTAGAAAGAAAACAAGTTTACATATTGAAACTTCGGCTGATTTCTTAACTTTAATCTAAGCCACATTTTACAGAGATAAATATAAGGTCACTTAGCCTTTGCACAAACAATTTTGTGGCAAATTCAAGCACATCCTGATTTGGAACAGGATGGTTGTGGGCATATGACTCAATCTGTAGTAATGGTGCCAGCAGGAGCGCGTCACTGTCTATAGCTGCTAATAGTCTCTGTCCTGTCCAGTAAATCAATGGTGCTCACCCTGGACGCATGACTGGCACACATGGGTGCTCCAACCCTGAAGCTCCAACAGAATCGGCGCCTATGATCTCTCCATAATATATATCTATATCCACCTTTTTAATAAAATAATTCTTAGTATACTACTATGATAGCTATTTTACTATAATATTTGACATACCTTCTACTTGGGCAAAGCAAATGCCGAAGTATTTGCTTGGGCATTTGCTTTGACTGAACATCGAACCGTTTTGGTTTTCTAAATATCAGCTGATATTCTGCAGGAATCTGGCATCACTGACAGTCACTACCACAACGACAACCTGCTGGTTACAGTCATGAACCTGTTTGGTGCTGGAACTGAAACAACATCAACTACCCTGAGATGGGCATTCCTGTATATGGCCAAATATCCAAAAATACAAGGTCAGGAATATCTCCTTTGAGATGATGTAAAAATAGAACAATGTGCTACAGATCTTATGGTTTCTGCAGATTAAAGAATTGTTGTATCCTTGTCATTTATTGACTTTGATCTTTCAGACCAGGTCCAGCAGGAGCTGAGGAACGTGATTGGAAGTCGCCAGATTCAGGTTGAGGACAGACAGAACCTGCCTTTTACAGACGCCGTCATCCATGAGACACAGAGAGTGGCCAACATCGGTCCTTTGGCAATTCCTCACAGGACTAGCAAAGACGTCATGTTCCAAGGTCATTTTATTGAGAAGGTGAGAAATGAGGCTTGATGGTGCACTACCAACAGCTTTTCCCTATATTTCAACATACTGCATGTAAATGATGACTGATTTGTGTTTTTTAGGGAACTCCAGTAATTGCTGTTTTAACGTCCGTCCTGCAAGATGAGAGCCAATGGGAGAAACCGAATGTCTTTTATCCAGGCAACTTTCTCAGTAAAGATGGGAAGTTCCTCAAGCGAGACGCCTTCATGCCTTTTTCAGCAGGTTAGCCTGGTTATTGTTTTATTTAGATCCGTACTCTACAGCAGTGTTTCTCAATTCCGGTCCTCAGGCCCCCGTACCCTGCATGTTTTAGGTGTTTCCCTTCTGCTACACACCTGGATTGAATCTGTGGGTGATTAACAGGCTTCTGCAGTACTTGATGGCCATGCAATCATCTGAATCAGCTGTTCTGGAATAGAGGCACACCTAAAACATGCAGAGCAGGGGGGCCTGAGGACTGAAATTGAGAAGCACTGTTCTACAGGCATTGGCTGAGGATCTGTTTCTAACAGGTCGCAGGGCTTGTCCTGGAGAGAGTCTGGCCAGAATGGAGCTTTTCATCTTCTTCACCACGCTCCTGCAGCACTTCAGATTTTCTCCTCCACCTGGAGTTACAGAAGAAGAACTTGATCTAACTCCACGAGTTGGTGGTACTATGAGCCCTCAACCTCACACGCTGTGTGTTACCCCTTTAAATTAAGGAGTGGCCTATTTGTGGAAAAACCCACTTTGGTCCCAGCAGCAGGAAGCGAAGGAGTTTCATGAAGGAAGGTCTGTAATGGAAACCTTAAATATCCGGGGCAATCCTGACCTCTCTGCAGAACAAAGAGAGGATCTCTCTTTCACCTGTCGTTCGTTTGGGCCACATCAGCGATACAACCTGAAACCTCCTCCTGCTGGCAGAGAAAAGGTCCGCTCCTCGCCCTTTGGAATGAAAAGCATCCATGGGACTGCATTGCATCTGCCCAGCCAAAGAAACAAACCTGATTTTATTCAGAATTCTGTAGAAGGAATCTTGCAATTACAGGTTCCCTAAGATTACCATCAACAAATCTATGATTTCTTACTTCAATGCATCTATCAGTGCAGTAATTGATAAATAGACTAAGAATCAGTTCTACATAAGGTCATGGATATCCAATTCAGTCAAACTATAGAGCATTGCTTCATCAAAGTAAAGTTGTGTCTTTGCACTGTGAAATAGTATTTGGAATATATACAAAGTGTCAATTAGTCTGAATTAATCTTCATTCATTTAGACCTAACTGGCCTTGGCAACAAAACTCCTCAGTTCAATCCTTGGTCTTTAAGTATTTATACAAATTACTACAGATCTTTCTATGGGTTATTTCAGCTTTTATTCCTTCCATATTTCTCATATTGTTCTTTGAAACATATATGGCATATTTTGGTGCAAGTAAAAACTAACACTCTCCAAATGTATTTGTCTGAACAGATGGTTGCTTGATTTTGTGTTTATAGTAAAATCCACAGCAAAAAGGTTAATGAACTGTTAATGTTTTGCAAAGTAAATTGAAGCATGTCTGTTCATGTAATTAAAATCTTTACATTTCAGAGGACGTCTTTCTCAATCAGTTTTTTCAGTCTGACCTGCCAAGAACAACATACTTCTCCTATATTTAATATAGACCATGGTTCTTAACCTTTTTTGAGGTACCAAACCCACCAGTTTCATATGCGCATTCACTGAACCCTTCTGCAGTGATAAATAAAATTAGTTAGGTACCCCCTATTATCCCATGATCACCAAGTCTTCTTAAAAGGTAGAGTCTCTGAGAACAGTTCTTCAAAATATAGTCAGTGTTTTCAGCAAAGTTGAGCTGAGTGTCCAGGAACGATGCAAATTTGCCACAGTTTCAGCAGGTTGGCCATCGAGAGAAACTCGATGGCCAACCTGACTTTAAGGTCTTGTTTAGATCATTTAATTAGCTCTACATTCTTAAGAGAATGAAAAATTTATAATAAATCATAAAGACTTTGCAGTACTCTGATTTAGTAGTAGGGTTAGGGTTGAGCTCCCTGGAGGTCCCAGAGCCATGGAGTTTTTTGACCGGGGTAAGGCGGGGTCCCGGTAATGTAATCCCGGGTACAGAACCTCCTTGAGCGGTCCGAGTTCCATACAACCGGACCTGGACATACGGAAGCATGGGGTGCTGCTTCCAAATGGCTGCCTTACCAGGGGCACAGACATAAGGAGACTTCCAGGGGTCCCACCGAATGTCTGAGCCTCTTCCCGGGTTCGGTGCCCCATCCTGGGGAGGGGTTCCAGCCATTTGCTGGAATGGTCCAGCCATTTGGTGGAACAGGACTTGTGCCATTTCAACAAAGTCCCCAGCCATAAGGAGACGTCCAGGGGCTCCGCCAAATGTCCGAGCCTCTTCCCGGGTCCGGGTGCCCCGAGCCAGGCAGGGGTTCCAACCATATGCTGGAACGGTCCTACCATTTGCCGGAACGGGGACCGGTTCCTTCTCAAAGTCCCCGGACATATAAATAGATTTCCAGACCTGCTTGTCAGTCTGGA
>NW_006800107.1:668988-673219 GCF_000485575.1 Poecilia formosa
AGGGCTACGCCAAACTGGGAATCGAACCAGAGCTTCCATTTTACAAGGTTGCAGCACCTTTAACCGGTCAACTGCTGAAGCCATGTGGGTTATTTTTGCTCACAGGGCTTATGACCGCATAGCAAGTAATGTAGACGTCTTGGAGCATCCAGGTACGGACATAGGGAATCATGGGGTGCTGTTGCCAAATGTCTGCCTTAGAGGCACGAGACATAAGGAGACGTCCAGGGGTTCCTCCGAATGTCTGAACCTCTGCCCGTGTTCGGTGCCCTTGGTAGGTTCCAGCCATTTGCTGGAACGTTTCAGCCATTTGGTGGAACAGGGACCTGTGCCATCTCAACAAAGTCCCCAGCCATACTTAAGCGATAATAGAAATAGGCTCGTTGCCATTGGGGATCATGAGCGAACGAGCCTTTATGGCGCAGGGCCTCCCAAGCCAGGCGGGCTTCGGAGAAGGTTCCGGCTGGTTTTGTTTATTCCCCGGGGCGTGCCGGACAGGCAGAGCCCGGCGGTGTTCCGAACGGAGCACGGGAACCCCCCTTAAGCCCTCGAGAAGACGGGTGTCCTGAACGGCAAAGGCCCCATTGAAAAGAATGTCCGGATGTCTAGAGGTTTCCCTATGTCCGAAGTGCCTTCTTATGTCTGTTGTCGGCCAAAACGATAGAAAAGTCTTAAGCAGCTTGTGGAAATCATACCCCGGTCGCCGGGGAACCGCAGAGAATTAACCATAATACTACTTGAGCCATGCAGGTAACCTTTGGTCATAGCGCTTATGACCTCATAGCAAGTAATGTAGACATCGGGGAGCATCTAGGTCCGGACATACGGAATCATGGGGTGCTGCTTCCAAATGGCTGCCTTACCAGGGGCACGAGACATAAGGAGACTTCCAGGGGCTCCGCCGAATGTCTGGGCCGGTGCCCCGTCCCCGGTAGGGGTTCCACAGCCATATGCTGGAATGGTCCAGCCATTTGGTGGAACGGGACTTGTGCCATTTCAAAGTCCCCAGCCATAAGGAGACGTCCAGGGGTCCCACCGAATGTCTTAGCCTCTGCCCGGGTTCTGGTGCTCCAATCCCGGGTAAAGAAGCTCCATATCTCCCCCCTGGTCCTTCAGGACCAGGTCCGGCACAGTGGAGGTCCGGGGACCGGCCCCCGGTTCCGGAGAACCGGGCAGGGGTATTTTTGACAACTTGTAGCGGGGCTGAGGGTGTCCGAATCCCAGGCAGGTTCCAGCCATTTGCTGGAACAGTCCAGCCATTTGGTGGAACGGGGACTTGTGCCATCACACCAAAGTCCCCAGACATAAAGTCTTTTTGTAGACTAATAGAAATAGGGTGGTGGCCATAGGGGATCATGAGTGAATGAGGCTTTATGTCAGCAAAAACGATAGAAAAGGCTTTCTGCAGCCAGCGGGAAGCGAACCTGGGACTCTGGGGTGGAGAGTGGGCAGCTAAACCAGTAAACTACAGGAGCCATGAGGGTTGCCTTGGCTCCTGGCGCTTTTGGCTTCTAAGCCACGGAGGCAAAAAAGGATAAAGTGCCTTTCCAAGATTGTGTACATAAAGGGTTCTCTGCGCAAGCGGGCCGCAAACCCGGGGCCTCCCGGGTGGGAGTGCGGCTACTGGACCACTTTGCGAACAGAGATAAAGACTGGCAGAGCTTACGAGGGCTTATGAGGGTGGGGGACACCGGGAGACACTTGGAAGCATGAGGCGGTGCTGCCCGATGGCTGCGGGAGACACCGGGCAGCGTCCCCGCGCGTTTCGGCAGCATTCGTCACCGGGAGGCGTCCCGGCCTTTTGGGATCGTTAACCACCGTGCAGCAGGGAGCGATGCACCCAAACGTCCTGCACCACCTGGAGTCGCGATTGCCGGAATGTGCCGTAAAAGCCGCTGTACGGCAGTATTCAGAAAAAGTTCAGTGTTTTTGAGCGACTTTGCGATTTTCTGGCGGCTCGCTAAAAATCGGGTCTCATTGGAACGGAGTACTCCGCGTCGGGCCCTTTCGGGTGCCCCGGGTCTCGCCGGCCCACGAGGTTCGGTTCGCCCGCTAGGATTTTTCAAAGTGGGCCCAAAATGCTGCCGGATGGCCAGGTTAGGGGTCATGGGCCTAAATTATATTAGTTGTGTTACCACCCCCACGTCACTAGAGGCAGTACCAACCCCAAAAAGATGCGACTAAGGAGCAGATTTAGAAGTCCACCGAAAGCTACAGAATTTGGTAAAACTGTGAGTTTTGCTGAAGTAATTAAAGACAAGTTCAAATCCATGCTGAGAGTGGATCTACTTCAATTAGTGCTCCTCCGCAGCTCTGATTGGCTCAGCTATGTAACGTGATCCTCTGCAGCAAGTGATGGCAAAGCGGGGCGTCATCACGACTTTACACAGTGTGTCTTTATCTCTGCGGCAGAGGCTCCGCCAAACCCCTGAGACTGACTCACCGAACCCCTGGGGTTCGATCGAACCCAGGTTAAGAACCACTGATCTAGGCCACGTTGTTCTTTCAGGTCCAGTAGATCAAACATTAGTGAGAGAATCTGTTAGCGTTACTAAGAAATGATGAAATGCCTAAGATGTACAGTGATACCTATTCAGATTTAATAGTGAGTAATATTTGTTCTTTTTGTAATAACATATTAAGCCTTTCATTAATCTGAACTCAATCTAGTACAATGTGCTCTGTGGCTAATAGCAGCAGATCTGAGGATTTTCAAAAAGACTTTAAAGTTGAGCTGGACTGTCATTATTTCATTGTTGCATTGTTTCTCCTAATACTGCATGACATATTTTAATAAATTAACTAATCATCTCAAAAGCAGACCTTGAATACTGCTTTTAAGGAAGATGTATGTTTGGATTCAATTGAACTAGTAGATTATCAGTGATTAATAAAGTAAATATTACTTTTCAAACTATACCACTTATTTTATTTTACCACAAAGGGGCAGCAAAGATAATCTACTTCTGAACCACATATCTTTGTGAAGAACTCTTGCAACACATGCTGCTGATTCCAACAAAAATATTAGAAAATGCTGCATCTGTCCACTAGGTGGCAGCTGAGAAAGATCAGATCATAAAATGTCTACAGAAAATACAATTGTTTGTTGCAAACTTTCAGCACATAGGACAAACCTTTTATTAGTACTCTAAGCAGTTACATGCTGTAATCTGCATCAGTGAGACAAGACCTTAATTTTTTACTTGTTTTTACAGTGAAAGAAGTAAAAAAAATGAAGGTTTAGGAAAAGGTTAACTGAACATTGAAAAATACTAATAATATAAGGTTACCTGTAGTTTAAAAACTTGCATTCCATCTAAATTCTATCTAAGGGACAAAATGACACATAACTTACCAAGAAAAACAACAGGATGGGTATTTTTAGTGTTAAAACCTTTTCAGGAAAAACTGAGAATCATTTGAACTCTTCAAACACTGAAGGTGCTACGAGGGCTAATGTGTTGGCCAGAAACCAGCTTGATCTAAAAAACACATCAACTGTGGAAATACTGGGGCAGAGTGACCTCAGCACTGACTGCATTCAGTGTCCAGAGTCACTGAGTCCTGCAAACAAGTCACTAATGTTCTTATTATTACTCAGGCATCTGAGAAAAGCTGCTAAAACACACAGCTGTACAAGTGAAATGAAGATACCTCAGAGAATTCAGCTTACAAGGGAAGGAAAATGATCTGGGCAAAAATAAACATTCATGTTGAGCAACAAGAATATCAAAATTTACTGTAAATCTTTAACTTTGCAGCTCTATTAAACTTTAAACTAAATAAATTATGGTCAGCTGGTTCAGAACAGTCTAAACATGTTTGCATAAAATGCAGTAAAAGAATCTCAGCCTGGATAGATTTTTCCCCTTAAGACAGAAAAATAGAAGTTATCACAGTAGAATAACACAATATTAAAACTTGCAAAATATCAGAGAGATAAAATTATGCAATTTAAAAAAACTGAAAAATAAGATTAAGCTGTTAACTTTAAAGTAAAAAACTGTAAAATGTTGGGCTGGCTGTAATAACCCACATGTGGAGGCCTTAGTCGTCGATGTGGCCGTCACAGATTGGAGTCTCGGCCTGATGACCTTTGCCTCATGTCTCCCTCTCAAATAAAAGCTGCACTAAGCAAATAAAACCTTTAAAAAAAGCTGTAAAACTTTGCAACTTCAAGGATCATAAAACATCTTAAGAAACATTTACCTCGTTAAGTTTATGGTGT
>NW_006800107.1:688309-690415 GCF_000485575.1 Poecilia formosa
TCTTCAAAATATAGTCAGTGTTTTCAAAATATAGTCAGTGTTTTCAGCAAAGTTGAGCTGAGTGTCCAGGAACGACCCAAATTTGCCACAGTTTCAGCAGGTTGGCCATCGAGAGAAACTGGAGCCACTGTAAGGTCTTGTTTAGATCATTTAATTAGCTCTACATTCTTAAGATAATCAAAAATTTATAATCAATCATAAAGACTTTGCGGTATTCTGATTTAGTAATAGGGTTAGGGTTAGGGTTGAGCTCCCTGGAGGTCCCAGATCCATGGGTTTTTTTGACCGGGGTAAGGCGGGGTCCCGGTAACCGAACCCCGGGTACAGAACCTCCTTGAGCGGTCCCGGTTCCGTACAACCGGACCTGGACATACGGAAGCATGGGGTGCTGCTTCCAAGTGGCTGCCTTACCAGGGGCACAGACATAAGGAGACTTCCAGGGGTCCCATTGAATGTCTGAGCCTCTTCCCGGGTTCGGTGCCCCGTCCCGGGGATGGATTCCAGCCATTTGGTGGGACGGGACTTGTGCCATTTCAACAAAGTCCCCAGCCATAAGGAGACATCCAGGGGTCTCACCGAATGTCTCAGCCGCTGCCCGGGTTCTGGTGCTCCAATCCCGGGTAAATAAGCTCCATATCTCCCCCCTGGTCCTTCAGGACCAGGTCCGGCACAGGTCCGGGGACCAGCCCCCGGTTCCGGAGAACCGGACAGGGGTATTTTTGACAACTTGTAATGGGGCTGAGGGTGTCCGAGTCCAGCCATTTGGTGGAACAGGGACTTGTGCCATCTCACTAAAGTCCCCAGACAAAGTCTTTTTGTAGACTAATAGACATAGGGTGTTGGCCATAGGGGATCATGAGTGAATGAGCCTTTATGTCAGCAAAAATGATAGAAAAGGCTTTTTGCAGCCAGTGGGAAGCAAACCCGGGTCTCTGGGGCGGAGAGCGGGCAGCTAAACCACTAAACTACAGGAGCCATGAGGGTTGCCTCGGCTCCTGGCGCTTTTGGCTTCTAAGCCACGGAGGCAAAAAAGGATAAAGTGCCTTTCCAAGATTGTGTACATAAAGAGTTTTCTGCGCAAGTGGGCCGTGAACCCGGGCCTCCCGGGTGGGAGTGCGGCTACTGGACCACTTTGCGAACAGAGATAAAGACTGGCAGCGCTTACGAGGGCTTATGAGGGTGGGGGGACCGGGAGACACTTGGAAGCATGAGGCAGTGCTGCCCGATGGCGGCGGGGGACACCAGGCAGCGTCCACAGGCGTTTCGGCAGCATTCGTCACCGGGAGGCGTCCCGGCATTTTGGGATCGTTAGCCACCGTGCAGCAGGGAGCGATGCACCCAAACGTCCTGCGCCACCTGGTGTTGATTGCCGGAACGTGCCATAAAAGCAGCCGTATGGCAGCATTCGGAAAAAGTTAAGTGTTTTTGAGCGACTGCGTTTAATGAATTGTCCAGTAAAAACATAAATTGGTTTAGTATTCTTTTGCAGGTTGACAGAACAGAGAGAAATCAATCTATTTGTAGATTTATTCCTAGAAAGAAAACAAGTTTACATATTGAAACTTTGGCTGATTTCTTAACTTTAAGCCACATATTACAGAGATAAATATAAGGTCACGTTAGCCTTTGCCCAGCCAAACATTTTTGTGACAAATTCAAGCACATCCTGATTTGGAACAGGATGGTTGTGGGCATATGACTCAATCTGTAGTAATGGTGCCAGCAGGAGCGCGTCACTATCTATAGCTGTTAATTGTCTCTGTCCTGTCCAGTACATCAATGGTGCTCACCATGGACGCATGACTGGCACACATGGGTGCTCCAACCCAAAAGCTCCAACAGAATCGGCGCCTATGATCTCTCCATAATATATATCTATATCCACCTTTTTAATAAAATAATTCTTAATATACTACTATGATATTTATTTTACATACCTTCTACTTGGGCAAAGCAAATGGGAAAGTACTTTAGGATAGCATGCGTTAGCCTTTGACTGAACATCAAACCATTTTGGTTTTCTAAATATCAGCTGATCTTCTGCAGGAATCTGGCATCACTGACAGTCACTACCACAACGACAACCTGCTGGTTACAGTCATGAAC
>NW_006800107.1:692722-705318 GCF_000485575.1 Poecilia formosa
GTGCTCTGTGGTTAATAGCAGCAGATCTGAGGATCTGGTCTGTCATTTCATGGTTTCTCATAATACTGCATGACTTTTTAATAATTTAACCAATCATCTCAAACACAGACAATAGCAGAAAGGAGACATTGAATACTGCTTTTATGGAATAAATTGTCATGGTGGTTCCAAGTTTCTTAACCCACATGCGAGAACACAATCAGGGGAGGCAAGTAAATGAATAAGTTTATTGAATCCAGGGGAAAGAAAATGGGAATGAGTTCTGGAACAGATGACCGGTTTGTCTGATTGTCAACGAGAGGCAACAGGTTAAGAGTGGTTGAGAGAGTTTTTCCAGGAGTAAACAGACAAGGTCTTACTTGGAGTGGATGAATGTGGTTGCTGGCAGAGCGCTGGATAAGAGCGGACAGGTTAGTATATAGCTGAATGAGCGGAGTCCCACTAGGTCCAGTTATAAAGAATCTCCATATGGGTTCGGGCACGGCAGGTAAACCTGTGATGTCATGAAGGGGAGTCCACTGGAGACGGACTGAAGACGGGGGAAGGCGAGCCCACAAGGGATGGCGTCCAGCTGGTACAACCAACGGCGTCATGGGGAGACACGAGGGAGGAACTCACTAACAACGGGCAGCTTCAGCTCACGCAGAATCCCTGGGCAGACGGCACACTCGGGGAACAACGAGGAGACAGCGGGTTCACCTG
Organism: Poecilia formosa; assembly: GCF_000485575.1. NCBI lineage: Eukaryota > Metazoa > Chordata > Actinopteri > Cyprinodontiformes > Poeciliidae > Poecilia > Poecilia formosa. The sequence continues at coordinate 693,425 of NW_006800107.1, forward strand.
GCGTGGAAAACAACAAGGGATTAGCTCAAAGGAAAACACAGAGGGCCTTTCTCTGGTCGTTCATCCGCTGTTTATATACACCCAGAGCGCCTTCCAAACAAGCTGCAGGTGCGTCTACGGGGTTGTCACCGCATCTCTCCAGGGGTTCTGTAACCTGGCGGCATCTGGTGGATGCCACGGGAAGCAGCAGGTGCTCCAGGAAAATAAACTCAAACCAAAAGACAAAAAGGGAAAAGAAACAAAAAACAAAACAGAAAAGACACAGACCCTGACAGATATATATTTGGATTTAATAGAACTAGTAGATTATCAGCAATTAAGACAGTAAATATTACTTTTCAAACTTCACCACTTATTCGACTTTACCACAAAGTGGCAGCAAAGATAATCTACTTCTGAACCACAGATCTTCGTAGTGAACTCTGTGTTTCAAAAGGAAATATCAAATACTAGAAAGAAATGCAGTATAGAAAATTATGTTAATGTCTCATCAGTGTTGGGTTTTATTGTGAAAAATGTGACACAAATTAAAATGATCTGTATATAAAAATTGGAGGGTTTCATTTATATATATATGCATACTTCAAATGCAATCAAGACATAAAATGATGTAAATAAAATCTGTCCATAAATCTTTTACCACTCAGAAAACAGAAGATGATACATTTTCCATGTTTTGTTGTAATAAAGGTTTTTCTCCTGAAGTTTAGCTCGGTGTTGTTACAGCAGGAAGACTGTCAGCATTTTTATAGCTCACAGAGAAAACATCACCAAGATCTCTGATAACATGAATCTGAAAAAAAGACACACAGGAAAAAGCATTGTTGACACTTAATCTACAAGTAAAAATGAAGAGTTCATTATTCGTATTTAAACATATCAACTCAGAACTTACTTTTAAGTTTACACTAAGCCTGTACTGTTCTGCTAATTTAAGTTCAAAATAAGTTAGTTAACTGGAGCATTTAGAAAACGTTTTATTCTAAAGGTAATCAGTTACAGTTCTTACAGTTTATTTCAATATTCTAGCAAGAAGCGCCATATTTCCCTGGAGCAAAGATTAAACAGTCTTTTATAATTTACACCAGAAAACCTTCTGAAGCACAAGAAATGCTTCCCTTCAACCTGAAACACCAACAGCAGAGTTAATGCTAGCAGGGCCATTTCCTGTCCCTCACAGCTGCAAGTCAATCTTCTGCTTCAGATCTGAAGATATTTTTGTTATTTCCTCTTCCTGGAAGAAACATACCTGCAAAAAATCCATTTTATCATTTGTTTGACTCTACTGACATTTTCTTCCAGACTTCTATAGAAATATATAACTTATGCTGTTTCAAGCTGAACAAAGCAGAAAAAAATAAACTTACATTATTGCTTTGTTTTAGAATAACACTGACGTTTTGCAAAATGCACTTTCCCACACTTTGTGAGATCTAAAAGAAGAAGTACAATATTTCACAATATTCAATGATATCAGCTAAGCGTCACTAGCTGACCTGAGACACCGCCCACAGTCCTCCAAGTTTAGCTTTACAGACTCTATAGAGCCACGAACCATCAGGAACCAAAACTAAAAAACATGCAGAGGTTCAGTTCATTTTATTCATATGGGACTAATTTACAACAAAAACTCATTCATCTCTATTCATACAGAATACAGTCAGTCTGAAATCAATTATACCCAATTAATTTAAAAACTAGTAAGTCATGATGTCATGTTAAGATTTAGTCCCCTACAGTCCAGGTCGATCTTAATGTTAGGTGATAAAACGATCTGAATGCACCGTCTTTAAATTTCCAGCCATCCTTCTTTGTGTGAAAGCATGTGGCGACTGTGGAAAGAAACAGCTTCCTTTGAACTGCTCTGAGCCACTGTGGCTGCAGAGGGTAGAAAGGAGACAGAAGCAAATGGTCAGAAAGGTTTTTAATGGAAAAGAAAACAAAACGGCACATTGAGTTCATGGCAGCAATTACTCTAGTAATGACTTTGATCTAGAAAGAGACACAATTACTAAAAACTCAACCTTTAAACTGTTTTCTTTTTTAATTTTTAATCATTCCAAAGGTTGAAATTATGTTGCATTGTTTCAAAATGTGCGTGTTTATTGTAGTATTTAGAGAGCAAGTCTCTCATTAATTGATGCTTATGATTAGAGAACCACTCTGTTTACTAATCTATCAATTATTTCCTCAGTTTTACCAACAAATAACACAAAAAATCTCCTCCCATGCAACTTTTACATAGTTTCAGTAAAAAGTCAGAAAAGGTAAATAAAGCATTGGGGTTTCAACCACAGCAAAATAACAAAGATTATGTTGCTGTGGTTGATGCAGGATTCACAAGCATTCAGAATCTTATTAAGACAGAGAAAAAAACACAGATATACAATAAATTTATATTTTTACACAACTTATTGTTAAAAAAAACATGAAGAATGAATTTTTTGCAAAATCTCTACTAAGGCTACACATTAGTTGATTTTCAAACACTTAATTTTGGAGCTCATAAAGAAACTCAGTTAAGATTTAACAAGTTTTAAGAAAATTCAGAAACATGTTAAGATTTTCCAACTAAAGGCAAAAAAAGTCAAAATAATATTTGTCACATTTGATGGGAAAAGATGCTCACCATGTGAAGATCCTTAATAAGAGTGAAAGAAATCAAACAGTTTTTAAATGTGTTAGCCACATGCTAATTAGCATACTTGGTGTTAACCTCTTGTGTATGACAGATTAATCTGATGTAAGAACCACGTGAGAACATTCTGCAAACACATAATCTGTTTGTGGGGAAAATTACCCAACCACTTCCAGGAAATATCAGATTCAGGAAACCTGGTTTATTAAATCCTGATGTTGCAGATGCTATGAGTCTGAGGCAAGTAGCCTTTAGCTAACTAATCACAACAACCATTAGTTACCTTTTTTATATCAAACTACATTTTGTTTGGTACTTTTATTGCATATCACACAATAAAAATCTAAATATTTTATGCAGAACCACTAATCTGATGTTTTGTTTGATATATTCCAGTGTAAAACAGCCACATCCTCCAACTAACTGGTGGAATTAAATAGATTTCCAGGATGAGCTTTGGTTATTGATCTCCTCATTTGATTAAGAAGTAGTTTCCTAATAGCTACGACTTCTTCTTTCACTGAGGTTTTTTCTATGGTGAAATCTTAAATGCAAAAAAAAAAAATAGTTGCACTTCCTTAATAATAAACTAGAACTATACAGCCATTTAAGCACAAATGTACTTGTCCACTTCCTGTTAAGTTGTTTAGTAATGAAAAGTCATGATAATTCACGTCATCCTGTCTGGTTTATTCTGGTTTGCTGACCCGACTGTAGAGACTGTTGGGATCGATGTCCGTCTCCATTTTAGGCTTCACAGCAGAATAAGTGACGACATCGTGTTGAACTGCGACCTGGACCAAACAAACCACATGATTCACAACATGGACAGAACTTCTTATATTAGGATCAGAAAAAAATAAAACACAAAGCTATGTTTATATATTCTACTGACCTGATCAATGTTCTTACTATTAGAAATTATTTTTAAACAATACTTGGGGAAATTCATGTGACATTGTGAGCTCAGACTTCATTTGCAGTCCAGGCCTTTTAAACAGGGATTATACTTGCTGCTTATTTGACTACCACTCTTTTTCCTTCCATTCAACTTTACATTATTATGCTTGAATAGAGCCAGACAGTATCTTTCTGAATACTAGAGCATGACAATAATACAAAATCTGTGCATTTTATCATGAAGAAAATGTACATTGTAATTGTTTTATAATCTGAATTTGGAATTTCATTAGTTGTAAGTCCAACTCATCATAATTAACAGAAATAAATGCTTCAGGTATTTCACTGTGTTTTTACTCAATCTATGTTGTAGGTTTCTTACTGAATTGCTCAGCTTAATATTTTTAGCTTTTGAGATGCACCCGTTTTCAATTTGTTTATCGCCATGCAAACGAGTGAAATCCTGTTCTTTGGTGTTAAACTAAAACATCACAGAGAGCCACCCACGCTTACCCTGTGAGGGGAGTTTGGACCAAAATGGCCGATCGATGCATAGGTCAGAGTGCAAGGTAACTCCGCCTGAGGACAAAACAAAGTTTAAGGTTTAATGCCAGAGAACAATTGGTAAGCTACACATTACACATCATATACATTATAATGCTGCACATTATAAGCTTCAAATAAAATCAGATGTTTGGCATCAAATGATATTGTATCATGATATGGCATCTGATTGGATGTGAACACATTTTTTTCATGTTTATCATTGATAAGAAACTGTAGAATATTTAGAAGATACTCACATTTTGGTGAATTTGACTGTTTGCTTTTCTGACGTCTGAAACAGAATTTCAAGTACAACTTTAATTCAGCCAGAGCCATTCCTATTTTAACACTTTTAATGAATACAGCTTTAAAAGGCAGATAAACAGAATTTCTCTTCCCAAACTGGAATGAGTTAACGGTATCTATTTTCAATTTAGCAAAAAATTCAAATAACGCTGAAAGGCTAAATAGACAGGCCTGATGTGTAAATGTGTAAATTCTTCGTTTTATTACAGATTTAATATAATCACCTGCATCTTAGAACCCGTTGCTACTTTTTCATTTTTTAGTAAAATGAAAACCTGACTGATGCATCTCCATGAACAATCCTGAACCTGTGCAACATTTCAGGTCTTTATTACATCGTTTTAAAATGAATCATTGTTGAACTCTTGTACTAAACTCTATATGTATTCTAACAGTGTTTTGTCTCACATCTTTAGTGCTGTCCAGGAATACCAGCCTGTCTGGTGCAGCCAATTCATGCACATGGTTCACAGACTGTGAAATTCCCCTTATGCTGGTCTGTGTGTTTTGGAGTTTATGTGCTTTTTATTCTTTACCAAGACGTTCATGATGATGTTCCCTGCTCAGTGCATGTGATGAAGAGTTGTGCAGCTGACACACTAGACTTTAAATTATGAAAAATAAAAATAAATGTTTTTGTTGATAAAATGAGTTTTTTAAATCAATTTTAACTGGGAACATATTAAAATATGCTATAGGCTGAATTATTACGTCTCATCAAAACAGGAAGTGTGCATGCTAACATTTATTAAGTGCTACACTGGAAATGATTACATATATTGCCCACTTCCTTTTATGAGAAGACAAAGGAAGTGATGTAAGTTTTAGGTGATGTGTTGACAGGACCTTTTGCAACCAGTTTAACCCTGGAAACAACAAGTTAATGAAAGCTGCACTGAAGAAAGTACAGCTATAAATGGAGCTGGAAAATGTGACCAGGACGTCTGGGTGAGAGAGTTCAACGGGACACGACCCATGACTAATGGAGGCCATGTAACACTGATGACATGTGATGTTTAAAGCTCATTTGTTTCCAGAAGTAAATATAATTTTATTAAATTTAATGAAGCATCTCATCAAGGAGCAGCAGCAACAAAAATAGATTATCCTGGTTTTTAAATAAATGAGTTAAACTATGTGAGTGTCACCTGAACTGGAGTTCTTTAGCTCGTCTGACTCTTTGGTTCTCTTTCTGCAGTTGATGAGAACAGCAGCGATGGCAGCCAGCAGCAGCCCCACTGCCAGAACCGGTCCAATGATGTAGATCGGATACATCTGAGTCTGATCTGAGCTCACAAGAATAAACAACGGCTGAATGCAATTCTTTAAAAAACACAACAAGAAATCTCTGTTTTGCTTTTTATCCTTATTTATGTCTTACCTCTAGATAAAGGTGGGTAGTGAGCTTCTACCTTCATTGTGTTTCCCTTAAAAAACTGGCAGGTGTATGTGTTATTCAGAGGCTTCACAGTCAGAGAGGAAGCACACTGGATCTGTGCACTGGTCTTCTGGTCAGAGACATTTTCACCAACTAGTTCAGCTCCTGTTTCATTTATCCAGACGAATCTGTTATCTGAACAACGGGTTAAATATTTCCACAGAGAACATTGTAGATTTATATTTCCATCCTTTGCTGCGTCACCAGCTGGTGGAGATGGAGAGACTGAAATGAAACCAGAGAGAAAACTGACATCTCAGATTAACCAGTAAATAAGTTGTTACACATTGTTGTTAGACATTTTTCAATTACTTTACACTTCATGATTATTTTGTTAGAGCATTATTGAGATAGACAGAGGGTTCATGCTACAGGCTGTCTCTAGACATTTACAACAGCCCTACACACACAGATGCACACACACACACACACACACACACACACACACACACCCACACACACACACACACACACATGTTTGTGTTACTATCTTTGTGGGGACTTTCCATTGACTTCCATTCATTTCTACAGCCTAAACCTGACCTTTACCCTTTTCCTAACCCTAACCATCACATACCTAACCCTAACCAAAACTCAATTCATACCTTAGTCCTAACTCTGACCCCTGACCCAAGGGGAGCAATTGGTCCCCACAACGTAGTATATGTCAGGAAAATCGTCCCCACAATGTATTACAAACAAATGCACACACACACACACGCACACCCCCGCACACGCACGCACACGCACACACACACACACACACAGGTTTTGGACATTAAAATGGCATTAAGAGGAATAAGTACTGTACTTACTGGATAAAATATTCAGATGCACTAGGCTGTCTGTGTTTCCTCTCCGGCAGGTATAACGTCCAGCATCCTCAGGAATGATGCTCTTTATGACCAGAGAGCAGTCAGTGTTCAAACTCAGCCTGGCAGCATTAACTGACTTCTGGTTAATTTTTCCATCTGAGACTTTGGACTTAGTCGGGCTGTCAACAATGTCGTTATAAAGCCATTTAACACTGCGGCACGATGAAGAAGATGGACCAACACAAGGTAACACAACATCGTCTCCAACTGTGTGATAGACATTAGATGCATCTCCACTGATACCTTTTAACAGAAAAAGACAAAATCTGAAAATTTTATGCTTACATCAGCTGAAAACAGCAATGAAAAAAAAGGAAAATAAATGAGTCAGCAAATCAAATGTTTCATCCGTTTAACTTAATTGTACTTTATTTTCATTCAGAACTTCTTCAAACCTCTAAAAGATTTTGTGGTGTTCAAGATCATTTTCATTTTATAAAATATAATTGACGTAAATATCTCAAACCCTTAAAAAGTTAACTGAAGTGGTTTTGAAAATTCTTTCTAAAGTAATTAATCAACATTCAACATGTAAGTTAAATATTTACCTTCAAGTTGCAGCACAAAGAGCAGAAATATCTCCAGTTTGGCCATTTCCTGTCAGTCCAGCGGCCGCCGGACGCTGTTCAACTCTCTCAGCCTCAAGTGAAGACGATGTAACTTCCTTCTTGGAGTTGACATTCTGAATGAAGCAACACCCACCACGGATGACGTCATCTGGTTTCCATACCGTTAGCTCATCGTTTTTTAAAAAACAGGAATAAGAGCATATTTCTAAAAAACAACTTTATGTTACTGTGCATTAAACACAAACAAAGGCATTGTTGTGCTTTTCGTACCCAGTATCTTAGAAAGTCCTAAAATGTAAATAAATTCAACGTTCTGATGAAAGAGGAAGTGCAATATGTTGTAATGTGTCAGATTAGCCAACACTTTGTACCACCATGTTTTCAGCTGAATAATACCAGACATCATCCCTTGATTTTTATTAGAATACCAGTAATCTGTTTAACAGAGTTTAGTTTTCTCCTACGGTGGATGAATGAAGGCGTTCATTAACTCTGACCCAAAATAAAACTAGAACAGAATCTCCAAATAATACAAGGAACATGGAGGTAAAGAAAAGTCAAAATAAACCAAAGAACTGAAAAATCAAAGGCAAACATCATAGTCCTTCAGACACCATGACATACTAAATCAAGGATCTGACAAAGGATGGGAGTAACTGGCTAGTAAATGTACTGTGGAGGATGGTTACTGACTAACATGGAGCTGTGAGGTGATCTGAGGTAACAGAGGAAAAATTTATATGAGGGAAACAAACAAGCAAAAATATAAAATGCAACATAACCCAGAAAAAAACCCAACCAAACTAGTTTGCAGTTGTGTGTGTGTTTATTGTTTCCAATCAGAAAACCATGGATGGTTCTTCTGACAGATCTGGAGACCTGTTGCAGTACAATATGTCCAGATATAATCTTAAAACCAGAAATAATCTCAGAAGGCCGATCAGAACAGCAGAGGTGACAGACAGAAAGAATCAACTTCCACCTCACTTCAGAAAACCCGTGTGATGCACGAAGGCGTCCAGCATTTATAGGACCAGTAGAGACCTATTGGTGAAAACTTGTGGAGAAATTGTTCCACTGGCAGATAATTTCACTTATAACAAGACATTTTTCTCTTTTTATAAGTTAAATAATCTGATGATGGAACTAGAACTTTTTAAAACAAGCTCCTATATCCTTTTGAAAAGTTACTTACAAGTTAGTTTTAACATTTGCACTAGAAATTGGACCAAATTACTTGGCATGATTTTGTGTTTGCAGTGTTATCTAGCCATCCTGATCTGCGTAGGTTTGTTCCAGCAGCCATTGGACGAGAGGTGGCGTACTCCCTGAACTTTTAAGGACAAATTATTCATCTGCAGGAATATGTCTGAGTGCTAATAAATATATTTAACAGTTTTCTCAGTTATTTCAGTGACAGCCTCCCCTTCACCAGACAGTCTGTTGCTCACCCAGCGGCTGAGACAGTGAGTCTCCATGAACTCATAACTGATCAGTCGTGCAAACCTGAACAGTGGATGAGAGGAAATATTAATTTAGTGACTGAAGTTGAAATATGAATATTACTCCTCCACTTGTCTTCAATCATTGTAGACAACAATCATCATGATTGTTGTGTTCCTAAAAGTGAATTTGAACTGCAATGACTAAAATTTAATCTTTTACTTGTTTACAATAATAATAATATAGTAAGGACAAAAAACTGAGCATTAGTGGTTTATACATTGTTATTTTGTTTGTATTTCCTTTTAACTCATGTAAAGCACTTTGAATTGCCTTGTTGGTGAAAATGTGCTATATAAATAAAATTACCTTACCTTACAAGATGTAAATAATTCAGACTTTTCTAGCCAACTTTTATTTTGAAATGGTTCTGTGTCTGTAAACAGACAAACAGAACTGGCTTCCTGGTGCATCAAACAGAATATGGATAAATTTAAAGGATCCGAGGTTAGGGGAACATGTTTCCAATTTTTTAGTTAATAGGAAACTATGTTGTAATTTCCTATTAACTAAAAAATTGCTGTTTGTGATAAGCCAAAACTCATAATTACTTCAAAAAATGTATATGTTTTGTTATAATTCTTACCCTGGAGGTCGACATTTTTTCACCTGATAGGCTGATGAAACCTTTTGGTCCATTCTGTACTGGAATCTACAGAGTAAACACAGGAAGGCTACCTGAGTTATTGTTTATCATATTGCATTTGGCTGTGAGATTAATCTGGATGCTTCCCACACAAAAAAGAAGAGCGCAGTGCGAGAGAGTCAGAGTTGGACACGACTTCTGACGGGCCTATATATGTGCTCTCAACATTTTTCCCCAGAAAATTTTGAGTCATTTGTACGAGCAAAACTGATGGAGGCTCGAACTGGGAATCGTTACCTTCACAAGTTAAAAACAAATGTGGTGCCAAGAGTTTTTATCCACAAACCCTGCTGTCACCGGCGCAACAAAACACTGGGAGAAACATCAGACCGACAGCGCTGGAAGATCTTTTAAATGCTAACGGAGCTAATTGCTACTGCTGCCGGTAGTGAATATAAAACCACCGATCGGACCGACACCGGATCCAATACAGAGCTACAGATGCTGGGATTAACATCAGACAGGCAGAGCTCTTTTAAATGCTTACAGGGCTCTGTGGTAGTGGTACCGATGGCACCACCGCCTCCCGTTTAAGTCCGTAAGACTGGAACCTATCAGCTGTTACCGGACCAGACCCAGAGATGTAGAACTACTAACACAGTCTGACCAGAGCTAAGTGCCATTCATTGTTTCATTTATGAAGCTGAAGGCAGCAGCAAAAGTGGCAGCAGCTTCTTCGGCCAACTCTGTCCTCTTCCTCGTTTGGTCCTCCTCATCTTCATCATCTCATGTGATCTCTACATTCTGATCGATTTCAACGAGCTCCAGTTCAAATTAAAAAGGAATAAAGATGTGACTCATTGCTGTTTTGGCTGGATAGAGCTAGTGCAGTTGGACCGTTAGACGTTATTTACCCAGAAGGCATTGCAGCATGAACAACATGGAAATAGAGAAAAGACAAACTTTTTGTCAAAGAATAACGACAGCATAATTCTTCCCAATTGTATTTGTATCTTTAAGCATTGCTTTTGTTTTATCTTGAGGCTGAATTGCTTCGGTTGCTCTTCTAAGAAAGGTGAGTTTAGTCACTTCCTTTATGTCTCTGGTTTAATTAAAGCAGCAGTGGGCCTCTTCCTCAGTACTACTGACACTCACTTAAATGTCATTTCCTCAGTTTTAGCTTTTTCTGTCAGTTAAATATCTTAGGTAAAAAAAATGTGTCAGGTCAAACAAATTGACACCTCAGAGAAAGATAACCTGAGTAAACCTGAGTTTTCAAATGATGGTTTCCTAAATGTGAAGGGAGCAAAATGTTCCTCTTTACAAAGAGGTGTATGAGAAACAAATATTAACATCAGTCAGGAAAGGTTTACAAAACCTTTGGGTCTGAATGAACCATCATCTAACGAATCGTTATCTTCATGTGGAGGAAACATGGAGCTGGTCAACCCGTCTAACGGCAGCCGGTGCTGGTTGTTCTGTAAGATGGAGGGACTTTTGAAGGTTTTCTTGGAGTTCTGCACTTTGCTCTTTGTAAATATAAAATTACCTGAATAGAAGTAATTTTATTTTTGCAGCTCTGATAGAGAGAGCACATTCATCTGCTCTTGAATATTAATCATGAAACACAAATTGTCAGAACACAATGGCAGCCATTTTATGATAAATGCAATTAAGTTTTATTTTATAATGACTTAAAATGACATTTAACAGCCAGGATCTTCAGTCAGCCTGTAAAAATAACTGCACAAGAAGAATCAAAGTTTTTAGAGAAAAAGGCAAAATAATGCTTTATTTGAAACATTTTCAATTATAGTTATGGATGGAACTTGACTAAATGTTGTGTTTTATTGTTTTTATTGTTGATTCTATGTTGCATTTTCTGTATTTCTGTTTTTTTTTAAATAATGTAAAGCACTTTGAAATGCCTTGTGCTGAAATGTGCTATACAAATAAAATTTGATTTGATTTGATTTATTAAAGCACTCTAGTATCCTTGGTTAGTTTGTGGTATCAACAGTTTCTCTGTGAAAAAGAATTTGAAGTTTCATTGAAAATAGGTCTTTATTTTAGATATTAGATTTATCTGTTAGCTATTCCTTAACCAATTTAGTCTGGAAACAAGTAAAAACAAAAAGACACCCATACAAACAGATGAAACATCAAAATAAAGCATTTTTTGTAAACTGTAACGGATGTGATGAAGCTCAGTGCAGTGCGGCGGCAGCAGAACGTTCTCCATCATTTTCAAAGCTCACTGTGTCGTCATCAGCAGCAAAACGAACCTGAGATACAAGCAGAGATTAACTGGATGAAACTGATACAGACTCTAAATGAATATTTAAAGAGAAACTTCAAAGCATCACAAATGATACCACAGAAAAAACCCTTAATAACAGCTTATAGGATTAATACTCATGTAAAATAACAGTTTTACACAATTTAATAACCATAAATGTTTATCTTCCAACGTATTTTAAGGTAAAGACTAAAAAGGGAAAAGCTTTAATTCAGTACTGCTTGCATCATGTTT
>NW_006800107.1:705328-724430 GCF_000485575.1 Poecilia formosa
AGTGCAGTGCGGCGGCAGCAGAACGTTCTCCATCATTTTCAAAGCTCACTGTGTCGTCATCAGCAGCAAAACGAACCTGAGATACAAGCAGAGATTAACTGGATGAAACTGATACAGACACTAAATGAACATCCATCTATTTTCTAACAGCCACTCTACATATAAAAGGTCTATGAATGTATTCATCATGATTTTTTCTCTTACTTTAATGTCTTTCTGAGGCTTTTTTCTTCCTGCAGTGAAAAACAGAATAAAGTGATTAAAGTGTGTAAATTGTCTCCATGGTAGCTGAGTTTCCTCACCTCTGGTTCTGATGATACCAACAGTGAGTCCAACCATCAGGATCAGTCCTGTGATCTTCAGAGTCAACATGATGAAGCTCAGAGGAGACGAGGCGGGGGGGCCTGAGGAGGAGACGGAGCAGCAACCTGATTGGATCATTTTCATCCAATCAGCATCTTCTCTCCAACACGCTGAGACAGACTCATAACATGTTTTTATCTTCACATAGAACAGACAGTAAACTGAGATGTTTCATGTCTGGTTCATATTAGCCTCAGTGGAGGAAGCAGCTGAACGTCTGCAGATCAAGTCAGCTTAAAAACACTAAAGTCGTTCACATCTTGACATCTGCTCAGCTAAAACAGGTAGATGCAGCTGGATTCCTTTAATACTTAAAGACACAAAGTCCCTTACCTGTAGATAAAACTGTGTAGTGAGCTTCTATCTTCGTTGTGTTTCCCTCAAAAAACTGGCAGATGTATCTGTTATTCAGAGGCTTCACAGTCAGAGAGGAAACACACTGGATCTGTGCACTGGTCCTCTGGTCAGAGACATTTTCACCAACTAGTTCAGCTCCAACGTCATTTACCCAGACGAATCTGTTATTTAAACAACGGGTAAAATATTTCCACAGAGAACATTGTAGATTTATATTTCCATCCTTTGCTGCATCACCAGCTGGTGGAGATGGAGAGACTGAAATGAAACAAGATGGCAGAATATATATTATATATCAGTAGATATTTTTAATCACTTTTTACTTCATGACTACTATGTTAAAGTATTATAGTTATTTTAATAAAGTACAAAAAACCAGATTGAGAAGGTTCTTCATCCTGCAGGCCATCCCAGGATGCCTGCCTCTCCACACACACTCGGTGCATTTTACATTGAAATTAGCAAAACATGTAACTAAACAACACTTACTGGATAAAATATTCAGATACACTACGCTGTCTGTGTTTCCTCTCCGGCAGGTATAACGTCCAGCATCCTCAGGAATGATGCTCTTTATGACCAGAGAGCAGTCAGTGTTCAAACTCAGCCTGGCAGCATTAACTGACTTCTGGTTAATTTTTCCATCTAAGACTTTGGACTTAGTCAGGCTGCCAACAATGTCATTATAAAGCCATATAACACTGCGGCACGATGAAGAAGATGGACCAACACAAGGTAACACAACATAGTCTCCAACGGTGCGATAGACATTAGATGCATCTCCACTGATACCTTTTAACAGAAAAAGACAAAATCTGAAACTTTTATGCTTACATCAGCTGAAAGCAGTGGAGTCTGATTCATATTTTTTGTACTTTATTTTAATTCTACATGAAACATCCAATTTATATAACTTTCATTTTATAATATAACTGATGTGGCTTTGAAAATGCCTTCTAAGGTTATTAATCAACATTCAACATGTAAGTTAAATATTTACCTTCAAGTTGCAGCACAAAGAGCAGAAATATCTCCAGTTTGGCCATTTCCTGTCAGTCCAGCGGCCGCCGGACGCTGTTCAACTCTCTCAGCCTCAAGTGAAGACGATGTAACTTCCTTCTTTTAGTTAGTATGAATAAAGCAACACCCACCACGCATGACGTCATGTGGTTTCCATACCGTTAACTCCTTCTAAACAGGATATGGACCGATTGTTTTGCAGAACAAATTTATGATAATAGACATTAAACACGAACAACCAACTAAAGACATTATTTTGCTTTTCATCATCCAGTGTAGTAGAAAGTCTGAAAATGTAAATTTGTTTAATCTTCCATTGAAAGAGGAAGTCCAATGAGTTGCAACATCCTGCAGCTCCAAAACCAGCATCCAGTTTATCATCTTATTTATCAGACCAATTTGAATCAGAATAACAATAAAAGTGTAAAAATTGTGTAAAGCGACTCATTTATCTGCACAGATGATCAACATGGGGAGATAATGTTCACTGAAAAAAGAAAACAGAGCTCCAACTTAAAAGAAATTGAGTTAATTTGTCAAATGTAATCAGATTAATTCAGTCAAACTTACTTTATTTGTATTTGTTTAACATGGCAACTTAATAAATGTAACATATCTGCTTGGATAAACTTAATTTTATTCTTTGAAGCAAATTAACTCCAGGTTTTTAAGATGGATCACTTGCTCTTTTCTCATTAAATGCACCTCTACATCCATGAGGTTCTTTGCATTGAACATTTATGGTTGAATTGTAGCAAACTGAGGTGCAGCTGGGATTTATAAAAGGAAAATTGTCTTTTGGTGTATAAAGTCTGGATTTGTTTAGAAATTTGGAGTTATTTGCCGTGTTTTGTGCATGTGTATGCTAAAACACACGATTTATTTAATATAAATCCAACACAATGTTTTAGAAATGAGCTCTGGTGTCTCACAGTCAGAGGAGTGGAATAGAATAGAGCAATAGTTGCATGTAAATATAGATCTTCGACAAAATGGAGAAAAATGACTCAGTGGAAAATTTATGTTGAAATTACTCAACCTTTCTCTAGAAAAAATGGCAACAAGATACAGAAAGTTACATAAACTGTCAAAGAAGAAAAATTCTCATAATTATTTTTAGATTTTTTTTTCATATCAAGCATTGTTGTTTTGTTTTTACATTGGGAGCTGAATTATCACAAAATTAGATGATGCCTTTTGGGTTTTTGTTGTTGTTTCTTTAAGAGAGCCAGTTCTGTCATTTCCTTTTTGTTACTGGTTTAATTAAAGCAGCAGCTGTTCTTCCCCCTGTTTGCTACTTTCAGCTCTGCTCTCAACCAGTCCATCTTCCACATTGAAGGAGTTTTTATTTTTGTGTTTCAAAGCAGACAGAAGTCACATGTGGGGAAACCCAAGGTCCAATCCTAGGACCCCTCTTATTTTATTTCTATATGCTCCCAATAGCTCAGGATAGAGCAGGAGATAAGATTAACAATCGATTGCCAGCTCTACATAATGTCACCAGGTGACCTTTGAACCCATCCAAGCACTGAATAGATACATGTGTGGATGTGCCACAATTTTCTCCAACTGAACAGAAGCAAAACTGAAGTGAATTGATTAATATTAAAGATTCAATACAAAGCAGCTAAATGCTAATATATCTGGATTTAATACAGGGCGTCTTCATCGCCAGTAGCATGAATATATCTGTTATACATTCATACAACCAACAACAATCAGTTTTAACAGGTTTCCTGACCTGAGAGATTACAGGTTGGTTCATCTGCCTCAGTTTCTTCTGTCCAAAACAACAACAAAAAAGAAAACCTTAGATATATTAGCTTTGTGACATTTAAAAAGTAACGCAGCATTAAAAACTTAAAATAGTCGAAGCTGATATGTAAAGCCTGATGTGACGAAGTTCAGTGACTGACAGGAGAAGAACAGACTCCGATGTTTTCAGAGAGCCGCCTCTGCAGCAAAACGAACCTGAGATAAAAGGAAATCATTAAATAAAAACAGAAATAATATTCTGGCATTATAACTGAACAAACGACACATTTTAATTTATTTCCAGACACAAAGTATTTTTGGTTCAATAAAGTCTGGAAATGTTTGACCCAAATACACAAAGTAACTATTTTTACTGTGATAAAACATTTTTCAAAGATAAAAACCTTAAAGGAATAAATGTTAAGCTGTCATAAACCACAATTATCAAAAATAACTTGCTATGGCAACAAGTAAAAAAAAAAGAAAATTACATTGAATTAAATTTTCCCAGCTGCCATTTTGTTTTTCTAAGCATTAAAAGCAGGGCCGGCTCAAGGCATATCATACTAAGGAGGGCCCCGGGGCCACCAAGGGGCCCTCTCAGTGGAGCTGATTTTTTTAATTTTTTTTAGTAATTTCTGTCATATCAAAAACACAATTTCACTATGCAGTGTTTTGTTTTTACAATAATATATATTTTATAATGTATGTAGAAATTATTTTACTGATAAAAAGAAAAAAACAATAATTGCTCTTGGGGGCCCCCTGGTGGCCGCGGTAGGTACTGCACGCTTCGCCGGTAAAATATGAGCTGCAATGAGCATCCAAACGTCCAAAGCTCTGGTCAGAAGTTAAATTAGCAAAACAATGTCTCAAAAAAGGACTTATCCTTCAGGGAGGGAGAAAAGAAAGAGGAAGAATAGAAAAAGCCAAGATGAAGGTTTGTTTTAATGAGCCTTGGTGATGTAATGTAAAGATTAGTAAAGCTGCTAGTAGAAAATTAGCTTGATAGCGACCTGGAGGCCAAACATTTATGCTAGCGTCTTTGTGTTTGTGTGAAACAGAGTTTAAACTCTAGATTAATTTATTCTCATGGTGGTTCTGTATATCTCTGAGGTATTTTTGGCTTCAAAATGTCGAGTTTGATAACGTTTGATAACAATAATTAAAACTTCTCAATGTTTGACATTATCTAGCAAAATGTTTTTACGTAAGGCTACATGGCTGCTACATCGATGAGCTGCTCTGTGCTGTAGTTGGGATTTGTTGTTTGCTGTTGAGTATAATAATCATTTTGTGGCTAAAACATTCTAGGTTATGTGAAACTTCTGTTAAAATCATTTGAAGGCTCAGAATCAGTCCAGTACCGGTACCGGTCCACATTCTCAGGGGAGAAAAACTAACCTGGTATAAATTACATTTTTAGCTATTGGAGTTACACTTAAGAAATATTTATTTAATCATAGATTGTCATGAATATGTGTGTAGAGCTGCACCGATTGCAGTTTTCTGGCCGATCCCTGGTTACCGATCTTTAAAAAGCTGAGCTGCTGATTTTGATTTTGGCTGATATAAAATTTATTTGTCTGAAATGTTGCTAAATGTAGCAAGAAAGTCACTGAGTTGCAGCAGTGGGTGAATATTGTTAACTGTAAACATGCAGACCTGACCTGGTTGGTCTGTCAGTCAAACCTCTCACTGCAGAGCAGAAGAGGACAGAGGCTGATTTATAAACCTTTGGTGATGAAGATCAGGGGATAAGATGGGCTTCATGTGTAAGTATCGGCCAATCATGATCCCACAAAATTAAGGAAATCGGCGCCCAGAAATCAACTGGTCGATTAATCAGTTGGCCAATAAATGTGTCCTATTATATATGTATATAATGTAAACAGCCAGAAATCCAATAGTTTATAGCAGGAGTGTTAATGATCTAATGATCGGACTGCTGATTGCAGCCGGTCCACAGTGTTAGCAGAACTAGACGGCCCCAAAACCACATTTCTTTAATCAGGCCAGCCTGATTAAAAGTATTTGGTGTTTTTACTCACGTTGATGTCCTTCGGTGGCTTCTTGCTTCCTGGAAGAGGGCAGATATCATTTTGATTTCATATTTTCTGATGCATGTTGTTATGAGTCTGTAAAGTTTTTCACCTCTGGTTCTGATGTAAACAACAACAACAACACAGATCATCAGGATCAGTCCTGCGACGCGCAGAATCAGCAGGACGGAGTTCAGAACGGGCCAGTCTGTGGAATCTGAACAACATGTTTGAAATGTCGCTTCATCTGGGTTTCTGACACGAATTTAAATAAATCATGTCTTCTAGTATTTACCTGAGAAGACAGGCGTGTAGTGAACCTCCATCTTGACCTGGCCTTGCCGGACAAACCGACAGCTGTACCTCCTGTAGTTTCCCATCAGACGGTTCACAGTGAGGACAGAAACGCAGCCTGTGTCTCCCTCCAAGCCGACCTTTTTCTCCTGCAGCACATTCCCGGTTTCATTCAGCCAGACGATGCTGCCCTCTGGGCATGAGCTGAGGTCGATGCACATCAGAGAGCAGCTTAAATCCACGATTTGATAATTTTTACACTCAGCATCTGGTGGAGATGGAGAGACTGAAACAAGGAGAGAAAAACAAACATTTATCTCATTTTCCTGCTGAATTTTTGTTTCAACACGTGATTTTTTTTACTCTTCAATGACAAATGGCTCAAAAGGTTTAGTGCTGAGACTAAAAGGAAAAGGACTGGTGTGACTTTTCTTCACATTAAAATAATGTTTAAAACATAAAAAAATCTTAGAGTTGTTATTTTTCTTTTGACTGCAGTAGAAACTAAATTCTAATAATTACACTATTAAACTGCCAAAAAGTCTCAGTGTGTTAGCAGAAGTAAAAAGTAAAGCTGCTCTGGATCAATACTGAAACTCAATATAAAAAAGGAAACATTAACCCCTCTAGAAACGTTGCAGGTATTAAATGTGGCCGTAGAGTTAAGATTAAGATGGATCTATGGGTGTATTAAACATGTTCATGACAGGTTTGGCATTTACGTAAACTTTTTCTGAAGCAAAACTTCTAAATGCTCATAAATGCATTGATTGAAGTATTTGCTTGACTTCACTGATTATTTTTAGACCAACGTTAACCTTTTTTTGTTTCACTCTTTGAACCTTCAGAGTGACGATCTGGTGAGCATCGTTTTGCTAAACAGAACTTCCTGTAAAAACTGATATAATCTTCATCTTAGCTGTAAATAAGAATATTTTGCTGCTAAGTTCAGCCAATTAAGAAGCAGAAAAACAAGTTAAAAATACTCACTGGATAAAACACACAGCACAGTATTCATAACGTCAATGTGGTTCTGGAACCAACATCTGTAGTGACCAGCATCTGAGGTCGTGACCTTTCTGAGGACAACAGACCCTTCCCTGCTCACGCTCAGCCGTCCAGACGGAGACGACGCCTCCATCACTGTCCCGTTCTCCACCAGAGACAGAGGATTTCTGCCGCGGCTCCAGTTAACCCCGACATGCGGGTCGGGCTGAAAGAGCGGACAAGACAGGACAACGTCTTCCCCACGTCCATGAAAGGACACATCATCCACTTTAAAACCGACGTTGTCTGCAAAAAAACAAAAAAAAAAACAAACATGATTATTCACATCCTAATATTTGTAGAGACAGGAGAGAGTTTGCTTCATATAAACTTTATTTTGCCAATTCTCTCAAACTGCAGTCTTCTTCTTCTGTGGTAAGATTATCAACTATATTAATATGGAGACTGTGGAGGAGACAACATATCAACAGCATAAGATTGCAAAGACAATAATGTATAAGTGTAAAAACATATAAAATTATAAGGCTTTAGATATAGTTTATTGTTCATTTAAACTTCTCTACACATGCTACTGTGAGGAAGTATATTATAGTTAATATAGTTCTTTTACAAAAACGAGTGATGCATGTCATCAATAAGGCTGGTTACCATGGTTACTAACATACAAATCCAGTTTTTTAAATCAGCTGCAATGAAATGTTGATTTTAAAATATTGCAAATAATGTTTAGAAGAAAAATAAGCTTACTACCTGCTGAGGTATTAATATTTTTTACATTAAATGGATGAAAACATGATTGGCATGTTTACAAAACAAGCTAAAAAAAGCTCAAAATGTCTGCTGTCAACTAAATTGTGGAATGATGCAAATGTGACTTATGAGTGTGCAGATCATTATGGATTTCCAAAAAATTATTACAAAAAATATTATAAAATAGGACTATGAGTTTAAATGACTTCTAATGCTTTTTTAGTATATCTATGGAGAGGCAGTTTAGTTTAAATTGATGAGTAGCACACAAAGAAACTTATGCTTCGGTCAAACTCTAAGTCTTTTGAAATGTTGATAAATTATTTAATGAGTAAATAAATAAACAAATAAAGAAATCAAATCAACGCTGAAAATCAGACATCCTGTTTTTTGTCCCATTTTCAGACGTTTGTGACATCAAATCTAAATAAATCCAATCTTCACTCATTTTGCAAATGAAAGCTTTGGTTGATGTTTCCAGCAGTGCAGTTCATACATGGAAAACGATGAATATGTGTCACTAACCTGAGAAGACAGAGGTGTAGTGAACCTCTGCTTTGACATCGTTTTTCTGAACAAACTGGCAGGTGTATCTTCTGTAGTTTCCCATCTGACATTTCACAGTGAGGACTGAAACCTTTCTTTTCAGCCCGACTCTGTTTGTCTGCAGGACATTTCCAGTTTCATTCAGCCAGACAATTCTGTCCCCTAGAGACGAGAAGCTGTCGGTGCTTAGAGAGCAGCTTAAATCCACGATTTGATCCTCTTTACACTCATCTGGTGGAGATGGAGAGACTGAAACAAGGAGAGAAAAACAAACTTTAGTCTTATTTCCCTGCTGAGCTTCTGTTTTAATGTTTGTGATATAAAACTGTTTGCATAATGACAAAAAGCTCCTGAATCTGAGCATTGAGTCTCATCAGAAGTAAAACTCAGTTTATAGCATTATTCATTTTACTCCACAGAATGAAACTCCTGCCTGACCAAAATAAGAAGAGGACTAAACCGAATCTGCATAATGCAGCCAGGAGGAGGAAATGAAAGTGAAGCAACCCTCATACTGACCATGCATGTAGCGACAGTGGAGAGGAAAACTCTCCTCTAACAGGAAGAAACGTCCAGCAGAACCAGAACCTGGCTCAGTACAAACGGCAATCTGCCAAGACTGACTGGATGTTTAAGAAGATGCCTGCCTCAAAAAAGATTTTGTTGCTGCATAAGTTTTAAGGCAGCCACTAAACTCCATAAATATCTGGAACTGAGACGTCAGAAACTGTGTTTTCAATATGTTATCTTTGCCACATTTTATTTTTATAGACTGATTTTAATGGCTAGCAATGCTTCAGAATGTGACGGGACAAACTGGTGGTGTGTGTATCTAATGGAGGTATGACTATGAGTTTGACCCGACTGTGGGAATCTGCAGCATGAAACAGGAGATAAAGATCTGTTCTAAAAGCTCATAAGCAGAATGATTGAGGTTTAGGTGGTTGAATACTCACTGGACAAAACACTCAGCCGGAAATCTCTAACGTAAAGGATGTTCTTAAAGGAACACCGGTAGTTTCCAGCATCTGAAGGCCTGACTCTCTTAATGTTCAGATATCCTTCATGGTTCACGCTCAGCCTTCCAGCTCGGGACGAGGCCTCCACCAGTGACCCGTCCTCCACCAGGGTGACTTCACCGAAGCTCCAGTCAACCCTGACAGGTGGGTCAGATTGAAAAGTGGAACACGGCAAAGCCACATCATCCCCACGGCCACAGAAGAAATGCCCAAACGCCATAGCACTGATGCTCGCTGCAACAAAAATAAATAAAAGATGTACATTAAAATAAGTTTGACAATATTTGTAGAGACAGGAGAGAATATGGCTAAGAAATCAACATTATTGAAAATTAAAATCTTTTGCTGGTTTCTTCATAAAAAAAGTTCGCCAGAACCAGTTTCCTTCAAATAAACAGATTGTTGAACTTGATAAACTTCCAAATTTTAACATTTGAAGTCTGAATTGAATGAAGACATCTAAAATTATAATCAAACACTTGGAGTAAAATATGTTTACCTTCAAACTGAAGAACAAAGAGGAAAAGAAATCCCAGAGCTGCCATCTTACAGCTGCTGATCGCTGGGCAGCGTCTCTGTGATCTGAAGACGTTTCTCTTATTTCCTGTTTGTGACCGACTGACTGATGAGTTCAGCCAACCCCCACAACTCATCTTCATCAGTATTTATTTGATTGTCATGGTGATTTTGGCTGAACCACAAACAAATTACTTTTTTCCCTCCTTTACGTCTTTTCCCCATTCCTTTTGGAGGAACACTTCATTTGGCACCAAGATTTGTTTTTTACTTTTTCCAAAGTACTCTCACATATCATAACCAATAAACAAACTAACTGTACAATAATCTATCCTAAAAGTCCAAAAACATATGGTGTAGGATAACATTGTGCATAATATGTGCTGTAAAAATATTTAACTGTTTGCTTTTTGGGTTAAGCAGCATCAGTTCCAGTGAAACTAAAGAGGATCCAGCTTAAAGAAAAAGTGAGACTGCAATCAGCTTCCTGTTTCCTGTCACGTTCTCAAAACTCCGACACTAATCACTGATCAATGTTTCAATATTTAAAAAAAGTGTAAAGACAAAATCGTCAAGTATATTCAGCTTTAATCCAGACTGTTTAACATCAAGTCCACCACAGATGATTTCTATTCGGTGCTAGAAAAAAACTTTTCTTTAGTTTCCAGATAGATTTGCTCTCATACAGGAAATGATCAAAATATTAACTGCTCCTTTATGTGCTGCTTTCTGACTGAAAACAAACAAGTTATCCAACAGAAGTGCTTTATATTTCATCAAAAGTCAATTTATCAGCTGGTTTATTTTTAAAAAACTCAACTTTAAACAAACTATATTTGCATTTTAATCATGTTTAAAAGTTTGAGTTCGTGTCTTTTTCCTTCCTGTCAAAATTAATCTGATGAGTTTTAGATGTTTTCTGATAACTTGATGGAAAGCTGGTTGTCAAACTCACTTTCATTTTGGGTCACATCAAGATCAAGGATGTGTTTATGGGCCGTTTGAGGCGGGACGTTTATAAAACTATTAAAATGCTGTTAAAATATTAATAAATAGCCGTTCCTGCACAAGTTATTTCACAAGCTACATAACAGAGGGGTTCCTGGATCTATTGTCAGGATTTTATCTTTTTGGTACAAGCATCAGCTGATGTATGTAAGATGGGGTAATTGTGTGTCAGCCCCTTTTAAAATAAGTAATGGGGTTAGACAGGGTAGTGTCTTGTCTCCTCTTCTGTTTAATGTATATATGGATGATTTATCAAATTGGTTGCAACAATGTGGGACAGGCTGTGTTGTTGGTGGGACTATAATTAACCATCTTATGTATGCCGATGATTTAGTTATTTTCAGTCCTGCTGGTCTTCAACAACTACTGAGGACCTGCTCAAACTACGGTCAGGAGTATGACATTCAGTACAATGCACTGAAGAGTAATATTATGATTGCAAGGACCAAGGAGGATCAGAA
Organism: Poecilia formosa; assembly: GCF_000485575.1. Lineage (NCBI taxonomy): Eukaryota > Metazoa > Chordata > Actinopteri > Cyprinodontiformes > Poeciliidae > Poecilia > Poecilia formosa. The sequence continues at coordinate 716,468 of NW_006800107.1, forward strand.
GTTGGTACTTCCAGATTTCTTCTTATCGGGTGTTGTTCTTAGAGTTTGTACTGCTGTGAAATATCTGGGTCACTATATAACTGATGATTTAACCGATGACATGGACATCAATAGATAACGGCGTTTAGTGTATGCACAAGCTAACATGCTGTTACGTAAGTTTCGGATGTGTTCTGTCCCAGTCAAAGTGGCTCTCTTTAAGGCATTCTGTACCCCACTGTATACTGCTCACCTCTGGAGGCAGTATAGACAAAGTACTCTACAGAAGCTTAAGGTAGCCTACAATGACGGAATGAGGCTGCTGCTAAGGATGCCGAGATGGACCAGTGCTAGTCAGACATTTATCGGTGTCGGGGTCTCCACTTTTCATGCTGTGTTGCGACATCTTATGTACAGGTTCATGGCGAGGCTATGTGTCTCCACAAACAACATTATCTTGTCACTAATAGACATCTCACGAAGTTCAGTCAGGTGTAAGTCCAAAATGTGGACTCACTGGCGATGTAGCCTTATGGCAATTCAGTGACTTGGTTATGTGATTACTGTATTTATAATTTTCTTTTTATTATTGTATATTTGCTTTTTTGTTTTTTTGTTTTTTATCTTTTACTCTATGGACCTATTTTTGCGTCTTTAAATAAAGTTGATTGATTGATTGATATATACATACAATATTAACTTAAAGATTCTTTTTCTACAGGTTTAAGGGCCACATGAAATCTTGTGGCGGGCCATATGTGGCCCACGGGCCTCGAGTTTGATGCATGCCATGCAGAGGAAAGTCAGTATTTCAAGAATAATTAGTAATGACTAATAGAAAAAAATATTAAAAATCTTTTTTGGTGCCACTTTAAGACTTTTTACAATAAGACATAATTAAAAATAGTAAATGCATAACTAAGCTATGAAATATTTGTAAGCCATTAATAAGCAGGTATTTAAAGATATTGGAAGTTTATTAGTTGTATCATACATGCATACAGTAAATTAAAGTTGTTTTTTTACATGAAAACAAGACAACAGAGATAGGACACGTTAAAAAGCATCACATTAAACAAAGAAGTGTTAAAAATGTAAGAAGGAAAAAACACAATGACATGATAAATAAAATAAACCTTTCACTTTCATGCACAAGCTCCAGTACACAGAAACGTTTTCAGAGTTTTTTACTGCTAATGTAGATCAACATTCACTTTATTCTTCCTCTACTTCCTGTCCTGCAGTTTCCCCACAACATTTAGACTGAAACAAACATTTTTACTCAGGACTTCTGTCTCTTCACCTGATCCTCCTATGATTTATTAGCTTTGTAACATTTAAATAGTAATGCAGCATTAAAAACTTTAAATAGTCAAAGCTGATATGTAAAGCTTGTTGTGGTGAAGTTCAGTGACTGACAGTAGAAGAACAGACTCCAATGTTTTCATAGCTCAGAGAGCCGTCTCTGCAGACAAAATGAACCTGAGATAAAAGAAAGAAATCTCACTGAATAAAAACAGAAATAATGTTCTGGCAAAAGACACATTTTAAGAACCTGACCCTGAATTTATTCACAGGGTATTATTATTATTTTTGGTTCAAAGAAGTCTAGAAATGTTTGACCCAAATATGCACAGTAAGTGCTACCGACTAGATTATAACCACTGAACCAGTTATTGATCTTATTAAGAAATTATTAGGAAATTATTTGTATTTCCTGCAAAAAAAGCTCAGAGAAATAAATATTAAGTTGTCAGACCACAGCTGTCAAAATAAATAAGTTTCCATGGCAACAAGGTGAAAAAAGGATCAAGTCAAAAGTCTTTTTTTTACTCACATTGATGTCCTTCAGTGGCTTCTTGCTTCCTGCAAGAGGGCAGGTATCATTTTGATTTCATATTTTCTGATGCATGTTCTTATGAGTCTGTAAAGTTTTTCACCTCTGGTTCTGATGTAAACAACAACAACAACACAGATCATCAGGATCAGTCCTGCAACGCGCAGAATCAGCAGGACGGAGCTCAGAACGGGCCAGTCTGTGGAATCTGAACAACATGTTTTAATGTCGCTTCATCTGGGTTTCTGACACGAATTCAAACTAATCTGACACATTTTAAATATTGACATACGCAGCATTTCTTACAAATGAAGAACAACGATCATTTACCTGAGAAGACAGGCGTGTAGTGAAGCTCTGCTTTGACCCGGTCTTTCTGAACAAACCGACAGCCGTATCTGCGGTAGTTTCCCATCAGACGGTTCACAGTGAGAACTGAACTGCAGCCTGCATCCACGTTCTGACCATCTTTCTTTTCTTGTAACACATGTCCAGTTTCATTCAGCCAGACAAAGCTGCCCTCTCGACATGAGAAGGCGTTGCAAATCAGAGAGCAGCTTAAATCCATAATTTTGTTCTTTTTACACTCAGAATCTGGTGGCGATGGAGAGACTGAAACAAGGAGAGAGAAACATTTTAAGACTCTTTGAATGGCTGGATAGTAATTAGTTACATTTATTCAGTTACATGGACTTGACAACATTTTAGAAAAAAAGGTTTTGCGAGTAGTTTTACCTTTTATTGTCACTTGACTACTAATTCTATGAAGTATCTCCACTTTTGAGCTAAATTTCTGGACACTCTTACTGCTTTGAGTCACCAGACGCAAAACTAAAGTTTGAGACAGAGTGAGACCTCTTGTTTGTACACAAGCTTTGTTGTTGAAACACTGTAGTGCATAAATGAGGCTGCCTGCAGAAACTGAGCCGTCTCTCCATAAAGCAAAGTGGAGGATAAAACAGCAGTGTGGGGAACCTGAAGCAGGAAGTTCCTCAGGTTCTGCACCGTGGATGAAAGGTGTGCAAACACAAACCTTTACTGACCGGCACAAACTTAGTCGAGGTGATTGACACCAAATTGATTTATTTTCAAATGTGAGTGGGGATGGGGAGGAGTTGACCTCTGATGACCCCTGGAGAACATTTTTATTAATATCTTTGAAATAATAGCTGCACAAACCAGCGTAAACCTAGTCGAGTTCACCGGGCGCCAGTTAGTACAACTTTCATTTAAAAGTCATAATATGTTCAAAGCCAGATCAAAACAAACAAAAAAATGTTGCTGCATAAATGTAGTCAAGTTGACCAACACTAACTTTGTGTAACTTGAAGAAGGTGGGAGAACTGGTTGACCTTTCATGACCTCAGGAAACATTTCCTAATGTCTTAAAAAAAAAAAACAATATAAAAGAAAGTTTTTGCTGCACAAATGTAGCACAATGTTTGATTTCATAAAGTGGGGAGACTGGTTGGTCTCATGACCTTTAACCTTTTATTAATATCTTCAAAGCCAAAGCAGCACAAACAAAATATTTTGCTGCATAAACCAGCATAAATGTAGTCGAGTTGACCGACAGCCACTTTCAGAAGGTGAGGCGCCAACGTCACTCAGGTTTTCCTTTGATTTCTGTCCTGTTAGTACAAACAGGCGACCTTATCGCCACAAACATTTAAAGATGATCTTTGACTCACTCAAGGTGGCAGAAAGCTCAAGAATCAAACTCATTCTTGTTAATCCTCATTGTATCTTTTACCTATCGGCTTTTATATGGGTTTATTTATGGTTCAGAATATGATGGGATAAAATGGCGGAGTGGGTTCATATGAAATGGAGTTATGGATTTACAGGAGTGATTAATGACTGAAGTGCAGGTGATCAAATACTCACTGGACAAAAGACACAGCACATTGTCCAAAACGCTGATGGAGTTTGGAAACTGACATGTGTAGACTCCAGCATCTGAAGCCGTAACTTTCTTGATGATCAGAGATCCGTAAATGTTCACGCTCAGCCTTCCTCCTCGAGACGAAGCGTCCATCATCGTCCCGTTCGACACAAGAGTTTCTCCATCATGATGCCATTTAACCCCAACATGTGGGTCAGATTGAGGAAGTCGACACAACAAAACTACGTCTTCCCCAAGTGGATGGTAGATCTCCGCTCTAGATATACCACAGACACTTGCTGTAAAAAAATAAAAGTTTTAAAGGACTATTCAGACTAATATTTGCAGATGCTTAACAATCAGAAATATGAAATGGGAGCTGATGGGAAGTCTCGCTGTTTCAGCTCTCAAATAGCTGTTTAAGAGAATCACTCAGCAGCTTAACTTAACAACTCGAGGTCATTTGTTTCCCTCTGACGTTTTGACAGTGTTTATTTAAAATTATACTTTCAGTGCTAATTTTACTGTAACCCTGCAGTGCATGTTTGTTGTTGATCCTGCATGTTTTCATGTTTTCTGTTAGAAATTCTGCTCTCATCTTTGCAAAGTCCAGAATTATTGCAATACAGTTGAAAGCAGCTTCTGGTTTTTGTTTGTTTTTGCTCTTTGTCAGTAGTGACCATTAAACACAATAACTTTTTAAACTCCAATGCATGTCAAACTATTGCCATAAACTACAACTTAAAGTAATAATAAAAAGCCATTTACCTTCAAACTGAAGCACAAAAATGAACAGCGCTCCAAGGAGAGACATTGTTCGTCTGACTTCCTCACACAAGCCTCTCTTTTAAAGCCACATAAAAGTAGAAGTGCATCTATTTCCTCTTTGTGGTTGAGTTTCTGTGGAAAAGATCAAAACAAACAGCAGAATTCAAAATGTTTACCTGCTGGTAGAAAACGATGATGAACTCAGACCACAAAGGGAAGCTGTTCAGAGATGGAATGAAAAATGGAAACACAAACCTCCAGATTATTAAGATGTTATGAAATTATCTGTTGACTGAAAAACAATGACTCATCATTTTTTTCATGCGACTTCAGTTTGATATTTTGATGCTCAGAAATCAGCTGTTTCTGTTATTGTCCTGATGTTTTTAGTTTTCATTCAGTGCATGATGGCTACCACAGAAAAGTGCTACAGAATTTAAAAATAACTACTTTTTGTTCTTACAGATCTGAAGTCTTTGTGATATGAATCTGTTTAACTTTAAACCCAAACCTGCTGTTGGATTTGCAACATCAGCAAAATGAGGAACCAGTTAAAAAACACATTTAATTAAATACAAACAAAAAATATTCTGGAGAATAAAATACACATTTACATCGTCCTACAGTAACATAGTAAATATGTGTAGTGAGTAAACAACTTTCACACACAGATGTCCTTTAATGTAGCGAATAAACCAGAGAACCACAACCAAATATCAGTGGTTCCATGATATTTTTCTACACATCAGCAAACCATTCATCTGTTTTGAAATCATGTTAGAAAGATAAAACTACACAATACTAAAGTCTGACATGTTTGAATCTTAACACGTCATCAAAGCCGCACAGCTGAATGTCGGTCTGATCAGAAAGGCGTTTCCGTTCAAATGATGCGTTCAAAACTGCAGGACATCAGAGTGCAGGCAGCTTCACCACTGCCTCAGTCAAAACCTCCAAACAATGAAAAAATACTGGAGGAATAAAACTGTTACTCTTAATACAGAATTACAATTATACGTTTGTAAATATCTACTTATTTAACATGAAACGATTTACTGACAAAGAATGTGTAGCTGATATATTTTAGTTTTACCACTAGGGGGCAGCAAAATGATAATTTGATACGACCAGAAACCTGCTGTGCTAAAATGTTCTGCTGTTCGTTAATGGCTGAAGTGGACAAAGTCAGGTTTACAATGTTTATAGTTACTGTTACATGAAATGCACCATAATGGCCTCTAATCACAAAAAAGAAAAGGAGTTTACAGAGTCAATGAGACTTTCAGCAAGATTAAAATCAAGGAGTTGTAAAGCAAAATGTAACTAAATTTTTTTTTTATTTTCAGTTTTCATACATAATAGCATTTTCAAAATACATTATTGTTTAAAACAATACACAATACAAAAAAATAACTGAATATCTGGTTTAAAAATGAGCTTTTAGCTGCTTATAAAAATGAACAACAGTTCAGAGGGAGACAGTCTGACTGTCTCATTTAAACGCTGATCTCTGATCAGAACCAGGATCATTAAACTGGACTCTGAAGGGGATGAGACGCCAGAGCAGCTGAAACATGGAAATTAGAGGGTTCAAAACAATCTGCTGTATAAACTCAGGAGAGCTAAATAAAAAAAAGCATTTTAGTTAAATCCAGAAACAATGTAAAAAAAAAAAAAAAAAAAAAAAAGAAAAAAAAAGCAGAACAGAAAATAAAACTTTGGTTTGTTCAAAACCTTAAACCACAAACTGGGTAAAAGTCTCCAGATGAGTTTTTTGTATTTTGAAAGTTGTATTTTACAGAATAAAGGTGGATTTAATCCAACACCAAGTCAACATTTCCTTTGAATATTTGCACTTCTGCTTGTGGGTCTTCATGCATCAGTTACTACATATTCATGCTGCTTCTCTTTAGTTCAGGATTTACAGTCCACATATTTTACAAACATAACAAAACTTTACCATATAACTCAGTCATGGTACATTTCTGCAAAGAAATCTTTATGATCACTTAAAAACAACAGAAAACGTCCAAAGCATGATGTAAATAAATCTTTGGTATTGCTGAAACCTAAATCCAGCAGCCCACTTCCTGTAAGGCGGTTTATTAAACGTCTCACTTCCTGTTTCCTCATTTTGGCTCAGTGAGGCAGCTGTAGACGTCGCTGGGGTCGATGTCCGCCTTCGTCTGTTTTTTAGTCCTCACAGCAGAATAAGTCACAGTTTCTTCATCCGGTTGGACCTGCAGCACAAAAACCACAAACCGTTTCAGTTTCATATGAAAGACTTTTCACTTGTAGATATTTGGTTGTTAAAACTCAACATGACATTAAAATACTCTCACTCTTTTTATTCTCTTTAAAAGATTTATTTAGTTATGTAGTGTGTTTTTATTGCAGTTGTTTGTTCTCACAGTCAGGACTTTGTTTTTATTTTCAGTTTCTTTCATCTATTGTCCAGCGTCCATGTTACTATTACTGTGGGAAAACAGATTTCCTCCCAACAAAGTTACTTAGTTGGCGTCTCAAATCGTTCAAAGAAACTACAGGGAACCAGTCAGACGAGGTTAACGTCATTGGACATAAACATGGATTGTTTTCATTTACTCTGGGCCGACAGAACCAGGAAGAGCGGAGAGGAATGATAGATGGTGTAATCCTGTGAACCATTTAACGTGAAGTTGGAATTAGAACCTGGCACCAAGTAACCGTTCTGCAAAGCACCTCTTACAAACATCGCTTAAAGTTTTTCCATAAGCAAAACTCAACTTTAATGTTTCCAGTTTAGAGTTACAGGAGCTTCATGTAGCATTAATTTTAGTCTCATTTGTACAAGTATGTCTAAACGTGTTTTCACCAGTTTATTACTGCTGATGCGAGGAGCGGCCATATTGAAACACTCCTTGTGTTTCGATATGCAAAGATTGAAACTTTGTCACAGATAAACTATAATTATACTATAATACATTTAACAGATGAATTCAGTCAGTTTCTACCTGCAGGTTGGATTTGTTTCATTCATTGGTTTTAGGAAATCAAACAAATTTAAAATGGGACAATTATAAGATTGCAAAGCTCACTGGGTCTCTTACTTTTATCTTCTCAGAGGGTTTGGAGTGGCTAACAGTAGCATAGGTCAGGTTGGACTGCAGCTCATCCTGAGAACAAACAGTTTATATTTAGTTACAGTTACAGTAGAAACATCTGCACAGAAACTTTTCTGTCTTATTCTGTCCTGTTAGGTTTGTCCATTTCATTCATTTCATTCACCCAGGAAGAGACAACATGTCCAACATACACACCAGTGTTGTGGTACTCGAGATCGGTCTTGGTCTCGAGTCCGGTCTTAAGACCGTTTTCTGATGGTCTCGGCTCCGTCTAGGGCTCGACCGCATTTGGCCTCGGTCTTGTCTCGGTCTCGATACACTCTGGTCTTGGTCTTGTATTGGTCTCGGGTTAGGTGGTCTTGAACACAACACTGATCCTTATCTATCCCC
>NW_006800107.1:725974-729396 GCF_000485575.1 Poecilia formosa
GTTATGTTTTTAGGGATGGCACGAGACCATCACACATTTTAGCACAGAAATGGAATATTAAATATTGGTAAAATGTATTAAGTATTTAATATCTAGGTGTTTTTTATGGGAATATGGATCTTTCAGATTATTTTGAGAAGCAATTTCAATCATATTTTACATTTTATTGTATCATGTAGCGTGGACCGCTGGTCTTGGTCTTGACTCGGTCTCGACTTTCATCGGTCTTGGTCTTGACTTGGTCTCGGACCCTAAAAGTCTTGGTCTTGTCTCGGTCTTGATACACTCTGGTCTTGGTCTTGTCTTGGTCTCGGGTTAGGTGGTCTTGAACACAACACTGATACACACAGATACAACATGTCTTCATCTAAGGAGTCTACAAAGTAAACGTCCATGCAGTTTGATCGATTTTCCAAACCACATTGTGAAAGAAAACGAAACAAACAGATGAAGATATTCTATCAAATCAAGTTCTGAATATTTGGAACAACTTGGATAGATGAGGCCAAAGTTCACAGTGTCATGTTTGGAGACGTCATATGACAACATCTCAATTCTAACTGCTGAGCACAGTGGAGGAGGACTGGTGATGTGGGATTGTTTTTAGAGATGTCTTCTACGAGGACTGAACCGTTTTCAGCCATTAAACCAACCATGAACCTTTCTGTGCGTCAGAGAATCCTGAATGTGAGAATGTCTCTGAAACTGAAGCTTCAGCCAAACCGGGTCATGATGTGACGTCACTGGTCCATAAGCATGAGATGATTATGATTCCCACAGTGGACAAGAAGGTAAGCAGTTTAAATGTAAAGGAGAAAAATAAACTGAGGACTGCACAGTGGTGCAGGTGGTAGAGCCAGGTGACTGTGTGTGTGTGTGTGTGTGTGTGTGTGTGTGTGTGTGTGTGCATGGTGACCCCGCCTCTCGCCCAGGACGTTGGCTGGAGAGGAAGCAGCAATAAGGGAAAAGGGTGTATAGAAAACGGATGGATGGAAAACAAACCGAAACCAAAATGATGATATGAAAAACGAGTTATTTAACAAAGTGTCTGTGAGGAAAAAGGAAAATATGAACTTAAAATTATTACTTTTGGTTAATCAAATGTTAATAAAACTCTACAGATTTCCTGTTTCATAATTAATAAACAGAAATGAGGGACAGAGAAGAGTTTTAACAAATGGTCCAGGCAGGTTTTGAACCTGAGACGGTCCAGTCAAAGTCTCTCAGCCTCAGTTTACAGGTGAGTTTGAACAACAAAGAGCTAAAATTAGAAACCTTACATTTCATAGACTTAATTATTAGATTATTTCTTCAAGAAAACAGCTGCTACTGTATTTCACTGACTGATAAATGTCAGATTTTTTTATTAGTTATTAATTGCAGCTAAATGTATTTATATAAAACTAAGTGTTTCGTTCTCTGACAAGTTTAGAAAAGAGGAACCTGCAATCATTTCCTGTCACTGTAGATTTCCTGAGAGCTAAAGATGGTGCAGATGTGTCACAACTGTTTCATGTACAAAAGTAGTTCCACTTTTCCACCCATTAAAAGTTCATCGAGTGATTTGATGTTTTTTCTCCAAACTCCATAGGAAACGTGTTTGTGTCGATACTCACATATTGATGATTTTCATTGGTTGAATCTTGATTTTCTGAATCAAAAGAAAACACCATAATCATTTTTAACATTTTTTGGTGATCGTACCAAACTTCTGCTTATTTTTAACCACTGTTGCTTCACTGCTCTGTGGTAACTATGGAAACAGTTCTTCCTCATTCTGAGAACCATCTTTCTCAGAGTTGGATGTTAGAAGGGAAATAAAACTGAAAATATCTGCAGCTCTTTGAACTCAGAGAAATTCACATGGAAGATGACCAGTTTGCTAGAACAACTAATAACTAACTAAATGAACCACCTTCATCATATTGGAAACACACAGCAGTCAGTATGCTGCCTTCAGCTGAAAGTGCTTATAGAGTTTACTCAACTTGGATAATAATGGGGATTTCACTCTGAACACAATGTGCTCCAAACCGTTTGGTTAGACTTTGACTATGCCATCCTGACACTCATGTCCATGTAACCAACATTTGCATGACAACACATGCCCAGGAGCCTGTTGTTATAATCCAGGCCTGAATTTTACAGCTGATGAAAACATGAACAAAAAAAAAAAAAAGGTTTTGCCCTCTATGATATTCTTGAAGTTTTAGAATAACTTTGCGTTTTCATCCAAATAAAGCAGCTTAATCAGGTTATTTAACAGGAAGTCTGGATGCTGCAGCCTTTCTGAGTGACTAATGGTTCATCCATTCAGATTGTTTTAGACATTTTGTTCCTGCAGAACATCAAGAAGAACCTTCAGCCAACAGGAACGTTCACCATCAGATCAACGGAGGGATCAAACCCCCACACCTCTTCCACAACCACCACACAGCTGGGCTAACACACCTTTAGAGGGACAGTATTATGTCTGCAGCTCTGAGGAGGAGCTGCGACGTGAAGGCGGAGCTAGGTCCAACCAGGCGTTTTGCACAGCTGAATGGTTCTTAAACATGCATGAAAGCATCAAGGCAGCACACCAAGTATGTTTTAATGAAGGAATAACATTATAACATAATGTAAAACTCCAAAAAGTCGATTTTCCATAATACTGCCTCTGGAAGTGAAAACATCTCTGACTGCAGTTTAAGGCGATGATTTAGAGAACCACTGGTGTCTGGATTCCTCCTCTAACAGAAGATTTAAATAGAAATCTGATCATCACATGTTTGCACACTCGACAATATCAGATTTTAAATTTGTCATTGAAAGATCTTTCACTAATAAAGACGTGTTTTTAAATAACGTTTTGTCTGTATATGAAGCTTCTAGTGAAATAAACTCAGTACCTGTTGTGGTTTTGTGATCCTCTTTATTTCTGGTTTTCCTGAGTTTGATGAAAACAGCAGCAAAAACAACCAGCAGCAGCAGAACGCCGATCACTGATCCGAGGATGATGAGGATGATGGAGGTACTGGTGTTACTTTTAACAGCAGTACCTGTGCTGTTAGGAGCTGCTGCTAAAAGATTCAGATTACAAATCATCCAATAGATAATATATGCTGGTCTTAAAAAGATATCACTAGATTTCAATAGGCATTAATGTAATCACACACTTTACTCAACTTTTGGATTCATAAGATGACATCATACCTTCATGTTGGTAGTGAGCTTCTACCTTCACTTCATTTCCTCCAACAAACAGGCAGGTGAATCTTCTGCTGCTCTGAAGATTCACAGTGAGAAAAGAAACACAACCAAACTGTCCTCCTGATTTATATCCATCACCTTCACCAGTCAGTTCACTTCCTGTTTCATCCAACCAGAGGAGACTTTTAACTGGACAAGTACCTGAAGAACTGAATCTCAACAGAGAACAG
>NW_006800107.1:729406-734933 GCF_000485575.1 Poecilia formosa
TGAGGATTACCCATAATACAGTAACCACAATAAAATTATTGAAAATGACAGCGATCACAGTGGATTTTGTTTACAATAAAGAAAGAACCAGTGAGTGACTTTTCAGAGAAAATAAAGCAATTAATTAAAATGCTCTGAAAAATTTAATAAAGTGTTGACATTTTATTTACTGGATGCCATTTTTATGTTTTAGTTTATATAACCTTGCATTTTAGAACAATGCAAAAACATAAATGAACCGTATCTTTATATAAAACTGTTTATATAAAACTCAGCCTCATGTTAACCATCTGCTACAAGAGATTTGGTAAAACATCCCTGCATTTCACACAATGGGCATCGAGGTGAGGTCTGGGATCAAACAAGCTCCTGAAAGGAGGAGCCAAAATGTTCCAGCGTGGGAAATTATCACCAAACTTTCTCACGCACTAAACATCCTAAAACACGACAAAAATGATATAATAGCAAAACTACCGGGACCTGGATTAAACATATTTCAATAATGTGCAAAAAAGAAAACCATAAACATTCTATAAAATGCATAAATATTTCTTTATCACATAGCAGAGACAAGTTACCTCGGCAGTGATCCTCACGCCTTTGAGGATTACCCATAATACCCCGCTCTTTATAAGGTGAATGCAATACAACTTTTTACCAGCAGATGGTGCATTTTAGCAGGATTTAACCTGAACCATTTTAACTGCTACACAGGCCTGATGTGATGCTGAAGAGGAGAATGTAAAACTTCCTCCAAAGAACTTCACCTTCCCAGATGAAACTCTGAGAATCGACTCGTCTCTCTGCATTACGCTCAACTTCAATCATGAAAGCATGAGTTAGCTAGCTAGCTTCCTGTTGGCTAGGCTAGGTCAGCCTCACTGCACTCAGTGTTTGACTGTTAATGGATGCTAACGCATTAACAGTCAATATCGGGGGTCCCCAAGCTGCGGCCCGCGGGCCGTCATTTGGTCCGGCCCCCTGGGCAATGCCGGATCCGGCCCGCCAGCTCATACCAGAGAGCATTCAGTGTTTTTTTTTCATATGTTGTATTTTCTGGTTTATACGTGGATTTTTCTTCAACCAGCAGGGGGCTTGAGCAGATGTGAAACTTATTTTTCCTCAATGGAATATATACGAGTCAGTTCCAGTCACGTTTCACTCACGGTTTTTTCCATTTGCATTCTGGGTAAAAATCTATCTAAAAGCGCGAATGTGTTTTTTATTGAATCTACTTTTTAAATTCAAGTTTATGCTTTATGGTCTACTTGTTGATAAAATTGCATCTAAAATGGGAAATATTTTTATTGAGCTATAATGGATGATACATGTATTCAATAAAGTTTGTTAAAGAAAAGTTACCAAATGTTTAATCAACTAATCTCCATATTTTACTTCCTGTTTCCTCTCTTCTCTCCGCCCACTTTCTGCACATCGACCAATGAGAGATCAGTAAATCTCTGATGCTCCACATCACTTCCTTTTAATAACATGACTTCTTCACAATAAAACAGAATATGTATCAAAGCTTCTATTTACACTAAACAGAAATAAGTAACATATTTTCATATTTTATAGGTTTTTCATCTCAAACTGTTTTTAGTCTTTACAAACAGCTTTTTATCATATTTATGATGGTTTTCATACGTATTAAAAAAACTGAATTGAACAGTTAAAACTGCTACCGAGAAGTTAAGGTAACACAAGAGATTATTTTGAACTGGGATATAAATAAAATAAAAGATTGTTTTCTATAAACTGCAGTTGATGTGATGAAGCTCAGTGCAGTGCGGCGGCAGCAGAACGTTCTCCATCATTTTCATAATCCACTGTGTCGTCATCAGCAGCAAAACGAACCTGAGAGAAAAAAACATATTGACTGGATAAAAGACACAAAATTAATATTTAAAGATAAATATCAAATAATTATAAAGGATAACACAGAAAACAGCTGATCTATTTATTACTAATATTAAAAAGTACAGTATTACACATTAAGATCAATAAATCTTCTAAAAAGCTAAAAAGCAATAATGTTACAAACTGGAAACTTCAAGTCTGAGTCAAAATGTTTGTCATTTCTAATCTACATGTAAAAGGTCTATGAATGTATTCATCATGATTGTTTCTCTTACTTTAATGTCTTTCTGAGGCTTTTTTCTTCCTGCAGTGAAAAACAGAATAAAGTGATTAAAGTGTGTAAATTGTCTCCATGGTAGCTGAGTTTCCTCACCTCTGGTTCTGATGATACCAACAGTGAGTCCAACCATCAGGATCAGTCCTGTGATCTTCAGAGTCAACATGATGAAGCTCAGAGGAGACGAGGCGGGGGGGCCTGAGGAGGAGACGGAGCAGCAACCTGATTGGATCATTTTCATCTGGTTTATCTCAGTGGAGGAAGCAGCTCAACTTCTTCTCTGAATCAATTCAGCTCCAACAAGCAGGACTCTGGCTGCTGAATGATCAGCTGTTATTTGCCCTTTGATCCCTGGACAGGAGAAACTGCAGCAGGTCTGTAACTCTCTCAGCCTGGAGGAGCATTAAAGCTGCTATGAAAAGTCAAAGTGTCCAAAATAATGACATTAAAAAAAGAAAAGCACCTATTTAATTATAAGATTCACAAAAAAGCACTAAGACTAAGAATTTAAACCGAAGCTGATGTTTGTCATTCCAACAATTTAATTTCTTCAAGAAAAAAATATCATGGCTGTAGAGACAGACATCATACCTTCATGTTGGTAGTGAGCTTCTATCTTCACTTTGTTTCCTTCAACAAACTGGCAGGTGAATCTTCTGCTGCTCTGAAGATTCACAGTGAGAAAAGAAACACAACCAAACTGTCCTTCTGATTTATATCCATCACCTTCACCAGTCAGTTCACTTCCTGTTTCATCCAACCAGAGGAGACTTTTATAAGGACAAGAACCTGAAGAACTGAATCTCCACAGAGAACAGGCTAATGTGAAGTTATTCACCGTTGGATCAGCATCTGGTGGAGATGAAGAGACTGAAAGAAACACAATAATATTTCATCATTAAAGATAAATAAAGATTTTTTAAGTGAACTTGAGGACAATTTTTATTTTTATGGATATGAACAGCAACTGTTTTCTTAAGACATTGCAGACAAACATCTGACAGTAAATATAAAGGTTGGCCACTGAAAGTATAAGTATAATACTTAAAACACTACAACATAAATACCAACATAATGAGAGAACTGATCAGATTAGTTTAGTCTCTAAAACCAGACAGATCCAGATCCAGTTCTGACTGAACTCAGATAAAAACACATCATGATCTAAACATTCAGATCCAAACAGAGATTTTAGGGTTAAGAAAAACTGAAATCAGCAGGAAGAGAGTCATTAGTTTAGATACTCACTGATCAGCAGATTTAGAAACACATAAGTGTTATAACTGCAGCTGTACCATCCAGCATCCTCAGCATTGATGTTGTTGATGATCAGAGAACAGTTTCTGTCCAAACTCATCCTGGCAGAACGAGGTGAACTCTGAACGATTCCTCTATGAACTTCCTGTTGATGTTTCATGTTTTCATTTCTCTTATATTTCCAGTCAACAGAGGAACATGAGTCGGATGATGAAGGTCTGTTACAGGGCAGAACAGCTTCATCTCCAGCTCTGTGGTAGAGATGGACTGGAAAAAACATTCAGAGAAATATTTTACTCTGGTTAGTTATTAATAATACAGTTTCAGTCTCTGTTGTTCTGATTGTATTGACTGGAAATATATAATCTCTAAAAAGATTAAAAGCATATTTTACAACAATATTTTAATAAAATAATATATTACTGGTCAACATTGAAGTCAAACATTTTTCTAAGTGGTTTTTATTTCCACTTTGATCATTTCTTGCTCCTGTTATCAGCCTTTAAGGTTTTTCTACAGATCTGAACATATTATTGTTGTTTCCCACTGATGGTTGAGTTTCTGCTCACACATTTACAGAAACAATCATTTTGATCAACATTCTTAGATCAAACATTCAGTTTTATAGAAAACTTCAGAAATCGACTTGTTTATTTTCTCTCTGCCAGTCAAATAAGAGGAAAAGCAATTTGATATGTAATATTGTTTAGTTAGTAGCTAAAATAAATATAAATATATTCAAAAGGTAACAAATCTAACAATGTTGTAACTTCTGAATCCCATAGAAGCTCATTAGATTTAAAGGTTTTTTATTTGCATTTAAACTTCAGTTTCTCCTGAAGAACTGGATGATTTAGTGTCTCTGTGTTAAAACTCAGTTTATTATCTAACCTGGAAACTGACCAGCATTTCTCTGTTTAACACACTTATCTGTCTCTTCCTGTGTGTTTCACTTCCTTCTTTCCATCATTTTCATCTTTCCATCTTTTTCATCTTTCCTTCTTTCCATCTTTTCATCTCTATCAGCCTCTAAAAGTCGCTGCTTTGTTTTGGTGTCACTTTTTAAAGGTTCCCTACAGAACGCTGCTCTGGTCACTTTGTTCCACATAAACATTCAGACGGTTCACTGATCAGTTCAGTGGATCTGATTTACTTTTAAAACTATTAACACATTATTATTATATAATTCAAGCTTAATTATTCAGCAATCAGTCAATAGAGTGACAACAGAATATGAATCACATTCATATTATTATTATTCTGATAAATCACACTCAGTATCTGTAAATTGTTTTGTTTCATGAAGGATGTTTCACTGATCTTAAGCTGCAGCAGATAAATAAAAAAGTTCTAAACTTCTTTTTTCTCAGAGGAAATAAATCAAGTTTTATTTCACATAGAAAACTTGTTTTGAAATATACTTAAGCTGTCTACAAAGAAAAATTATAACCACTTATAACTTACATAAAATATAAATAATCATAATATTCTAGTAATTCCTGCTGTTTATCTCATTTATTCTGTAAATAAAATACTTTGTACCTTGTATGTGTTGAGCTTCAACCTTCACTTTGTTTCCTTCAACAAACTGGCAGGTGAATCTTCTGTTCTCGTCGCTCTGATGCTTCACAGTTAGAGAGGAATAACATCTTTGTCTTGAGCTGCGATCATAATTTTTACCAGTCAGTTCAGTTCCTGTCTCATCCAACCAGCGGAAACTTTTCTCTGAACAAGAATCCAATCCTCCGTATTTCCTCAGAGAACATCGTAATGTAAAATCTTCCTTTGTTGGATCAGAATCTGAAACTAAAGGAGAAAATAAAACAGTTTTCTCAGTATAAAACCTTAAAGTTTGAGAAGTTTATTAAGGTTCTCAAAGGTGAGAATTCTAATATAAAGTCTTAGGCTGCAGAATGTATATGAAATAAATAATAATTACTTTTTTTAAAATGTTTTCTCCATTTTACTTGATTATTGATTTACATTATTACAGATCAGAGCAGGTTTTCATCAGCTTGATGGAAGAAAGTTGATTATTCAGCGATGTGATCAAATATTGAACAAAACAAGATAAACTCATTAAATCTAAACACCCTCAGCACAACGTTCACTCTGATGAGCAACTTCCTGATG
>NW_006800107.1:735301-746985 GCF_000485575.1 Poecilia formosa
TACTGAGAGTTAAATCAATCATTCAGGTCTAAATACTCACTGGTTAAAACACTCAGATACACAAAACCATCTGAGGAGGGATGAGATTCTGATCCAGGTCTGCAGATGTAGAGTCCAGCATCATCAGCAGTGATGTTGTTGATGGTCAGAGAGCAGCTGCTGTCCATATTTAACCTGGAAGCTCGAGGTGAACTCTGAACAACTTTTCCATTTTTAACCTCTAAGTGAGTTTTGCTTGTATCTCTGTAGTAAAGCCAGTAAATAATGGAGCATGGGTAAGACGATGAAGGACTGTTACAAGGTAGAACAACATTTTCTTCTTCTCTGTGATAGAGATGAAGTTCTTCTCCTCTGGTTCCTGCAGCAGAAACAAAGACACATTAAAGTTTTACACATTTCATTCTTCACAAACAATCATGAAGGTAAAATTATAAATGTGTTAGTCGTCTCTTTTCATGGTGTTGAATTACTTTTACATTGTTCAGTCTTGAGGACAAAAAAGTTAATTCTGTCAGCATTTATTTTTCTCTCATGCAGGACATGTTTACTTTGCAGATACTTTACATTAATGTCTCCATGAAAATGACAGTGAACCAAAGAATCTTTAATTTTTCTCATCTTCATGTGAAAGAAAACAGATTTTTACCTTCAAACTGAAGAACGACCAGAACCAGAACCAGAACCAACATCTCCTGTCCGTCTATCAGCTGCTGAACTGAGAGACTTTTTTCTGCTGCTGATCTGAAAACACTGATGATGTTTCCTGTTTGCGGCTGAAATAAAGGATAAAAACAGCTTCACACCAACACCCAGCATGTATCCTGTAACTCTGCTGTCGTCACATTTATGTCCTTTAGAAACTGACAGAAAAACCACAGATAGAAGGAAGTAGTTTTACAAACTTTAGACAGAAATGAACATTTAATCAATTTTGAACTGATTCACTTTGTAACACTAAGAACTAAAGTGAGTCATGGTTTAGCTGTAGCATCTGATTATAAAGAAAATAAAACAATGTTTCTTTTTTATTTCTATTACTTTCAGTACAGCTTGTTGTCATTTCCTTCACAAACAGGAACAATGATTCATACTAATGAGCTGCAGTCAGTCCACTAACAGCAGCAGCTCTGAGACTCTGCAGACAGAGAATCAAACCGAGTCGGAACAGAATCCAATCAGGTCCAACTGGATCCTTCCAGCAGAGGCTTCAGACTCAGGCAGTGGGTCACATTTGGTCCATGAGAACATTCAACATGTCAGCTAGAGCTGGATCACTGGGAAACAAACCATTCAGTACTACATATCCCAGAATGCTCTGTTGGTGAGTGAGCCATCTGCCAGGACCCACATGCTCCCTCTACTGGTGACAGTTAGTATTGACCTGATGATACATTCGCTCAAAATATTTCACTGTGTAATAAAATCTCCCAGTTTCTGATTTCCAGTCAATAAAAACCAAGTAGAGACTCAACACTCCCTGATTTCAACCTAAACCAGCAGATAATTAACCAAAACTTGAATAAACTAAATAAACTTTGGCTGTAGGCCTGATGTGAATCTGAAGAGTGGAGAATGTAAAACTTCCTCAAAGTCCAGATTCTCTGAACTTCACCTTTCAGTCCCAGATGAAACTCTGAGAATCGACTCGTCTCTCTGCATTACACTCAACTTCACCAGCTTCCATCATGGAAACATGAGTTAGGTCACTTCCTGTTAGCTAGGCTAGGTCAGCCTCACTGCACTCAGTGTTTGACTGCTAATGGATGCTAACACATCAACAGTCAATACAAATCAAACTCAGAACTACTGTTCTGTCAATTCCAGATTGATATAATTACAGCAGTTTAAAATCTGTATGAAGAATTCTGAGTTTAAAGTTTAAAACATCAAGAAGACGCTAACAAACTTTGCCACCTTAAAATCAGTGGAAGAAAATCTGATCCAACAAGCAGGACTCTGGCTGCTGAATGATCTTCAGCTGGTCTTGAAATCTGAACCCTGAACAGAGAAGCTGCAGCAGGTTTGTAACTCTGTCAGCCTGGAGGAGCTGCAGCTCCACTACTGAGAGTTTACATCAGTGCTGTGGTATTAGAAATGATTGGTTTGTTGGCTTCACACAGGTTTTCCTGCATTTTTCCCATCCGCAGCTGGTCAGTCCAAGGTGTTAGAAAGTCAATATAATGTGACTCTCCCTTTTGGCGCTGTGAGGAATCTTCTGAGATGTTTGTGATTTGCCAATAGATTGTAAACTGATCACCCATGTGGTAAAGGGAGGGACTTTGTGCTACTATGCTGTAATTCCTGGTAATGAAAGAGAAATCTTGCATCTTGCAGACATTGTGTGTGGTTTCTCCCTCTGCAGAGATATTTTGAGCAGTCAAGGACTGTAGGCAGCTAATTTGGGATTAGCACCGTGATGGGCTTGGGGCCAAAGTAATCTGGTTGAGGACCATCTTCTTTACTATTTTTAATACTGAAAATACATTTATATAGAGTGAAAACTATCATAATATAATCATACCTTCGGGTTGGTAGTGAGCTTCAACCTTCACTCCGTTTCCTCAAACTGGCAGGTGAATCTTCTGTTGGTGTCGATCTGACGCTTCACAGTTAGAGAGGAAAAACATCTTTGTCTTAAATTGGGCCCAAAACCTTCAGTCAGCTCAGTTTCTGCCTCATCCAACCAGTGGAAACTGTTTTCTGGACAAGAATCCAAGCCATTGTATCTTCTCAGAGAGCAGTGTAATGTGAAATTTTACTTTGTTGGATCTGGTGAGGATGGAGAAACTGAAAGGAAAACAATAATTGTTGTCTCAGTCTAAAAGATGCTAAATTTACTTTCTTCAAAGTGAGAATCTTAGTAAAAGGTTAGGCACTCAGACTGCAGAATGTAGAAAATAAAATAAATAGTAACAAGAGAACATTTTGATTAGATTTTAAGAGCTGTCTCTATGTTACTTCTGCACTGATTTTGTAGATTGATCAGGTTTTCATCAGCATGACAGAGGAAAATAAATAATCTAGAAAATGAATGATTCAGTGGTGAGAGTAAACATTTTACTACACAATACAAGATAAACTAATTAAATCTAAACATCTCCACAGCACGACGTCCACTCTGATGTCTCAAAGTTTGGCCCCGCCCCCAGCGGGGAAACATCTGTCCAACATTTCACCAAGTTGATCAGAAGGAAAGAGTCTGAGTGTTAAACCATTCAGGTCTAAATACTCACTGGTTAAAACATTCAGATACACATCTGACATGGTACTGGTTCCAGGTCTACAGATGAAGATTCCAGCATCATCATCATCGATGTTGTTGATGATCAGAGAGCAGCTGCTGTCCATATTTAACCTGGAAGCTCGAGGTGAACTCTGAACAACTTTTCCATTTCTAACCTCTGAGTAAATTGCGCTTGTATCTCTGTTGTAAAGCCAGGAAACAGCAGAGCATGATGAAGATGATGATGATGATGATGATGAAGATGATGAAGATGATAACAAACAAGGTAGAACAATATTTTCTCCTTCTCTGTGATAGAGATGAAGTTCTCCTCCTCTGGTTCCTGCAGCAGAAACAAAGATGTTAAATTTTTACACAGTTCATCCAACTAAAAACAAACTTGAAGGTAAAATCAGAAGTGTAGTTATTTCCCCAACATGTTTAATTGTTTTCACTTCTTTATCTTAGACTTTATTCATTGTCATTGCACAAAGACACATAACTGAAATGTCATAGCTTGGCCACCGAAGCACACACAAAAACACACGTGTGCCTATAATTACATAAAATACAAATAATAACATATTGCTAAATATATATAACTTAGCATTTTCCAGCAGTCTCAAACAGTCTTAGTGATGGGACTGCTGGTTCTGAGCTAGTTCTGAGTCTGACTGTTCTGCAGCAGATGTTACAGAATCTCCTGCCAGATGCAACCAGATGAACAGACCATGGAGAGGATGGGTGGAGTCAGAGGAGCTGGTTTGCTCTGGCTAAGCAGCATCTGGATGCAATGTTCTGGATAGAGGGGCGTGGAGAACCAGTGATCCTCTCCACTGTCTTCATTACTCTTCAGAGACTTCCGGTCTGAGGCCTTGCAGCTCCCAGACCAGATGGAGATGCTGCTGGTCAGCAGGGCCTCAATGGCTCCTCTATAGAAGGTGGAGAGGATGGGAGGAGGGAGGGAAGCTCTTCTCATTTGTCTCAGAAAGTACAGACACTGCTGTGCCTTTTTCACCAGTGGAGAGATGCGAGTTGTCCAGCTGAGGTTGTCTGTAATATGAACCCCCAGGAACTTAGTGCTGCTAACGATCTCCACTGCTGTCGCTGATGAGGAGTGGTCTGTGGTTGGGTCAAGACCTCCTGAAGTTGACGATGCTTTTCATGATGTGGTTGGTGTTAAACCTGGATCAACAGGGCCATCAGGGTGACCAGCAGGGGGCTCAGGACACAGCCCTGGGGGGGCAGTGTTCAAAGGAATGACAGTAGAGGTGTTATTACCCACACGGACAGACTGGGTTCTGTTGGTGAGGAAGTCCAGCAGCCAGTTGCACAGTGGAGGGTTGAAGCCCAGGGAGACCAGTGTTGACCAGAGTTGTCTGGTGTTGCTGGCATCATGAAAGAAACCTTGGATCTTTTGTCTGTAGGCATGTTCTGCTGCCTTGATGGAGCCGTTTAGTTTGGCCCTCACTGATCTAAGTCCTGCCATGTCACCAGATTTGAAGGCAGCATTTCGCTCCCTCAGCCTAGTATACATCTCCTTAGTCATCCAAGGTTTCTGGTTGGCCCGTGTGACTATGGACTTTGTTCTGTAAGCTTCTCCATACCCCACTGGATGTAGTTTGACACTCTGCATTCTCCTCCAGGTCCGTGTGTAGCGGCCTCTCGGAAATGCCCCAGTCTGTGCACTCAAAACAGTCCTGCAGGTCAGACGTAGCTCCCTCAGGCCACACTCTCACCTTCTTCACCACAAGCTTTTCTTTTGTGATGCTGGGATGAGCATAACCGAAAGAGGATCTGTAGAGCTGAGATAGGGGCAGGGTTGCTCTGAAGGCCTTCTTGATGTTGGTGTAGACCAAATCCATCGTATTTTCTCCTCTGGTTGGAAAATCCACATGTTGATGGAAGTTAGGAGGAACAGTCCTCATGTTAGCCTGGTTAAAGTCTCCAGCAGCATTAAAAACACCCCCTGGTATCTGGATTGTCTGTCAGTGTTGGCATGGTAAATAGTACTCAGTGTTTGCTTGGTGTTGATGCTGGGCGGGACGTAGACAGCAAAAATGATAACGGTCGTAAATTCCCGGGGTAGATAGGAAGGTCTGCATCTCACAATCATGAACTCAATGTCCACAGAGCAATGACTGAAGATCAGGGTAGCGTTGTTACACCAGCTGTTAATGTAAATACAAACACATCTCCCCTGGATTGACCACTAAGAGCATGGCTCCTGTCAGCTCTGAAAGTTGCTAACCCATCCAGGCTGATGGCGCAACCAGGGACAGATGAGTTTTGCCACGTCTCACAGAAAATGAGAATGCAGCAGTTTGTTTCCTTTTGGTGGTTAAATCCAGCTTTAGGTTGTCCAATTTGCTTTCAATGGATCGAATGTTAGCACCAAGATGGAGGGAAGTGGCAATCAGAAAGGGTTAGCTTTTAGCTCAGCTGTAAGTCCACCATGACATCCTCACTTTTGTTTTCTCTCATGCCTTCTCTGGTGCCTCAGTAGTAAACTTGATCTAACTGAAAAGTCCAAGGCTTTGTAAAGTTGTCTGTGTCTCTAAATTCATGGAGTCCAGACGACTGAATTTGCTCAGTAGTCTGACGGTCATGGACTGTTCCTGCGCCGTTTCTCTGAGCTGTTGTAGCAGGAAATATTGACTTAAACAATAAATAGGTTGTATTACCGGGAGCTGAAGCCATATAGGGCGCCGCCATGGTAACAAACTATATTCACTTATATTTACAAACTATTTATATATAAACTATCTATAGTAATTGATATCTTCATTCCCTTGAGAGATCAGATGTTTAAACAATGAAAATCATTTCTGAGCATTTCTTTTGTCTAAATGTGACTTGTATTAAAAATGTTTGCTTCTGTAAGATTATGTTTTTTCTTAATTCTCCACAAAATGTCACAATCAACCAAAGTGTTGTCTAACTTATGTCATCTTCATGTGAAAGAAAACAGATCTTTACCTTCAAACTGGAGCACAACGACCAGAACCAGAACCAGAACCAGAACCAGAACCAACATCTCCTGTCCGTCTCTCAGCTGCTGAACTGAGAGACTTTTCTCTGCTGCAGACCTGAAAACACTGATGATATTTCCTCTTTATGTCTGAAACAATGGTTGAAAACAGCTTCACACCAACACCCAGCATGTATTCTGTAACTTTGCTCTTATCAGTCTTGTGTTTCTTTAGAAACTGAACTAAAACCACAAATAGAAGGAACTAGTTGCTCTAACTTTAGTGAGAAATGAACATTCAAAATGCATCCGTTTCACTTTGTAATGCTGAGACATGATTTAGCTGAAGGATCTGTTGGTGAAGAATATAAACTGAAAAATAATACATTTTATTTTGTCTTAATTTCTAGTTTTCTGTACAACAGATGAGCAGTCAAACAGGAACTGTGATGCATACTAATGAGCTGCGGTCAGTCCACTAACAGCAACGGCTCTGAGACTCTGCAGACAGAGAATCAAACCGAGTCGGAACAGAATCCAGGTCAAAGTTCATCACTTAGGCTTCAGACTCAGACCACATTTGGTTGAGACATAATTCATCTCTACTAGAGCTGGACGGCCAGCAAACAGTCATTCACCAATTATACCCATCAGAACTCACAAGCCCCCTCTACTGGTGACAGTTAATATTGACCTGATAATACAACCAGAAATGCCAGCAGTCTGGACCAGAGGCCATCAGATCAGAGAAACAAACTGAGCTGTAATGATCGCTTCCTTCCCATTAAGATGCAACATTAAAGCAAAGTGTTTTTATATGGACTGTAATTGATGTGATGAAGATGAGCGGAGTGCGGCAGCAGCAGAACGTTCTTCGCTCACTGGGTCGTCAACAGCAAAACGAACCTGAAATGAAAGCAGACATTAACTGGACAAAACTGTATTATGGATATTAACTATATTATCAGAGGAAATTCAAAGCATTATGAATGATTCCACAGTTGATCTGTTTATTACTCTGATGGAAGTTTTACACAGTTTAAAAGTCGATAAATCTTTGTCAAACTGCAAGGAAACAATTTAAAGCAAAATTGTTTAAATAATGTTACAAACTAGAAACTTCAAGTCTGAGGGAAAATATTTGTAATTTATAATCTACATATAAAAGGTATATGAATGTATTCATCATGATTGTTTCTCTTACTTTAATGTCTTTCTGAGGCTTTTTTCTTCCTGCAGTGAAAAACAGAATAAAGTGATTAAAGTGTGTAAATTGTCTCCATGGTAGCTGAGTTTCCTCACCTCTGGTTCTGATGATACCAACAGTGAGTCCAACCATCAGGATCAGTCCTGTGATCTTCAGAGTCAACATGATGAAGCTCAGAGGAGACGAGGCGGGGGGGCCTGAGGAGGAGACGGAGCAGCAACCTGATTGGATCATTTTCATATAAATGAAGAAAGATGAAAATCATTTTACTAAGATGATTGACTGAGCTTCAAAACCAGCAGTGTCTTCTCTCCAACAGACACTATGTATTTTATTTTAAGACAGAATATTTATTTCATGTGCATTTCTGATGCACTTCTGTGATTAACTAAGAGATTTTAAGGCGTTAAATATTTTAATACAACTGAATTTCATTTTTCCTATGGAACATGGAGATCTACATAAAAGGCAGTGGTGAAGAGTTAAAGTGTCCTGAATAATAAGAACATTCATAAACAATCAAAATGACTAAACATTTACACAGAAGCTGATGATTTTCATCATAGCAATTTAACCAACATGTGAAAATGTGTGATGTGATGACATCATACCTTCAGATCCATAGTGAGCTTCTACCTTCACTTCGTTTCCTTCAACAAACTGGCAGGTGAATCTTCTGCTGCTCTGAAGATTCACAGTGAGAAACGAATCACAGTCAGCCTGACCTCCGAACTTATATCCATCACCTTCACCGAACAGTTCACCTCCTGTCTCATTCAGCCAGCGGAGGCTTTTATGAGGACAGGAACCCAACACACTGTGTCTCCACAGAGAGCAGCGTAATGTGATCGCTCCATCACTTGATGGATCAGCATCAGATGGAGAAACTGAAAGGAAAACGAAAACTGTCAGTCTGAAAGATGTTAAAGTAACTGTGGAGAAACTTCACAAATGCAATTTTATCTCAGGCTGCGACAAGCAGAATAAAAAACAGTAACAAGGAAACTCCCTGATAAATTTTTAGATGTTAACTGAATGTTACTCGTATTGATCTGAACTAATATTACAGATCTGAGCAGATTTACATCAACATGATGGAAAAAACAAAAAGTCTAGAAATTAAATGATCCATTTCTTTGATCAAACATTGAACCACAATTAAAGATAAACTGATTAAATCTAAACATCCTCAGCACAACGTTCACTCTGATGAGCGACTTCATGACGTCATCACAGCTTGGCCCCGCCCCCAGATCAGACAGGAAGGAGAAGAAACACAGCAGAGGACAGAAATAAATCTTCATCAAGGGTTGGTATGAAATTAATGTCTTTAATATCATGGATATGATCGTTTCTCTCTGACTGAACAACATGTGACCTTCTGACTGCATCAGGTCACTGAGAGGTTCCCTCATGTTAAAGTCCAAAGAAGTTCAAGGTTCAGAGAAAAAGGAAATCAGAACTGATGATATCAAAAACATCTGTCCAACATTTCACCAAGTAGATCAGAAGGAAAGAGACTGAGAGTTAAATCATTCAGGTCTAAATACTCACTGGTTAAAACACTCAGATACAGTAAGGTGGATCCTGAACCGGATCTACAGCTGAACCATCCAGCATCTTCAGCAGTGATGTTGTTGATGATCAGAGAGCAGTTACTGTTCATATGTAGCCTTGAAGCTCGAGATGAACTCTGAACAACGTTTCCGTCCTGAACCTCCAGCTGAGTGTTTTGGTTTTTATCCGTGTTGTAAAACCAGTTAACGTCGTGGCATGAGGAAGATGATGATGACATGATGTCACATGGTAGAGCAGCTTCATCTCCAGCTCTGTGGTAGAGATGAAGTTCCTCTCCTCTGGTTCCTGGAGCAATAATGAAAACAAATTAAAGTTTTCACACTTCATCCTTCACCAAAAAAAATATGATGACATTAGAAATCCAGAGTATTTTTTCTAATATGTATAAACTGGTAAAACACATATTTAAAATATTCTAATTTCTAGTTGATATATTTATTCTCTGACAAGTTGAGACAATAAAGAATATCCTCTGAACATTTTTATATCTCGAAGTGTTTACTTCTGCACATTAATTCACATATTTCCATAAAATAACTCAAGCCAAAGTTTCCTTTAATGTTTCTCATCTTCATGTGAAAGAAAACAAATTTTTACCTTCAAACTGAAGCACAACGACCAGAACCAGAACCAGAACCAGAACCAACATCTCCTGTCCGTCTATCAGCTGCTGAACTGAGAGACTTTTCTCTGCTGCTGATCTGAAATTACTGAACAGTAGTTCCTGTTTGTGGCTGAATTAAAGGATATAAACAGCTTCGCACCAACACCTACAAACTTCTGTGTTTTCTAGAAACTGACAGAGAACCACAGATAGAAGGAACTAGCTGCCTGAACTGCAGTTAGAAGTGAACATTTAACAGAAGTGAGGCGTTTCAGCTGAAGGAGGTGCTTGTGAAGAACAGGAATCATAAACTGGATTATATAGCTCAGATTTGTTTTGTCCAACCTCTATAGATGCATTTGCATCAGTGAAAGAGGAAGTGTGAAGTTTGCAGTCAGTTCTCTAACACCAGCAGCTCTGACGCTAAAACAGAACAGAATCAGGTCAAAGAGAAGCGCAAACCGGCCTGAGAGAGAGACTTCCTAATGTCTGCTAGAAACTAATTATATTTATACTACAAGTCCCAGAATGCTCTGCGTGTGAGCTGGTCATTTATCAAGACAAGCCCCCTCTACTGGTGACAGTTAGTACAACTAGTCAGATCAGTTGAAGAAACCTGTTGTCTGGCCATCAAAATAGATAAAAAAGAACCAAATTGTTTCTTAATAATATTTTTCTTTTTCATTTTTATCATATTAGAGAAAGTTTCTATTGAAATTCAACTCAGACGGTAATAAACCAGAAAAAAGACTCTTTCCTACATTTTATTTTAAAAATTTGCCAGGCAGTTTCTATGCACAAAAAGTCAACACTTTCATGAGTTGAGTTCTTGTTTTGAGAACATTGAACTGAATTATCATGTTTCTTTAGTGTTTAAAGTCAACAGAATGAAACTGATCTTATTGTCTTTTAGCTGGACTTATTGTCTTATTTTCTTTTATGGATGAATGAAAGAGATACAGTGAATTTCTCAGGGAAAAACTTTGGATATTTCATGGACAAAGAGCTGCAGCACTTCAGCTGCAGCACTTCAGCTGCAGTGCTGAGTGTCAGCACTCAGCTGACACTCAGCGTCAGCTGAGTGTCTCATCAGGCAGCAGAGTTTCAGTTCAACAACTGGATCTTCCCTCCGCCGCCTTAATTCATGTTAATCTGCAAATGACTTCATCACATTTTTAACCTTTATTTTAGAGAAATTATGCTAACTAAATGAGAACTAGTTTTTGTTAGAGCTGTTAAAAAGTTATATATTGAACAATCAAAATGAATCAGTTCATTTTAACCTGACTAAAGTGAATTATAGTTCTTGTAAAGGATAAATAAAACGTTGTTTTGCTCTTGCTTGATGTTCTGAGCAGAAAGTTTTTCTGGTGTTGAAGATTTCCTTGGTTTTCTGAACTTGACTTTTTATAAAATATGAAATTTTACTATTGATCATTAAACACAAACTGTGTGACTGAACATCAGAGCAGAGTTTGAAAATAATAACTGTTACTTCACATAATAGATAAATGCAACTTTTCAGCTAATGACAAAAAATTATTTAAAACAACCAGCCTGCAAAAATAAGCCTTAATATATATTTATTAAGGAATACAAATAATAAAAATATGAAGACGGTGCGAAGGCATACATATGGATGCAGCATCAAAATGAAGCATTGTTTTTATATGAACTGTAACGGATGTGATGAAGCTCAGTGCAGTGCGGCGGCAGCAGAACGTTCTCCATCATTTTCATAATCCACTGTGTCGTCATCAGCAGCAAAACGAACCTGAGATATTTAGAGAGAAATATCAGAGCAGAAATTTATTTTACTACAGCATCTCCTCATTAGTCAGGTAGAATAACAGCTTTACACAATTTAGAAGTCAAAAACTTTATTTTCTAACAAGATTTAAAGCAAATACTATAATGGGAAAATATTTAAAGCAATACTGCTTAAGTACTTTGACAGTAATTTGACAGTTATTATCTACATATGAATATGTATATGAATGTATTTTTCATGATTGTTTCTCTTACTTTAATGTCTTTCTGAGGCTTTTTTCTTCCTGCAGTGAAAAACAGAATAAAGTGATTAAAGTGTGTAAATTGTCTC
>NW_006800107.1:748261-753799 GCF_000485575.1 Poecilia formosa
AGAAACACAACCAAACTGTCCTCCTGATTTATATCCATCACCTTCACCAGTCAGTTCACTTCCTGTCTCATCCAACCAGAGGAGACTTTTAACTGCACAAGGACTCAATGAACAACGTAATGTTACGTCTCCATTCTTTGTTGGATCAGAACCTGGTGGAGATGAAGAGACTGAAAGAAAACATAATAGTGTTTTAACATGAAAATTATTTCATTAATTGAAGGTGAGAAACTTTGAACATCTTTAAGCGATGATCCGTAGAAAGAATGAAAATGGAGCTAATTTTGAAGTTAGATCCTATCTGATGTTAAATGGAAAACTCCAGAAATGGATTTCAGTTTTAGAAATTGGAGTCATAGCATTCATTTCCAAGTACTTACTGCTCATTATATTTAGATATACATCTACATCATGGCTGCCTCCCTCCCAGAGCTGACAGCTGTAATGTCCAGCATCCTCAGCAGTGATGTTATTGATGATCAGAGAAGATTTATTGTCCAAACTCAGCCTGGCAGCACGAGACGAATTCTGCACAATGATTCCTTCCTGAACTTCCTGCTGACTCTTCATGTCTTTAGCTCTCTCATGAAGCCAGTTAACAGTGGAGCATGATGATGAAGTCTTTCTACAGGGTAAAACAGCAACATCTCCAGCTCTGTGGTAGATCTGGACTGACTGCTTCCTGGTACCTGAAGAAAAAGACAAAGATTTTATGCTACATGTAGCTTTTTACATCAGTCTCTGTGATGCTCAGTTAGAATTAATTTACAACAAATTCTGTTAAAAATAACACATTTTAAAAATATTATTTTGCCAGATTTATTTTCATAAAGTGATTTATTGCTGGTCAACAATATAAATCATGGCGAGAACGGCCCTGATCAAGTGCCATATTTGCTCATTTCCTCTTAATTTATCTAACTCAGTACTGCCATCTAGTGGCTACATTTCCTAACAACGCCAACTTCAACTCACTGACAGCTTGACAGATCTACAATGTTAGAAAAGGAAGAACATGTTTGCATTTGCAAACAGATCATTTGCTTTTAGAAACACTGGATAAAAAGACTGGCTTTTGTTTTTAAAGCAACAAGTTTTGTCCTCTTTGCTTTCATAAAGTCCAGTTCAGTGATCCAACCATAGGACACAATGAAAGAAATATTAGCATCAATAAATCAAACACTTTTACTTTCAGGTGAGAAACTGATTTAGAGATGTAATATCAGTTTCTGCTCATCACCAGGTTCTCATTCACTCAGAAAGGAAACAGCATCATACCGATAAATCCCGGCGGGTAGCGAGCGTCAACTTTCATGCAGTTTCCTTCAACAAACTGGCAGGTGAAGCTTCTGTTGGTGCCGCTCTGATGCTGCACAGTCAGAGAGGAATTCCAGGTTCGTGGTCTTGTTAAAAGTAACCCAACACCTTCACCTGTCAGCTCAGTTCCCGTCTCATCCAGCCAGCGGGAACTGGTCCTTTGACCACGACTCCACCCCACAGATCTGCTCAGGGAACAGTGCACTGTGAAATCTTCCTTTGCTGGATCAGCATCTGGTGGAGATGGAGAAACTGGAAGACAAATAAAAACTGTTGTCTTATTCTGGAAGATGTTAAAGTAATTTCTCAAAGGTGAGAGCCTTAAAGGGATAGGAGTCTCAGATCTGAGCAGGTTTTCATCAGCATGACGGAAGAAAAATAATCCTGAAACTAAATGATTCAGCGATTTGAACAAACATTGGACCAGACACATAGTTCCTTCATAAAAATGTCATAAAAATGCTATGTGTAGCAAATATGACATAAAAATATTTGACTTCATAACTGAATGCTATTGGGTCTCTGTCTCTTTAAGAAATCCTGCACATTCTGAAACTCCACCTTCAGGAAGTTGTCACAACATGGCACCTCTATTCGCCCTTCAACAACGTTTTACAAGCGTTGCTCTAAGAAGTAGCTCCTATAATGAGCTCATCTGATGCTCAGTCCTATCAGGTGTTTGCTAATTGCTGCTGGCTAGTCTGAAGGAACCAGGCTAGGCTGCTGGCTAGTCTGAAGGAACCAGGCTAGGCTGCTGGCTGGTCTGAAGGAACCAGGCTAGGCTGCTGGATGGTCTGAAGGAACCAGGCTAGGCTGCTGGCTAGTCTGAGGAACCAGGCTAGGCTGCTGGCTAGTCTGAGGAACCAGGCTAGGCTGCTGGCTAGTCTGAAGGAACCAGGCTAGCTGCTGGCTAGTCTGAAGGAACCAGGCTAGGCTGCTGGATGGTCTGAAGGAGCTGAGTGGAGTCATGGGGAAGGGCTGCTCTGTGAGGCAGAAGTTGTGAACTGCATCTGAGGAGTAGCTGTGTCGTAAAAAGGTGGGGCTACGTCCCACAGAGTGTTTTGCACAGCTGAAGTGTTGCCATGCAGATGGGAGGATTTCTCAAACATGCATGAAAGAATCAAAGCAACACTCCAGGTTTATTTCTGATGAGGGAATAACGTTATAGCATGATGTAAAGCTTTTACATGATACTGCCCCTTTAAATCTAAAAAACCCAACAGCAAAACCAAAGAAGTTCAAGGTTTTAGAGAAACTGATGATGTCAGAAATATTTGTCTAACATGAGTAAATCATTCAAGAATACATACTCACTGGTCAGAACAAACAGATAAACTCTGCTCTCATACAAATAACTTGAAGCCACATAACAGATGTAATCTCCAGCATCATCAGCAGTGATGTTGTTGATGATCAGAGAGCAGTTACTGTCCACATCCAACCGGGAAGCTCCAGGTAAACTCTTAACAACTTTCCCATAATGAACCACTTCGCAAGGCGTTCGATTTCTGTGTAAAACCCAGTCAACAGTGGAGCATGGGTAACGTAAGGTACTGTTACAAGGTAGAACAAGATCTTCTCCAGCTCTGCAATAGAGATGGCGTTCTCCACTGGTGCCTGCAGCAGACAAATAAGACACATGAAAGCTGATCTCATTTCCTATCTTTTAGATTATTGCAACTCTCTTTTTACTTGTTTTAATAAATCTGCTGTCACTCGTCTCCAGTTGGACCGGAAGGCTGCAGTGACACTTTTAAACAAAAACTAACAGAAAGTCACACATTACACAGATTTGATCTTCTCTACATTGACTACTGATTAAATTTAGGATTAATCTAAAATTTTTAGTCTTGATTTTAGAGCGTTAAATGGAGAGGCCAGTCCAATGCAAAATGTTGACCCCTCATTTTCAGCCTGCTCTCTTCAGTCCTCAGCCCAAAACCTTTTTGTCATGATTTGTGTTTCTGTGTATTTATTGTAAGGTTTTTCTGTGTTCAGTTTCTGTCCAGTGAGTCTCTGTCTCTGCGTCTTCCCTGTTGATTGATCCCAGCTGTGTCTCGTTCCTTGATCACCCTCCCAGTGTCTTTGTCTCTTGTCGGGTCCTCGTTGAATGTCATTTGTTGTCTGTCTGCCTGCTGTAACAGTCGAACTGTAGAGTCCTGTGTTGGTTTAGCTCACTTATTCAGTCCTCAGTTTTTCAGATGCTAACGCTAATTAGCTGTATGCTAACTCTCTGCCGTGCCGCCTGTTCTGGACTGTTTTGAGCTTTCTTCATTCAATTCATCATTTTCTTCTACAACCTGGGTTCCTGCGTTCATCCTCTTCACCTCCCACAAACCACTTTATGACACTCTTGAATGCACCCAAAACCCAGTTTAAAACCAGTTTGAAACCAGTTTGAAACCAGTTTAAAACCCAGTTTAAAACCCAGTTTAAAACCAGTTTACAACCCAGTTTATAACCTCTCAGACTGCAGCCCCCCTGTTTCTCTGTCTATTCCTTCAAAATGAAGCTAAATTAACTTCTATTCAGACAAACTTTTAGCTAAATGTTCTACTTTTGACCTTATCAGGAGTTTGCACCACCTTTGGTTTATTTTATTGCACACACCTTTATTTCTGTAAAGCACTTTGTGATCTTATCTGTGAAAAGTGCAATATAAATAAAGCTTCCTTATTTTCTTTTACACACCTCATTATTCACAGAAACAAACATAAACTTACTGTTCATGTCAACAGTAAGAAATATTTTAATCCCTGTCAGGTTATAAGTTTGAGACAAAAGCCAAAAAATATTTAATCCAAATTTTCTGAAGCATTTTTTATATATTTTGTCGAAACCTGACTAATTGATAAAAGCTATACAAATTTACTTTTGCAAATTCTAAATGTTAGTACTTGTGTCTCCAGTAAATAACAATAAACCAATGAGTCCTTTAATTTTTCTCATCTTCATGTGAAAGAAAACAGATCTTTACCTTCAAACTGAAGCACAACGACCAGAACCAGAACCAGAACCAACATCTCCTGTCCATCTATCAGCTTCAACACTGAAAATGCTGATAATATTTCCTATTTATGGCTAAATTTATGGTTGAAAACTTCATGCCAAGCCCTGTGGTTGTGTCATACTTGTATGTTTTCTAGAAGGTGACAGACAACCACAAAGAGAAGGAACTAACTGTACAAACTTTAGTCAAAAATTAACATTTAAATTACATTTAACTGTTTCACTTTGCAACATTTAGAACAACTGAGGGGAACCGAGTTTTAGCTACAGGTTCTGATTGTCAAGAACATAAACGAGGCAATAAATTAACTTTTATTTTTATAGTTTCTAAGGTTTTTTGTACTCCTGTTGCACAACCTTGTAACATTCTTTGCTTGGGCAGTCAAAGAGGAACTGTGATGCATGCTAATGCTAAAGAGCTGCGGTCAGTTTGTTGTAATGAATTTATATATAATAAAACCAAATGTAATCTTATTGTTATCAGTTTAGTTTTTAAATAATAATTATAATAGAAACAGTGATGTAATGGTCATATATTCCAGTTTCGGCCAGCTGCCATTTTGTGCTGATCAAGGTCTGAAAACTGCACGAGAAAGTCTTCCTGTTTAACTACATTAAAACAGAAATCCAGATAAAACTAAAACCAGGTCACCAGGGAGAACCGCCCACTGACCAGCAGGGGGCAGCAACACACTGCTGCCTCCCACGCTGCTAAAAACTGAAACACTAAACAAAAACACGCCCTCTAGTGGAGGGCATGTCACAATAACGATTTTCTAAATACAAAATAAAGCTGACAGCGTTACCACGAAGCAAAATAAACATGATACTATTGGAGACCTGTATCAAACATGTTATGAAGAAGCCTGTTAATTTACTTATCAAATGTAAACTCAAATTACTAAAAACAAAGTTTATGCAGAAATAAAGTAAAAATGTGGAATTTTAATAAAGTATTTTATTTCCAACATTAACACATTATAGCCTTAATCTAAATAGGTTTTACTAAATAGTTCTCAACAAATTAAATCCCCAATATAATATTTAACAAAATCTTGTTTAGAAAGGTGATCCGGTGTTGGGTTCGGTGTCGGGCTCGGTGTTTTGGGTTTGGTGTCGGGTTTCGGTGTCGGGTTCGGTGTTTTGGGTTTGGTGTCGGGTTTCGGTGTCGGGCTCGGTGTTTTGGGTTTGGTGTCGGGTTTCGGTGTCGGG
>NW_006800107.1:754940-761988 GCF_000485575.1 Poecilia formosa
GGGTTCGGTGTCGGGCTCGGTGTCGGGCTCGGTGTCGGGCTCGGTGTTTTGGGTTCGGTGTTTTGGGTTCGGTGTTGGGTTCGGTGTCGGGCTCGGTGTTTTGGCTGTAGACGTCGCTGCGATCAGTCTGCCTCCGTCTTCTCTTTAGTCCTGACTGTAGAATAAGTCACAGTGTCTTTGCCCAGTTTGACCTGCAGAACACAAACCACAAACTGTTTCAGTTCCATTTGGACGACTTGTACACATGTGGCTGTTGAACATGTTCACAATGTGTGCAAACTTCACATTCACATCATTTTAATGGCTTAAGATGCTGAAATAACATAACACTCCTCTAAAAACAGAAAATCAGGGAATTGCACCATGTTACATTTAACAAGATGAATTCAGTGTTCAGTGTTATAAGTCTAAAGCTCTTTGGGCCTCTCACCTTCTGAGAGGCTTCAGGAAGGTTAACAGTAGCGTAGGTCAAGTTGGACTGCAGCTCATCCTGAGAACAGACAGTTGGCTGTTATCTACTGTATCAGTAGGAAAACGTTCTTTGGGGAGAAGCAGAGAAGTTTGAACAGCAACATGTGGAAAATAAGTTTTAAGAAGTTTAAATATTTCAGAGAATAACAAACCAGAATGACTAAATAAAAACTTTAGTTATTTCACACAGTGATGAAATGAAAACAAATAAAACTGTTGGACAGAAATGAGGGACAGAGATGTTGATCAAATGGTCCAGACAGGTTTTGAACCTGAGACGGTCCTGTCAAAGTCTCTCAGGTGTGTCTGATCAACCTAAGGAGCTAAAATTACAAACATTACATTTCACATTGACATTAATTATTCTATTACTTAAGAAAACACCTGCTACTGTATTTTATTGACTGATAAAATCAGTTGTTAGCTGCTAATTGCTAATTCATTCTCTGACTAATTCAGAAAACAGGAAGAACCTGCAATCATTTCCTGTCGCTTTGTGCTTCATGAGCGGTAAAGATTTTGCAGAAGTTATGTTGAAACTACGTTTTCTGGTCATTCTTAAAAATATGGAGGTCAATTAGATGGTTTATCTGATCTCTATAGGAAACATGTTTATTTTAATACTCACATAGTGATGATTTCCACAGGCTGAATCTTGATCTTCAGAGTAAAGGAAAACAAATCGTCAATGATTTTCATGAACACTTCTGCTTATTAGTGTGCTGCGCTGCGGTTACTATGGAAACAGCGCTTCCTTATTCTGAGGCCCGACTTTCAACATTAGACAGAAACAGACGTGAACCACAACAGGAAGCAAATGAAGCTGTTTGGCTCAGAGAAATTAACGTAAAATGTTAACA
This sequence comes from Poecilia formosa, assembly GCF_000485575.1. Lineage (NCBI taxonomy): Eukaryota > Metazoa > Chordata > Actinopteri > Cyprinodontiformes > Poeciliidae > Poecilia > Poecilia formosa. The sequence continues at coordinate 756,272 of NW_006800107.1, forward strand.
GTTCACCAGAACAACTAACCACCAGCTAACTATCTCACAGGTTAGTTAGATTTACATGCTAAAAATATAATACAGTAACCAATTATGAAGCGAACATTACATTTTGTCAAATGTTATCATCAAAATCATCAATAACAACATAATATATCAAACATTAATCAATATCCAGTTATTGTTAATCAAAGGCATCTCTAAACAGGTGAGATTTTAGTATTTATTTAAAGGAACTCTCTTTTTCTGGAAGTTAGTTCCAGAAGCTGAATGCTGCTTCTCCTCGTTTGATTTTTGGTTCAGGAGATGCAGATCAGACCAGAACCAGAAGTATTTTATAGTCTATTCTCTCAGTGAAGGGACTTTAGAAGTGAGTTGATGTGCTCTGTCCTCCTGGTTTTAGTCAGAACTCCAGCAGCAGCGTTCTAGATCAGGAGGATTTTTCTAGTCAGGCCTGTGAGGACACTGTTGCAGTAATCAATGTGACTAAAGATAAACGCATGGATGAGTTTCTCTAGATCTTACTGAGACATTAGTCCTCTGATCCTGGAAATATTCTTCAGGTGATAAAAGGCCGACTTTGTGACTGTCTGTATGTGACTCTGAAGGTTCAGGTCAGAGTCCAGATTTCATCCTGATCTCAAGTTTCTAGCTGTGATAACTGCAGCGGTGTGCTGACTCTGGATCGTTGTCTTTAGGTCCACAGATAATAACTTCAGCAGCAAGAGATTATAGAATTCACTCAACACTAATCAATAATCAATAATAATATGGATTTCACACTGAATGTGATTAGAGCATCACAGCTCAAGACCCAGTTTTCTGTTTCCTCCATCCTGCACACAGAAACAGTTTTCCTCTGCGTTGTGGAAAGCTTAAGGCTGGAGTGGCAAAGGTCAAGCGTCTCTGCTATTATTATCCAGCATAGTGTTTTATCTGTAAATAGCTGATAAAAATGTTTTGAGGAAATAAGAATATGAAAAATATTTTTGTTTTTACATTTTCTTTACAGCTTTTCTTTCTGTTGTTTGAGAATAACTCTACCTTTTCATGTGAACCAGTGGGTCCAAAGTGGGTCCTGGAGGCCCGGCATCCTGGATGTTTTAGTTCTCTGCTTTAAAGCACCTGGATCAAATGATGCTCATTAGAGGCCTAAGAAGAACATCGACATGCTGAGGAGGTTGTTGTTACCACCAGGGAGAGAACTGAAACATGCAGGATGCCGGGCCTCCAGGACCCACTTTGGACACCCCTGATCTAAATAAAGCAGCTTAACATGAATAGATGATAGGGATTTTGACTGATTCAGCCTCTCTGAGGATGACCTGATGGTGGCTTCATTTAGCCTTTGCTTGAAATGTTGTGTTCCTGCAGAACATCTAAAAGAAACTTTCATCCAACAGGAGCGATAACCATCTTAGGGTCTTCAGAGAGAAGCCCCCCCCCTCCCCCACGCTTCCCATCTCTGGATTATTTCATTATTATTTATTTAATTTCCCTTTGGGATTAATAAAGTATTTTGAATTTGAATTCAATTCAAATTCTTCTAAAATCCACATGCATCTTTCTTTTTCCTCAGTCTCTGAAAGGTTTAACATAAAGCTGTGCATCAGAACATGCTTGTTTATTTGTCTGCATTAGATTTAAAAATATTCAAGCTTTTGAACTATCATAATGAAGATTTGTCGATTGTTTAAATTGCCTTCAGTACCTGATGAAATTCTGTGATCTTCTCTATTTCTGGTTTTCCTGAGTTTGGTAAAAACAGCAGCAAGAACAACCAGCAGCAGAACGCCGATCACTGATCCAATGATGATGATGATGGTGGTGTTATCGGCAGGAGCTGCTGTTAAAAGACTCAAAGATGAAAAAACTTTTGTGGCGAGATGGTGTCCGACGCTCATCACTCTGAGCACCAGGTGAAATCAGAATCACACCTCTGATTAATGCCTTTATAGCTGTACAGGTTCCAGCTACAAATTTCATAACCCCACCAGTTATCCTCACTGCTCAAGAGCCGTCTGCATGCAGCGGATGCAGCCACCCACTACATATGGATATGCATCCCATATAAGGATCCTCCTAGAGCCACCTGGAAACCCCTGCCTCTTTCACCGAATTGCCTCTCCACACACATAAAGCAAGTTGGCGGCAGGATGACCATGAACACAGTTCATGGCATTTCCTTCTCTTGCTGCTTCCTAGAAAACAACGCACGCTGCAGAGTTAAATACGACTTAGAACAGCCATTAAGATGCTAAGATCTTAGCTGGATCATTCCTTCTGCACTAGTGCGGTATTTTATTTCCACCCTTGCCTCCCCCTCTTGGTGATCAAAAGGAAGAAAGCCTGATGTGCTGTCGGTCGGTCCAATTACATGTTTGGGCCTCTTCAATCCACTCACTGATTCCAATGCCAGTAATACCATTGAACTTGTGACATAATCTGTCCCTGAGCAGCACCACCACCTGCTCAGTAACCACAACAACAGCAAGCATGACACTGCCAACCACAACCAGGAGAGCAGCAACTTCCAGGAATCCCCCGTTCGCCACCCTCTGCTGGGCTACTCCATCCGCCGGCCGCTCCTCCATACTTGCAGGGGAAAAATCACCTCAAATTGTCAAAACAAAATGGTAAAAATAAATCCTGAACCTAGAGGTCTGTCTTCCTTTGGACAACTACTGCTGCCTTGTCTTACAACACCATAAGAAGATAATTTAAAAAACCATCTAAAACATACTACACTTAAAAAGAATCAATGTTCAATGATGCATTTTGCCAAAACACGCCAAACTATGAATGCGTCCATCAGTCAGAGATGTGCTTCTGATGTCACCTGGTGCTCAACACAGGGAGGGTAGAAAACCATCTCAACACATTTACACATGGTGGAAAAAAAGGAACAATGTATACTGAAGATTAAACAAGCTATTGCTTAATTTCACTAGGCCTACATAGATCGATGTAATCACAGTTTGTTTCAACGTTTGTCTTAATAAGATGACATCATACCTTCATGTTGGTAGTGAGCTTCTACCTTCACTTCGTTTCCTTCAACAAACAGGCAGGTGAATCTTCTGCTGCTCTGAAGATTCACAGTGAGAAAAGAAACACAACCAAACTGTCCTCCTGATTTATATCCATCACCTTCACCAGTCAGTTCACTTCCTGTTTCATCCAACCAGTGGAAACTGTTTTCTGGACAAGAATTCGACCCGCTGTATCTCCACAGAAAACACCTTAATGTTATTTCTCCATCTTTTGCTAGAACAGCATCTGGAGGAGACGGAGAAACTGAAAGAAAAAGAAAAACTGTCGTCTTAGATTTCTGAAAAATGCAGAACCACTTTTTAAAGAGAAAAACTAAAAAAAAAAACCAAAAAACTTTGTCTCAGTCTGTGAAGAGTAGACAAAGAAACGAAACCTGATAAAAAGTTTAGATGCCTGTATCGTTTTTGGAGACTGACCTGCATTAATATTGTAGATCTGAGAAAGTTTTCATGAGCATGTTGGAACAAACCAAGGAATCATAAAAGTTTTTATTCAGTAGTTTGATCAAACATTGAACCACAAAACAAGACAAACTCATTAAATCTAAACATCCTCAGCACAACGTTCACTCTGATGAGCGACTTCCTGACGTCATCACAGCTTGGCCCCGCCCCCAGATCAGACAGGAAGTAGAAGAAATGCGTGGACTGATGGGTAATGTCTGCCTGAATCTAAATAAATGATCGTTTCTCTCTGACTGAACAACATGTGACCTTCTGACTGCATCAGGTCACTGAGAGGTTCCCTCATGTTAAAGTCCAAAGAAGTTCAAGGTTCAGAGAAAAAGGAAATCAGAACTGATGATGTCAGAAACATCTGTCCAACATTTCACCAAGTAGATCAGAAGGAAAGAGACTGAGAGTTAAATCATTCAGGTCTAAATACTCACTGGTTAAAACATTCAAAAGCACACGGCCATCAGAGGAGGGATCAGATCGAGATCTACAGGCGTAGCGTCCAACATCAACGCGATCGATGTTGTTGATGGTCAGAGAGCAGCTGCTGTCCATATTTAACCTGGCAGCTCGAGGTGAAACATCAACAACTTTTCCATTTTCAACCTCAAATGAATGACTTGAGCTTGTATTGCTGTAGTAAAGCCAGTCAACGTTGGAACATGAGGATAAAAATGACAGAATGTCACAAGGTAGAACAACATTTTCTCCTTCTCTGTGATAGAGATGAAGTTCTTCTTCTCTGGTTCCTGCAGAAGAAACAAAGACACATTAAAGTTTTTCATACTTCTTCATTCACTAAAACAATCATGAAGGTGAAACTAGAAATGTGTTGTTAACTTATTTTCTGTCATGTTTGACTTATTGTTACATTTTCTCCATTAGAACCTCTTAAATAGCTGTTTGAGACACATTTATATCAACAATTCTTAGTATTTCAGTCCTAATCAAGTCAGAAGTTTGAGAGAAAAAAGAAAAAACTTTGAATCAAAATTTTATGAACATGTTTATTTTCATATATACATGTTGAAAACCTGAGTAATAAATGCTACTCTAACGTCTGGGAATATGAAAAGGTAATTCTCATTAAATATAAACCAAAATGTCTTTCAAGTTGTTTCATCTTCATGTGAAAGAAAACAGATCTTTACCTTCAAACTGAAGAACGACCAGAACCAGAACCAGAACCAACATCTCCTGTCCGTCTATCAGCTGCTGAACTGAGAGACTTTTCTCTGCTGCTGATCTGAAAACACTGATGATGTTTCCTGTTTGTGGCTGAAATAAAAACAGCTTCACACAAACACCCAGCATGCATCCTGTCACTCTGCTGTCGTCACTTTTGTGTTTTCTTTAGAATCTGAAGGAAAGCCACACATAGGAGGAACTAGTTGCACAACCTTTAGTTAGAAATAGACATTTAAGCTCCATTTCACTGAGTCACTTTGTGACACTCAGATCAACTAAAGTGAATCATGATTCAGATTAACCTTTAGCTGATTATCAATAACATAAAGCAGATGAGTACTGAGGTTTTATTTTGTAGAAGTTATTGCTTTTTTTCTGTATATTCTGTTTTAATTTCTTTTGCAAAGTAACTCTTTGCAAACTCCAGCATGCTAATAATTTAGAACAGAAAATCTGGCTCTTCTGTAAACAAACCATTGAATGATCTGCTGGTCATTGAATTATTTGATGCAGAAAATGTTTCATTTGGTTTAAGAAATTAACAGACAGTTTTGGTCATTTGACAGTTTGTCCTTAATCGTTAAATGGTGATTTAGAGATTTAGTGCTGTGACGAGTTTCTGTTGTCTGATTATGGATCCATCTGACTCCAGAGGGATTTCAGTGTACAAATACGGAGATTTTGGTTTTTCCATCGCAAAACACAATGAGAACTAAGGGAATAGTTCCTCATCTGTTTATCTCTTTTATTAGGAAATTCAACAAGTAAAGAAATTACACATGCATACAGAAACATGTTTAAAATACAACACTGTTTTATATAAACTGTAACGGATGTGATGAAGCTCAGTGCAGTGCGGCGGCAGCAGAACGTTCTCCATAATTTTCATAATCCACTGTGTCGTCATCAGCAGCAAAACGAACCTGAGAGAAAAAAACAGATTGACTGGATGAAACTGATACAGACACTAAATGAACATCCATCTATTTTCTAACAGCCACTCTACATATAAAAGGTCTATGAATGTAT
>NW_006800107.1:761998-801821 GCF_000485575.1 Poecilia formosa
TTGTTGTCATTTCCTTCTCAAACAGGAACAATGATTCGTACCAATGAGCTGCAGTCAGTCCACCAACAGCAGCAGCTCTGAGACTCTGCAGACAGAGAATCAAACCGAGTCGTAGCAGAACAAACACAGAGACAACGTTCAGAGGATGAACACAGACGGTACAATCTGAACAAAAAATCACATGACTCAGCATTTTAATGCACCACTTACACACGAATCTGACGCTGTTGGAAGAGTGACATAAGTCTCAGAAATCCTCGTGCATCGTAACCTGATCTGTGTGTAAATGCAGTTTAGTCTGTGTGCATCAGGCGACTTGTGCGTATTTATTTAATATTGTAGATGTAGGAGAAGGTTTGAATTTGTAATTATCAGATTTGTGAGGTTGAAGAAAAAATTGTGTGTAGAAATTGTAATTGTGTGCGAGTATTTTTATTTTTCCTTCATAATTTTTTTATATTCGTGTGTGCATTTGACCTCATATTTACAAATAATAAATATCTACAATGCAAGCAGGCATCATTACATCATGAGTCATAATTAAAATATTATTTTCAGCAGGTTTGAAAAAGATGACAAAAGAATCTGGACAGAACTAAAAGCAGACAGTTCCCTGATCAGTTCAGCTGTGGATCATTTTACAGAAAACTAAAGTTCATAAATTCTTACTGCATTAGCCATGCTTAAGGATTTAAAGGGAAAAACTACATCTTAATTATTGTCAGTTATACCTGCTGACACATTCATGTCATTTCCATAAATCTGTTGTGTTTTTAATGCACTGACACCTGGATTTCTCCACTGTGGGACAACAAAGGATATTTTTATTCTATTCTTTTCTAAATGCCTCTGGTTGAACTGGTTGAAGACTGGCTTCAGGTTTTCTACCAACAGTCTCTGTCCTCTTTGTTTTCAGAGGATGTTTTATTCATCCTAAGTTACAGATAATAAAAATGTTTGTCCAGCAAAACATTTGTTCTTTGTTCAGGTGAAAAACTGGTTTAGAAAATCTCTAATCTGTCTGCAAAGAGAAATGAGGCCTGCTTATAACACTGTTATACAGTACAGTTCTGCTTTTGTCTCATTTATTCAACAGATAAAATGTTACACTTTTCATCACAGGTGTGTAGTGAGTTCTGTCTTCATGCTGTTTTAATCAACAACCTGGCGGGTGAGGCTGATGCTGCTCTGATGCTGCAGTTAGAGAGGAATTACAGCAGCTGTCCGATGTGGTGCAAAAAATCTTCTCATCAAACCAGCAGAAACTCGACTCTGGACAAACAGCTGGACTTTGGAGAACCCCGCTCCGTGCACCCTGACGGTCCAGACTGCTCAGCTTAAGAGCCTGGAGGATACTCAACCACTTGTTTCCAGACGTCACCTTTCGTGGGAAAGGTAGATCGTACAAGGTGCCACATTGCCAGTAATCGGTCAGAGAGCAACATTTGACAAAGGCCATGTAGATCACGACTGAAAGGAAAGAATACATGTCTTTCAGGGTTATGTCCGTCCAAGAATGGGATTTGGTAGAGCAGTGGGCTCGGCCATTTTCATTGGTGTTTTTCACTATTGTCAGCAGGGTGTTCTTTGTAAAAAAAAGCTGAAAAGGTCTAGGCCTGTGTATGGAGCCATCATGATGAGCTGGGGTCCAGGTGTTCGCAAAGGGCGGAAGGTGGGCAGGCATGGCGTTATGTCGGCCTCGTGCCATCTCTCCATCTTGGCGCCGTCCAATCTGGATGGCAACGTTTCTGCCTTGAACTTTCCCTTCGCTCTCGCTTTGGATTTCACTTTTCTGTTGACTTGAAGGGACTTGCTGTTCAACCCACTCCCTCTTCTTGGTTTCTCTTCTTGGTTTCTTCTCAGCAGGTTCATAGTCTGAATCTTCATCACATTCAAATCTAATAGAGAAACAAGAACATAGTCAGGATGTAGAAACAAAAACTCAGAACAACTGTTTAACAAAAGGCTAACAACGCTCACTCCGACTCTGACCAAACCAGAGACAAGTCAGATATAATGACGTCATTGTGCTGCTAAACACATAACGCTGAGTGGAGTGGAGTACCGCTCCAAGATGGCCGCCCTAAATCTCATCAGTGACAATAAGCGAGAGCAGTCCATGAGGGTCTATCCTTATATTATGTCTATGGGCGCTGCTGCTTCCACCTTTTCTTTGGGCAGAAGGGCGGAGTTTAAAAGCAGCTTAAAGTGATTAGTGTAGCGCCACCTACAGTACCGGAGGATGCAAGACGGGATCTAAGCTACTGGACTTTTTGTTGTAAAACGTTTTTTACCTCAGTAAATACCAACATTTCCAAGTACATTTATCTTAACATTTATTTGAAAAGTAGTACAAGATGACTTTTTAGGTTTTTATTATTATTATTGTTATTATTGGATATTTATATCCTGTGACAAAAAGTTACTATCATTTTGAGCAATTGAAAATAATTCAACTCCTTGAATTATCTTCAAAAATCAAACAATCAAAACAATCAACAAACAATCAAAATGTTTGACTTTTAGTTATATGTGGAACTAAAAATCAAACATTATTATTTATCTTACCATATAAAATCTATATTGCATACCAATAATGAAGATTAAGATGAAATATTTAGCTCAAACATGTAAAATTAAATTTCAAAGTGAGAAAAATTAAAAATAAAAATAGGAACAAATATGAAAAATCCATTGATAAATCCAGTATATTCACTTTTCCCTTGTCTGCCTCTAACAGTATTAAACTATAATTCAAGTCTTACTATGTTAAGTCAAAACGAATAGAAACTGGAAGTGACATTTTACCACAGGACTGAAACTGATCTGTGTTTCACTTCATCTGCGGTTTGGTTGCAGGACTTTCACATCTCAGAATTTCAACTCACAACTTTTTACTTTTAATAATTACACCCAGGCACGTGGTCTTCATCTCTAAACATTAAACATTAAAGGGAAACGCTCTTGGAGTCATGGCCTCTGGTTGCTAGCTTTTTATTTATTTATTTTTTACATTTTGGTTGCTATTCCAGTCACTGCCACTAGATGGCGTCCTTTGACTGCTTATTCTGCAGAGGGGCGTGGCCGCTGGTTTCATTCAGACTTTGGTACTTTTAAACAGTGCAGAAATTGGGGAGAAATGCTAGTAAATATAAACTGCAGTCAGATATAAAAAGTCAGAACATCACAGCTTTTAGAAATAATAAAGAAAAAATATATAAAGAAGTAAAATTATTTTCATTACAAGAAGTTTTTGGTTATAAAATGTTGAAAAATATTGTGAACAAAATCTTAAATTTACTGTTGAATTTATCATATCAGGACTTCAGTCCACTCTTGAGTTTGTCCTGAAACTGGACGTAAAAACAAAGCAGCAGCATAATCACATATTATCAATACTTATTACTTATAATTCATATTTTTAAATCAGGTGATGTTGAAGCTGAGGCAGAAGCAGGTAGTTTCAGTTGATGTTGACATCAGATGAGTCCAGCAGCAGAATGGTCTTCAGTGTTTTCATAGTTCACTGTGTTGTCTGCAGCAACAAAACGAACCTGGAAACAAATAAATATTAATGAAGCAAATCAGAATTTTTTAGCATATTCAAAAGGTAAACAGTCCAAGTTGATCCTGCTCAACAAACTGCAGCTAAGGAGTCATTTCTTTAAGCTAAGTGAATGTATATCATTTATTAGTATCAAATATATGGGTGATTATTACATATTATAAAGATAAAATGTTGTTTATCAAAGTAAAAAAAATTCTATTGTCACATTTGGAAGTTTTGCAGTAGTTTTTTTTTATATAAAATGTTAATCTGTAAAGGTAAAATATATTTTGCTAAAATGACGCCATATGTATGTTAAAATCCTACAGTAAAGGGTGTTTTCCATTTGCTTTGACTTTAAATTAAAAAGTTTCATGTTGTAATTCTTACAATGGAAAACTGACACTAAATCTTACCTTGATGTTTTTCGATGCTCGTTTTCCTCCTGGAAAATTAGATCAGAGATTTTATTAAACATAGACATTGACACCCAAACACCTCAAAACAAACTGCTATGTTATTATTGTTAATAAGAACCACATAATGATCATAAAGCAGATATAAAAACCACAAAAAAAACATCAGATGCCCATTTCAGAGCTTCTGTGTTGTAAGTCGCTCTCTGGAGGATCCGGATCCGCTCACCTGTAGATCTGATGACAGCAGCAGTGATTCCGATCATCAGGATTATTGCGGTGATCTTCACAGCCAACATGATGAAAAGCTGAGACGAGCTGTGCAAAGTGGCGGTCCGGTTGCTCTGCAGACCTTCCCCTGCTACATACAGCCAAAATACTGAGATGAAAAACCTTGAAATTTGATTAAAAAAGGCATTTTCTCCATCTTTATCTGCACTACTCATTTATTTGTCCACATTTTAAATTTAACTTGACTTTAGATTTTTAATATTGTCATATATAGAAAGCAAGCAGCCCACTGAGAGCTTGCAGTGCTTTGCCTTCAGTGGTTACTGGTCCAGTGAGTCGGTCGCTCCCTTTGGTGACCACAGACGTTTGGTAACGCATCTCTGGAGTTGAACCTGTCAGGACGGAGGAAGTTACATCTCCCTGCACCGTGTGCGTCTGTTTGTTCCTGGGTGCCGCCATCCAGGCCGCCCTTAAACTGGGGTTGGTTACATCACTCATGATCAGGTCTGAAGGGCTGGCCTCTGAAAAAAGGGAAAATGTACAGTTTTACTAAAGCTACAAAGCAATAGGGTTCAGTATTTAGGATTATTCATGTGCAAAGTATTCTTAATAGAACTCAAAATGCAAAAGGATCTTCTTAGTTTCAGTTTACACAGTCTATATAAGTAGTCCAGTGGAAATACATGAGAAACGACCAAGATGGTTCTGGTGACATGCATTCTTTAACCAGAGGCAGCAACATGTCTCTAGACTTTATTTCAGAAAAACAGAACCAACTTAATGATTATAATGTATGGTAGTAATGTAATATTATGGCTGTTTTGGCCAGTTGTTGCCATCCATGTTGGGATAATTTATCTAAAATAGAAAAAAGTACCAAACCTGGTAAGAAAGCTGTGTACTCAGCAACTACTCTGACTTTGGTCTGGACAACAACCAGGCAGTGATATCTTGTTTTGATGCCTCTCTGGAGCTTCACAGTCAGAGAAGAAGCACAGGTTTTGTGTTTTCCATCCTTGTGTCCAGCATCTTCACCAGTCAGCTCAGATCCTGTGTCGTCCACCCAGCGGATGATGTTCTGTGGACAGTGGTCCGATGAACTGTGTCCCGCCAGAGAGCACTGCACCGTGACATTTCTTCCCTTTGCTACATCAGCATCAGGTGGAGGTGGAGACACTGAAAGAAAAAGCAATAATGTGGATGGATGGAGCTCTTCCAGATCTCCAAACATTTATGGGAATGTTTTAGCTTGGGAACATCAAAAAGAAATGAATTCCCAAATACTCACTTGTTAAAATAAATAAATACACGTCAGTGTCAAAGCCGGCTCCACCCTGAAGCTGGCAGGTGTATTTTCCAGCGTCCTCTGCAGTGATGTTGGTGATGATCAGAGAACATTGACTGTCCACACTGAGCCTGGCAGCCCGACCTGAACGCTGAACCACTTTTCCATTTTCAATCTCCAGGGTTGGCTTTGTGGATCCCCTGTAGTGGAGCCAGCGAACAGCGGAGCAGTCAAAGGAAACTAAATCCCTCTTACAGGACAGAGCAACATCAGCTCCAGATTTGGAAAACTGAAAATGAACACTTCCTCCTCTGGTGTCTGTTAAAGAGAAAAAAAAAAAACATGCTTTTATTTTGATATTTTCCATCAGAAGTGTCCTTGTAATGTTGCACTTAGCTAGCTATAGCTGCTAGCTTAGCCATAAGATAATGTTGGAGAAAAGTTATGTTGTATTTTGTTCTGAAATAATCTAGTGTTGTTTAATTCAGCATTTGGTCTGCAGCTCACATACCGTAAAAACTGTTGGAGTCTCAGACCAGGAGTACAAATCAAGAATGAGGCTCAAGTCAAAGTCAAGTCTACGTGTTGCTAAATACTTAATATTCATGTTTCTCTCAACCTAAATAACATTTGCAAAGTGTCAGAAAAAAGGTGTCAAACCTTTAGGAACCGGTGGGTAGTTCGCCTCTGTCCTCACTTTGTTGAAGAAGAAGATCTGGCAGGTCAATATTTTGTCTCTGTCATCCTGAAGATTCACGGTCAGATTGGAAGCACAGTGCTGGAAGTGGACGGCTTCACCCTGCAGCTCGGCTCCGGCTGCATCCAGCCAGCGGATGTTCCTCTCTGAGCAAGGAACATTTATCTGCTTTTTCCAGGGAGAACACTGTAACGTGGCGTTTCCATCCTTTGTTTCATTAGCATCTGGTAAAACCAGGGAAACTGAGAAAAGAATAGGAGAAAACTGTTGCTTCAGTCTGAAAAAATCTGACTTACGTTTCATTCCTTAAAAGAACGACAAGTTTGTCTCCTTTCCTTTGCTGGCTTAGTTTAAAATTAACTGTAAGGTTAAGTATTACCAGATAATTGGCTTGGGTTTAGTTTGCAGTTTAGACAATTTCCTTCTTGAGATGCCACAACCCAAAGTCCCTGTCCCCAAAATCAAGACTCAGTCCTCCCTCTCTCTCTTCTTCCTCAGATTTGAGAAACAGAATCGTTATATTCTCTCCTTTTCTCCAGTTTCTGGGATAAAACCTGCAACAGTAACTACAGCCATAGAAGGCATTTAAGCAAAAAAAGTAGATTTTTAAGCTGCAGTATGTAACTTTTTTTTAACGTACTTAAAATGATCATTATCTATAAGACAGATAAGCTGCTGTTGCTCTCTGAGCCGACCATGAATGCTAAGGCTAGTTAGCATCGCCACCAATGAGGCAGATAAACAGTTTTCCTGGAATGATAAGTTGTTTCTCTGCAATTAGAACATTTAGAAGCATGTATATGAGCATGATTGACAGCACTAAGACCCTCCTCCTGTCTCTGATTGGTTGATTTTGACCAGCAGTGGTGTATTTCCTCAGAAGCCAATCGCAGCTCAGGGAGAAGTTGATTTTTCCACTGATTATCTGTCTTATAACAAACTGTCACAACATGTTGACAAGCTATATCTAAATATCTAAAAAAACAACATATTTTTGTTTGACCAACAAATAAGCAAATGAAACTGACTGACTGATTGTTGTACAGCAATAGCAGAGTTAAAGTCACTTCAGGTATGAGTGTTAATGTGGAAAGGAGACACTTACTGGTCAAAACAAACAGATACACGTCAGACTCAAAGTTTTCTCCCTCCCGCCGCCTGCAGGTGTAGCGTCCAGCGTCATCAGCAGTGATGGAGGAGACGATCAGAGAGCAGCTCCGGTCCACCGCCAGCCGGCCAGAACCACTCTGAACCACTTTTCCACCCACAACAACTTCCAGCTGAGTGTTGGTGTCGCTATAGTGAAGCCAGATAACAGCGGAGCATTGCACAGAAACTGAGCCGCTGAAACAGGGCAGAAGAACGTCGTCCCCCGGTCTGTGGAAGAGTAAGTGGATATTCCCTCCACTGGTGCCGACTGGGGCAGAAAAATATCGATTATTTGAAAAGTTCTCGACTTGAACTCAATCAATCATGAGATAAAGTTAATTTCTTATTTCTTCATTCACAAACTCTCTGCAGTATTGATTGCTATAAATAGTATCTGCTCCCTTATAGACATTTTATGGATCAAATGTCAGTATGATGCATTTTTATGATCAGTAATGTAATATGAAACAAAAGCAAAAACAGAAGAAATGTAACTTTTTAACAGAAACATATTCTCCACATCTTCATAGACTTCTATCCAACACTGAAACCAAAGAAACCATTTATTATCTTATGAGTTTATGAATTAATGTCTGTTTCTATAAAAAGGTTTTTACCTTCAAACTGAAGCAGAAGTAAAATGAGTTCCAGTCGAGCCATCTGATGTTTTCTTAGTAAACAGGAAACACGAAGCAGCTTTAATTCGCTGCAGACTGAAAACTACTGCTCTTATTTCCGCTGTGTGGCAGATATTAGAGATAACGTTTGTTAAAGAAACGCCTACATCTTGTTCATTCTCATCATATATTCTGCTAAAGCTGTGTAAAAAAAAAAAGGAGCACATTTTTTAAGCACAAGTTTTGCTGCATATTTACTTTTTTCTCTTTGCTAAGCACAAAAACATGTTTTGGCTTGTTTAATTTTTTTACTGTTTACTAAAATGCCATTTGACACAGCTGCTGCTTTCAGTTAAACGCTCAAGACTTCAGTGTTTGGCAGGTGGAGATAAATTATTTCAAATTATATGCAAAGGAAAAAAATGCATTTAATAGGTAGACATATGTGAGTAACAGTGAAAGTCCAGATTGGTTGAAAGTTAAACAGAATTAAACTAAAATAACCTCCACTTCCTGCCACATTCTTAGACCTCGAACAAATGATCAAATGTCTAATCAGATGTTGCAGCGGCAGAAAGCAGCACAGGCTGACAGAGCAGCACAGGCTGACAGGAAGTCTAAAACACTCATCTGAATCCTGCACAAGTTTTATCCTATCCGCACATAAAGTTAATCATTATAGTCATAATAAAATAAACCATAAATAATGAAACATGCTTATACAGATGAACTGAAGGAAACAACAGGAGCTACAAAAGCAACAACCCTAAATCTTAAAAAATGCTTTAATGGTCAGTTTTCTTGCACCTTCATGTTCGTTAAAAGAGAAACTGATCATAAGGTTTTATGCTATAAAAGTCGTCAACCAAGCTCAACATTTAGGAGCTCAGCCTTCGTCGATGTCTCCATTTAGAGTCCGGCTGCTGTGAAGTGTGCAGAGACTCTGCCTGCCAGCTGGAGGCGACTGCTCTCTCAACATTTAGTCAGAAATCTAAGAAGAAGAAGCAAAATTAAAGCAGAGAAAGGAAAAATAGTTCCAGCACCAAGATCACATCAGTCAGGGGAGTTTTCTCTGCTTCATGTTTGAACGATTTATTTCCTCTGTGTGTGAGTTCACACCAACACCAGCCTTCATCCTGTCTGCTAGTCATCATCTAATTTATACTTAAAAAAAAGAAAAGCAAGGCAGAACTATGCTTTCAAAAAGAAAAAGAAAAAAAGACCAGAATGTGTCACATTTAACAAGGAAAGTATCAATTCTGTCATTTCCTTTCTTTGCATCGACTCACTTTATTTAAAGTAAAAAGTTCTAAGGAGATGTACAATAAATAAATAAATAAATGAATTAATTAATTACTCACTCAATGTTCTGAGAATAATGTTTGTTCAAACCTCTTGGACATTTTCCAAAGTGAATTTTGACGAGTTTAGATAAAAAAGCAGCACAAACTAATAATATATTTTCAGATATATTTGCAAGTGAAAAATGTTTTGTTACAAGATTAAATCTTAAAAATACATTTGTGTTAAAAATGTTCAGTTTGATGTTGGAGGAAGTCAAATATTTTCATAGCTCAGTGTGGAGTCTTCATCTTCATCTTCATCTTCATCATAACTACCAACCTGTGAGACAGAAAAACACAAAAACCTTAAAAAACCCAGAAGTTAAGCAGCGTCACGCCTTCTCTCACCGATTCCTTCTGAATAAATACTAGTTTATTTTGAATTGTGTCATTTAAGTTGTTCAGTTTGTCGACCTTTTCAGCCTAATTTGTGAAGACAATTATTTATAAGATGGTATATTTTCCCCCTAATGAGAAAATACATTCAAATTAAAAGTTGTATTTTCCTATAAGTTTACAGATAAATGAGTTATTATATTTAAAATCCATTTTTATTACTCACACTGAAGCCATCTGGAAATTTGTTGTTTCCTATAAAAAAACATTACTTGAATTAATACATTTCTTTTCATTTTTTATATAATATGGTCTGTATATGACCTCTATCTGTGTTGACAGTAACAGTGATCCGATCATCAGGATCAGAGCTGCGATCCTCAGAGTCAACATGAAGCAGCTCAGAACCAGAACCAGTCTGTGGAAACTGTGGAAAAAAATATTTTATTTATTTATGCAGTAAATAATTCAGCCTAGCAGGCAAAGTTTTATATAAACATATTAATCAACTGAATGACACAAAGATTTAGCATCATGTTGTATTTCTCTGTCGTACCCATGGCAACAAGTGTGAAGTGATCTTGTATTTTCACGGCTTGGACAAACTGGCAGGTGTAGGTTCTGCTCCGGCCACTGTGAGGCGCTATGGAGAGAACAGAAGAACACTTTGTGTGACCTCTGAACTCGCAGCGGTCCAGCACTGATCCGGACCCGCTGGGGGGATGCAAACAAAAGTCTGCTTAGGCCCCAAAAAGGCTTGGACTGGCCCTGAGGAATGATAAACAGTAAACCTGCAGTTACATCAGAAAACATTCATACCTCAAAGATTTAGTCATAATATTTGGTAATATTTCATACCAAAGTTCTGATAGAGCTTGAGCTTGTTGTAAGCAGCAGGTCCAGAACCAACACTTAACCCAACTTGCTTTCAAAACGCTAAAAAAGATAAAAATAAGATTTTCAAGTGACTGTAAGACTCAGTCGTCAAAACGCTCAGATACACCAGCGTGTCTCCGTCAGGGGAAACTCTGGATGGACACACAGCTGTAGCGTCCGGCGTCCTCCACGGTGACGCTGATGATGACCAGAGAAAAGCTGCTGCTCAGACTCACTCTGTTCCCTCTGAGTGAATTCCTGAAGCCAGTTTCATATTCAAATTCATAAAAGGTCTGAGAAAAATCTCGGTTAAAGAGCCAGACAGCAGAGGGCGCTGCGGTTGTGACACAGGAAGACTTCTGCTCCTCTGGCCGCTGCACAAACACAAGCTGTCAAACTTACAGGAACCTGGAAAAACTCAGAACATTCTCATTGATGAACAAAAGTGGTGCTAAAGCAAGGTGTGCACTAAATGCGCCACAGGAGGGCGCTGCGCTGAACAGGGCGCCAAAATGATTTCAAGTCTGTTTTTGCAAATGTTACCATCAGTAACAGAGGCAGTGACAATATTATCCAAGTTAAGCCTTAGAAAAGATTGTCTTTCTTACCATTAGCTCAGTTAACGTGACTAAGCATGAAAAATAATAAAAAATCTTATTTTCTGATTCTGATTCACTAAAAAAGTTCACATTTC
The DNA here is from genome assembly GCF_000485575.1 of Poecilia formosa. Classification (NCBI taxonomy): domain Eukaryota; kingdom Metazoa; phylum Chordata; class Actinopteri; order Cyprinodontiformes; family Poeciliidae; genus Poecilia; species Poecilia formosa. The sequence goes on from NW_006800107.1 coordinate 773,190, forward strand.
CAAAAACCAAATGCATGAACATATAAAGAGCATTTACCTTCAAACTGAAGCACCATCACCACTAAAGCCGCCACTGCTGACATGTCTGACCTGCTTACTTGAACTAAGGTTTTTTTTTGTCTTTGATTCAAACATATTTCATATTTCCTGTGTGAAGCTGATTTCCTGAGTGAATCATCATCATCACTCAGAATGTAAGAAAAATCCCCTCTGAACAGCTCATGTCTGCTTGTTATCAAATTTCCTCTTAACACTTTAAAACTAAAATATCAGAAACAACAAACTGGGAGAAGGAATTTTATTGACATGTTAACTATTTTATTTTTATTTTATCACTGTTCACTTAGTTTTGTTCTCTTTTTATATTCATAATTTAAAAGTGAAACTTTACACCAGTTCCCGTTTTTCCACCAAGCCTTTTCCATCCTTACCAACATTCTGTATAATTATTATCAGACTCTCAGGTACTCAAGCATTTAACCTAAATTATTGTCTCTGACAGTTTTTGTATTATGATCTTGTGAAACACATCAAAATCCAGAGTAAAAACAGTATTTTATGTATTTTATGATTGTAAAATCAGATTATAGCACACATATATTTTAGTTTTAATAAAAAACTAACAGTTTATAGATAGTTATGTTTCGTGAGCCCTCACCCTGATTCATGTTAATGTAATGCTGTACGTTGGCCAGTAGGTGTCACTGTATTTATTTCTATGAAGTGTTTGGAAACACTGAACTGATTCTGAAACTTTCAGCATTTTCTACACTAAAGATGATCAAAAAAATCATAAAAATCAACATAAATAACAACAAGGGAGAAGAAATTACAGGGAGGATCTGACAAGTGAGTGAAAACCAGCTGCCTGTACTGGGAGGGTGATTACTGGACTTAGATCAACCAGTAAACAGGCTGCATTAATAAACACAAAAGAGAAACAATAAGACCAAACAACAATAAGAACATTACATTACATTTTTTATTTCAGATTTATGGATTCAAGCGTTAACTGAGATTAAAACTCTAGACTTAAATATTAAAATATTTAAGGTTAAAATAGCATTAAATTAACTCAAATCTGAATCTGAAGGATGACATCATGACCAAGAAACCAAACCGTCTCCATCTGAGGCAGAGCCTGACCTCCTGACCTGCAGGGAACGGCTAACCTTCATCTTTACAAAATGTGTTTCCTCAGTGAATGTGAGATTTCTTAAATATGACACATATATTCAATAATATGCATTAGCAGCAGCAGGCTGTCAGTGAACGGCCTCCGTCACGGCTCCGTGGTTTCGGCTCATCAGTCTCCTCATTATCTGCTTCTCCACCTCCATCAAGCTGCAGCTAATACAGAAGGCGCCGTCCCTTGAAATAACCAATCAATAACCGGCTGCAGTCCCTGTCAGCCGATAATGTGTGAGCTGTCGCTGGAAGGGAACCTGCTTTGTTGTTGTGCAGCAATCCACAGACAGGTGGACATCTGTCAGAGAGCTGCTGTTTTATTTAAGACCTCAGCAGTGGAGAAAATAAAGTCGCAGAATACGACCTGCAGGAACGTCCACCGAGGCAGAAGACAGGGAAATGAATTTACTTCACAATCTGCTCTGGGGAGTTTGAGGTGGAAGTGGAATCCAGCAGAGGATTTCACTTCCCCCCGTTCTGCCCCTGTGGTTCAGTCACGTCTTCATCCTGTTGGTGTCATCTTTAAAACTGAAGAGAATAAAGAAGAATCTACTCAGAAAATTACAAAAACATGCAACCGACCGACCGACCGACCGACCGACCGACCGACCACACTGCTGGACAGAGTCAACATCAAGTTTCCCTCAAACAGAAAATTGATGTTTCTGTTTGAAGCACAAAGAACAGAAACTCTGGACACAGAAAGTTTGTTCCTGTAAATAAATACCTATTTATAGTAATGAATAGTAAATCAGTTAAGAAGTTGAAAAATTGTAACGTAACATAAAACAAAACATTTGACAGAAATGCCAAAACAGACAAAGGACATTTTTAAAAACAAGAAACAAAGTATAAACTCCAAAAGCTGAGATCAGAGGCAGGACAGGAGGAGGTCGTCTCCATACATCAACAGGACTTACATTTAATTAAGATTGCTTTGGAAAAATGAGTTCACGTTTCAGTTTCAGTGCAGAACAAGAGCTGACATTATTTATTCTGATCGTGTTCTGCAGTTTAAGACGTCTCAGCGGAGAGGTCAGGCCGGCTGAGGATGGACGTCTGCTCTGTTGCTTTTCTTTGATTGCTTCTGCAAATGGCTCCCTAATCAGAGCTCAGACTGGCTCTGATGGTATTAGCTCTGATGAGATGGCTTCACTCAGTCCTCCGAACACCAAACGATCTCATTGTTCATTTTTACTTCAGCCGCTCTGCCCCTCGTCCTCATCCTGTCCTCTCTTTATCCAACAAATGATCACTTTCCTCTGATTATCTTATCTTTATTTTCTCCCACTGACCCGTCAGTAACTTCAGCCTCTGCTTCCCACCTTGATTTGAATATTATTGATACAATAAAATACAATATAATACTTTGAAAAAGTATCTTAGCGCTAACAGATTGAATTGAAATTTGTGACTCCCAAGCGTTTCAAATGATCAGATATTTTTAATATAGTCAAAACATAAAAAAACTCCCTTCCTGATCTTAATAACGTTTATTCTTTGCAGGATCTGCCACCCAGGTTTTGTCATGATTTTGGTTCATCTTTTACATCTTAGAATTGAGTTTTCTGAGCTTTCTTCTGTTTAAAGTGACCTACCTATGATGCGTCCTTGAACAGCTGACATGAGGACATGTCTACGGGCTGCACAAAACATGTTCATTGCATTTTTTTAATTTTTGCAAAAAAAAATTATACAGCCGTAAGTCTTTGAAAAGCAGAAGTGGAGCCTCCTGCACAACCAACAAGAAAGCAGCAAGTTGTTTCTGGATGGTAAGTCAACAACAGAATGCATGTCTTTTCCAGCAGCCATTGTACAGCGCATACAGTGGTAAAACCAGCTGGAGATCAGCTTAGGTTGCTAGGTAACGGGCTGGATTCAACTGAGGTTGCTAGGTAACAGCACAGTGTGACTCAATAATCAGGAGGTTTCTGTCTCATTTTCCAGACATTAAGAAACAAGAACTTATTGTCAGAAAAGGGCTGGGTGGTTTTTTTAGAAGCAGTTGACGCCCAAATGGAAGTAAAAAAATAGCAAAAAGTGAATTTTGGAAATATTCACCCTTTAAAATTGTTCACCAGTTGCAGATTTTCTAGACTAAATCACTGTTAGCCATTTCCTGAGAAACTTTTTGACCCAAAGTTTCTCCTATAAACACATGAAAAACTCTGCTAGATTTTGGTTTAACCTGTGCAGGTCTGCCTTATTAGGCAGAGGAGAAAAATCACTTTCAGACTGTTGGCACAAAATTCTGCTGCATGGTGTGTTTTAAAAGGATCTTATGAAGATAAAAAGATTCAATCAGTAGAAGGAAAAGGCCAAAATCCATTCAGGCTCACAGAGAAAGAATAAAAACGATGTTCAGCACCAGAGTTGAACCCTGATGCAGAGAGGAATCAGTGGAGATGATTCACCTTTTACACAGAAATATGAGGAATATTGTTACTGTTTTGTTTTGTGAACTATGACATTTAGCCGATTCTGTGGCTTTATTGCTGTTCTGTTTGTTTTCCTCATCTTAATCCTGGCTGTGAGGATAATCCAGAGGTAATTACCGTCCTTCTGCGCAGCTCCAGGTTTCATTATCACGACTCTGCTTCACTTGTTCAACACGGATTCAGATTCTGTCCACGCACAGCCGGCTCACACATGCTGCTGCCTGATAACAGATCCACTTAATACAAAAGAAACGAGACCAACTAACAGCAAGTTTTCCAGACAGAAACAGAAAAATTAGACTCAAGACGAGAATATGAAAACAAACCGAGGAACAGGAAACAGAAACAGGAATCTGAGGAACAGAGAAATGACACAAAACGTCTTAGTGTCTGAAACAACCTGAAACAACTCCATACACATTTTACTGTGACAGAAACTTTAAATCCACACTTTGAAATATTTTAAAGAATTTTTTAAAACTCAAATTCAGATTTTGTTTCCAGTAAGTTTAGATGGATTTCATAAAACAGAGAATGATTCTCATTCCTTTAAAGTTTTAATGCAAAGCATGAAGGATTTTTAATTTACATTCATTTAAGGTCTTAAGACTCATGTTGTTCTGTTTGTTTGATAAAAAAAAAAACAAGTGCAGAAATGACTGAAGTTAAACTGAGTATCATTAATTAAGAATAAGCAGAAAACTTGCAGGGATAAAAACTATCAAACTCTCATTTTAATGCAGGAAGTTAAGAGAGGAGTGAGGAGATGGAGGAGTTTGATGACAAACAGCTGCAGCTGGTGGGAAACACAACGAGCTCTGACTGAACATAGGAGGAAGATTATAAGGAATTCACTTTAAACTCCAGAATTATATCAATAAATATTATAGTTATGTTCAAATTTATACAGAAGCTTTTATTATATTAAACAGAGGTGGTGTCGCTTTCACTGTACCAGAGTTTAACAACATTAGGAAAGAATAAGTGATGGACTTTCTGTTTACACAAGAGAAATGTTCATATTAGTATTATTCACCTTTCAGAGGAAGAAATCAGACCTCAGGGATCAGTAATTTGTTCTGATTCTGTTCATTATGAGGCAGTTTAACACAGCAGACCAGATATCTTAATAGAAATTCAACAAAACGGCATAAAAATGATGGAATAATGATTCATTTTCTATGAAACCAGCTCATTATGGTGTCACAGGAACGAAACGGCAGATAAGGCTGAAGGAACTCACTAGTGGGTTTTAGTTTTTCATTTTAGTAAAAAGGAAAATGGAGGAGAAGGGAAGGAAAAGGAGAAATGAGAGCAGGAAGAAGGAGGAGAGAAGAGACGGTGACGTCTATTAGATTTGGTTAAACTGAGTTAAAAAGCACATTTTGTTTTGTTTTCTAGGGAAACTTCAGTGATCAGAGTGAATAATGTGGATCTGATGAGACGATGAAACGTAATGTTACACTGTCAACAGTTAAATAGAAGAATTTAAATAGAATTAAAGTAAAACTTTATTCAGAAATAACTCCAAAAGTAAAAGTTATTAAATAATATCTTAAATTAACACACATATAACAGAATGGAGTGACATTCTGGCCAGTCTGTGGCGATAATCCACCAATTTTATCAACAAACACCAAAGAAGAAGAAGATCGACTGAAAGATTCAGAACCAAAAGGAAAAAGGCTGATGGAAAATCTGATGAGGAAGAAATAATAATGTAGTGAAATAAATAGCTTAAAATGTAAGTAAACTAAACTGAAATGCAGATGCTGTATATGAATAATCCTGGAGCGGCATAAATATTTCCAAAACATCATCAGACGGTTCAGGATCCGAACAGGCTGAGAAGTTTGGAGGATGTTAGTGAAAATGTCAGTTTCTGGGTCACAGTTATGTCACCAGGTTGTTTTTGTTCTACAGACCTGAGTGAGTATGACGTGACTCTGGTCTGAGAGAGTTTTCTTCTTGAGTTTGTTAAACTTGTTGAGCGGAGCTCAGGTCAGCCTGTTGGCTCTAATGACTGCCACAGGTTTTCTGCAGATTCTGTCACGATGTTTCAGCAGGCTGCGCTCGATCCGACCCAACGTTTCTCCCTCTTCCTCAGCAAACTATGCAAGATAAGTTCCTCAACAACTTTTCCTGTCCATGTCTGTGTGAGAGCACGTCTGCCGGTGGAGGATAATGGCAGCCGACCAGCTGACGGAGACCGGGCCGTCTGCAAGGTTTGGCCCATGAATAAAAGATGGAAATGTTGGCAAAACAGCAGCAGAACACAGAAACGAATGGCTGCAGGGAAGAGGCACCAACCCAGAGAGGTCAGATAGAGCAGCTACACTCATGTCTGAATTTCACAGCTCTTGTCACACATATTTACTGATTTTACTAAAATAAATGTAATGAGAAGAAGTTTCTACGCTGGAGGAGAGCAAACTGATACGTTTGAGCAGAACAACACTGAACTGGTTCTGTTTGCCACTGAATCTTTTCTTGGATTATTGCTAAATTTATCCATTTTTCATATCACACGATTCCTGCAATTCTGCATAAATGATTTGTTGGAGCTGAAATCTAATCAACATCTCCAGGCACACCTGGGTTTCCTGAAAGACGTTTTGATGCATCACTTTAATATCTTTCAGATTTAAGGGAAATATTCCAATAACTCTGAACATGTTGGGGATGAAGATTTATGTATGAAGTTATTATTTCTTTGGATTGAATTAACAGCTTGAATTGATCACTTTTAGAGATGTTGGAACATATTTTTCTGTTTTATCAAGCATTGTTCCTTCATTAGATCCTATAAAATAAACCAGATAGAGAATTTAACATTTAGCTTCTCTGTTGATTTTAATCTTTATTATCTGGTGATATGATATTTACATCTGGGTGATAATCCTGCATTATGTCTTATTAGGTTCACTTAAAGAACCCATTTCAGTTCATTCCCTCTGTCACACAGGTGGCATATTATGCATAATTAGCAAATGTTTCCACCTGCAGATGGACGTTTCTACTTCATTTTTATTCACTCACTTTTATTAGTAACAGTTGCAGGGCGTGACACAATGTAAATACAGACAATAAAATGTTATTAAACCTCAGTAGTACAAATAAAACTTCCATCAATCTGCACAGTTATTCACAGGATCTGATTCATGGACGTTGTTGTAATTTTTCTCATTAATTGAGCCTCGGCTGAATGTTGAAGAAAAAAAAAACAAATCGACTTCTGTGGCTTCAGGCGGCCGATTAGCTGAAGTCACCGCAGCGCTTCATCTGCTGTAAAGTCATAATTTGTTGTTTAGCCTGAAGAAAATGAGGGAAATTGAAGGTCTGAATCGTTGCTAAAATTAAAAGTGGAAGAAACAAGCAGCTGTCAGCTGGTTCACTGTATTTATGTTTTATTAAAGTGCAAAAGTCATGAAAACAATGACTGAGTGGAAAGGCTGGCAGAACGGGAGAACAGAGAAGCTGAAGGGATATTTGATGGGGATCAAGAGGTGAAACCTGCAGATGGAAGAAGGTTGAACGTCTTTAAGCTGCAGCAGGAAGTCGCATTAATCCAAACTCCACACACTGCTAACCTGCCGACTCTGAGGGGCAAGAAGACCAGCAGGAAATAAAAAACACAGCGAATTCCTGCTTTAAGACATGCAGAGAGAAAAACTCACATTTATCTTAATGTTTCCTCTGTTGCTCCACTTCCTGTCTGTTATCAATCCATCACTCAGATCATCCCAAGTTCCTTCTGCAGTTTGGCTCCATGATGAGTGAAACCTGACAGCCCAGATGGTAACATGAGGATTTCATCTCACAGGTTTGCAGCTTCAAGACTTGATGCATCTGCTGATGTTTAAAGTGTAAAATCAGAAACATAAAGTCCTGAACTCTGCAGCTCTTGAATCAAATGGATTTTCTGATCACTAGTTACTCTGGAAATCTGAGCCGATCCAGAAAACTTGAGACCCTTTACTCTACAGAAAGTTTGGCCTGATTGTTGAGCTTTCTGTAGGAGGGAATGAGAGTTTGATTGTCCAGTAAAATGAAAGTTATTCCTACCAGCTCTGTTTAGTTCACTTTAATCCAACTCTAGTTAATTGGAAAGTCTGGTTCGTTTGGAGGTGTGAATGCATAATCCAACTAAAACCTGTTTCTGTTTGGTTGAAGTGAACTCTGGTGCAGTTCAAATGCAAGCAGAACGGAGACTGCTCCAAAAGCAGGAAGTGCTCTATCGCACAGGGCATTCTGGGTAAATACTACAAAAAACCAACAGGAGAAGCTGGAGCCAGCAGGAGAAATGGCTCATGGTCTTTGACCAAAGACAGAAGAGAAATCCTGCAACTGCAGATATGTGAAAGAAAATGGACAGTCGACGTACCTCTGCTGCTTTTCTTCTCTAAGATCTTAATTTTTTAAAGAAAGAATACATTAAACTGATAGCATCTCCCTGGAACCGTGTTTTTCTGTCTGTGGACATAAAGATAAGTTTATTAAAAATCAGTTTCAGGGCATTTTGTGTAACTGCCAAATAGAAAGATTTCTCCACTTAGCCGGTGAAAACTGCAGGGTCGGAGCCAATTTGTGGTGCAGTCATACTGTCTGCACTTTGGAAACTTTTCAAACAAACTCTGTCTGCATACAATATGTGACAGTGCATAGGAGTTAGCCTGCGCTCCAAACTGCTCACAAAGTTTGAAAATGAGACATGAGTTCAGGATGTCAGCGTTCAGCTATGTGTTAAAATATAATCCAACTGGACTGACCCGCTGAAAAAAAATCATTTTCACATCCTAGAATGTCAAACAAGACAAAAATGTCCCTAATGACACAGACCATAATATGATATGACTGGTTGCTGTTCTAAATAGATCCTCCACTGATGCAATTCATTACCAATAAACAATATCTGGGCCCTATTGAGCATGAACATGAACTGAGGCAGCCATCTTCTCTTCTCCGTTTGGCTGCTGGTGCAGGAAGGCAGAGAAGTTCTGTCTGGTCCGACCCAAACCAGCGAGTCACAGCTGATTGGTCTCTGAATTAGAAAAGTATTCACGCCCTCTGACAGCATCCTGCCTCTTCTGAACGTTTCTGCCTCAGCAGTTCACAAACCAAACTGATCTAAAAGTGATTTTCTAATTAGTTTAAATTCATGGAGCAGGAGATGAGTCAGGGAGGATGTGAGTCATGGCTGGACGAGATGTCAGGGAGCGGACCTGACCCGTCCAGGCTGACCTCCAGAACCAGAGAGAACAGAAGAGGGAGGTAAAAACGACGGTCACGCTGTAGGGCAGAGGAAGAGGCGAAATGTAAAACCGTTTTCCATCTGATCAATAATAAAAATGAATGTTAAAGTTTTTAGCTCCTCAGACACGATGCAACATTGTTCTTAACTTATTCCTGATCTTTCCACAGAACGATCAGGACGGAAACCACTTCGTGTCCGTCTCCATGGAGACCACCTGTCTCATTGATAGGCATCCCGGTGACGCATGTTTTCTGATCAGTGCCAATTACTTCTTTGTACTTTTTCATAATGAGGATGTTTTGATGAAAAAGGTGTCACATCAGGACGGAGCCATCGTGGTGAGAGAAGGAGGAACGAATCAGTCAGGAGACAGAAAAGATACATATTTGTTCCATCTTACATTCTTTTTTGTTTCTGCTTTCTTAAATCAACATGTTCTTTTTAGCTGACTTTTATATTTGATTTAATTTTAGGGAGTTTTCGGCAGTGAGAGGCTGGTTTTCTGTCTCCACAGGTTGAATCACATTTTCTTCACTGTCTGATGTAAAACAGGAGATACATTTAGCCGTCTGCTTTTCCTCACCACATTTCATTCACTTACAGATGGAACAGAATTTAACTTGTTGACATAACCTGGACTCAGGTTTAGCACTCAGCAGGCGTCACCAGCTCAGCTGAACTCTAACATCAACTCATAAAAACACTTTGTTCATTTAACAAGAACAATTCACAAAAAAACTGAGAATTTAATTCAAGGTCTGCCTTCCTCAACACACACACACACACACACACACACCATCCCAGAGGAGGAGCCTGTATTATTCAGTGCATACATTTTATAAGATTGATGACATGAAGCACCAGGCCTGTGAGCTCCTGTCAGTCTGTCGGTTATCTAACTGCGTNTGATCTGTGTTTCACTTCATCTGCGGTTTGGTTGCAGGACTTTCACATCTCAGAATTTCAACTCACAACTTTTTACTTTTAATAATTACACCCAGGCACGTGGTCTTCATCTCTAAACATTAAACATTAAAGGGAAACGCTCTTGGAGTCATGGCCTCTGGTTGCTAGCTTTTTATTTATTTATTTTTTACATTTTGGTTGCTATTCCAGTCACTGCCACTAGATGGCGTCCTTTGACTGCTTATTCTGCAGAGGGGCGTGGCCGCTGGTTTCATTCAGACTTTGGTACTTTTAAACAGTGCAGAAATTGGGGAGAAATGCTAGTAAATATAAACTGCAGTCGGATATAAAAAGTCAGAACATCACAGCTTTTAGAAATAATAAAGAAAAAATATATATAAAGAAGTAAAATTATTTTCATTACAAGAAGTTTTTGGTTATAAAATGTTGAAAAATATTGTGAACAAAATCTTAAATTTACTGTTGAATTTATCATATCAGGACTTCAGTCCACTCTTGAGTTTGTCCTGAAACTGGACGTAAAAACAAAGCAGCAGCATAATCACATATTATCAATACTTATTACTTATAATTCATATTTTTAAAGCAGGTGATGTTGAAGCTGAGGCAGAAGCAGGTAGTTTCAGTTGATGTTGACGTCAGATGAGTCCAGCAGCAGAATGGTCTTCAGTGTTTTCATAGTTCACTGTGTTGTCTGCAGCAACAAAACGAACCTGGAAACAAATAAATATTAATGAAGCAAATCAGAATTTTTTAGCATATTCAAAAGGTAAACAGTCCAAGTTGATCCTGCTCAACAAACTGCAGCTAAGGAGTCATTTCTTTAAGCTAAGTGAATGTATATCATTTATTAGTATCAAATATATGGGTGATTGTTACATATTATAAAGATAAAATGTTGTTTATCAAAGTAAAAAAAATTCTATTGTCACATTTGGAAGTTTTGCAGTAGTTTTTTTTTATATAAAATGTTAATCTGTAAAGGTAAAATATATTTTGCTAAAATGACGCCATATGTATGTTAAAATCCTACAGTAAAGGGTGTTTTCCATTTGCTTTGACTTTAAATTAAAAAGTTTCATGTTGTAATTCTTACAATGGAAAACTGACACTAAATTTTACCTTGATGTTTTTCGATGCTCGTTTTCCTCCTGGAAAATTAGATCAGAGATTTTATTAAACATAGACATTGACACCCAAACACCTCAAAACAAACTGCTATGTTATTATTGTTAATAAGAACCACATAATGATCATAAAGCAGATATAAAAACCACAAAAAAAACATCAGATGCCCATTTCAGAGCTTCTGTGTTGTAAGTCGCTCTCTGGAGGATCCGGATCCGCTCACCTGTAGATCTGATGACAGCAGCAGTGATTCCGATCATCAGGATTATTGCGGTGATCTTCACAGCCAACATGATGAAAAGCTGAGACGAGCTGTGCAAAGTGGCGGTCCGGTTGCTCTGCAGACCTTCCCCTGCTACATACAGCCAAAATACTGAGATGAAAAACCTTGAAATTTGATTAAAAAAGGCATTTTCTCCATCTTTATCTGCACTACTCATTTATTTGTCCACATTTTAAATTTAACTTGACTTTAGATTTTTAATATTGTCATATATAGAAAGCAAGCAGCCCACTGAGAGCTTGCAGTGCTTTGCCTTCAGTGGTTACTGGTCCAGTGAGTCGGTCGCTCCCTTTGGTGACCACAGACGTTTGGTAACGCATCTCTGGAGTTGAACCTGTCAGGACGGAGGAAGTTACATCTCCCTGCACCGTGTGCGTCTGTTTGTTCCTGGGTGCCGCCATCCAGGCCGCCCTTAAACTGGGGTTGGTTACATCACTCATGATCAGGTCTGAAGGGCTGGCCTCTGAAAAAAGGGAAAATGTACAGTTTTACTAAAGCTACAAAGCAATAGGGTTCAGTATTTAGGATTATTCATGTGCAAAGTATTCTTAATAGAACTCAAAATGCAAAAGGATCTTCTTAGTTTCAGTTTACACAGTCTATATAAGTAGTCCAGTGGAAATACATGAGAAACGACCAAGATGGTTCTGGTGACATGCATTCTTTAACCAGAGGCAGCAACATGTCTCTAGACTTTATTTCAGAAAAACAGAACCAACTTAATGATTATAATGTATGGTAGTAATGTAATATTATGGCTGTTTTGGCCAGTTGTTGCCATCCATGTTGGGATAATTTATCTAAAATAGAAAAAAGTACCAAACCTGGTAAGAAAGCTGTGTACTCAGCAACTACTCTGACTTTGGTCTGGACAACAACCAGGCAGTGATATCTTGTTTTGATGCCTCTCTGGAGCTTCACAGTCAGAGAAGAAGCACAGGTTTTGTGTTTTCCATCCTTGTGTCCAGCATCTTCACCAGTCAGCTCAGATCCTGTGTCGTCCACCCAGCGGATGATGTTCTGTGGACAGTGGTCCGATGAACTGTGTCCCGCCAGAGAGCACTGCACCGTGACATTTCTTCCCTTTGCTACATCAGCATCAGGTGGAGGTGGAGACACTGAAAGAAAAAGCAATAATGTGGATGGATGGAGCTCTTCCAGATCTCCAAACATTTATGGGAATGTTTTAGCTTGGGAACATCAAAAAGAAATGAATTCCCAAATACTCACTTGTTAAAATAAATAAATACACGTCAGTGTCAAAGCCGGCTCCACCCTGAAGCTGGCAGGTGTATTTTCCAGCGTCCTCTGCAGTGATGTTGGTGATGATCAGAGAACATTGACTGTCCACACTGAGCCTGGCAGCCCGACCTGAACGCTGAACCACTTTTCCATTTTCAATCTCCAGGGTTGGCTTTGTGGATCCCCTGTAGTGGAGCCAGCGAACAGCGGAGCAGTCAAAGGAAACTAAATCCCTCTTACAGGACAGAGCAACATCAGCTCCAGATTTGGAAAACTGAAAATGAACACTTCCTCCTCTGGTGTCTGTTAAAGAGAAAAAAAAAAAACATGCTTTTATTTTGATATTTTCCATCAGAAGTGTCCTTGTAATGTTGCACTTAGCTAGCTATAGCTGCTAGCTTAGCCATAAGATAATGTTGGAGAAAAGTTATGTTGTATTTTGTTCTGAAATAATCTAGTGTTGTTTAATTCAGCATTTGGTCTGCAGCTCACATACCGTAAAAACTGTTGGAGTCTCAGACCAGGAGTACAAATCAAGAATGAGGCTCAAGTCAAAGTCAAGTCTACGTGTTGCTAAATACTTAATATTCATGTTTCTCTCAACCTAAATAACATTTGCAAAGTGTCAGAAAAAAGGTGTCAAACCTTTAGGAACCGGTGGGTAGTTCGCCTCTGTCCTCACTTTGTTGAAGAAGAAGATCTGGCAGGTCAATATTTTGTCTCTGTCATCCTGAAGATTCACGGTCAGATTGGAAGCACAGTGCTGGAAGTGGACGGCTTCACCCTGCAGCTCGGCTCCGGCTGCATCCAGCCAGCGGATGTTCCTCTCTGAGCAAGGAACATTTATCTGCTTTTTCCAGGGAGAACACTGTAACGTGGCGTTTCCATCCTTTGTTTCATTAGCATCTGGTAAAACCAGGGAAACTGAGAAAAGAATAGGAGAAAACTGTTGCTTCAGTCTGAAAAAATCTGACTTACGTTTCATTCCTTAAAAGAACGACAAGTTTGTCTCCTTTCCTTTGCTGGCTTAGTTTAAAATTAACTGTAAGGTTAAGTATTACCAGATAATTGGCTTGGGTTTAGTTTGCAGTTTAGACAATTTCCTTCTTGAGATGCCACAACCCAAAGTCCCTGTCCCCAAAATCAAGACTCAGTCCTCCCTCTCTCTCTTCTTCCTCAGATTTGAGAAACAGAATCGTTATATTCTCTCCTTTTCTCCAGTTTCTGGGATAAAACCTGCAACAGTAACTACAGCCATAGAAGGCATTTAAGCAAAAAAAGTAGATTTTTAAGCTGCAGTATGTAACTTTTTTTTAACGTACTTAAAATGATCATTATCTATAAGACAGATAAGCTGCTGTTGCTCTCTGAGCCGACCATGAATGCTAAGGCTAGTTAGCATCGCCACCAATGAGGCAGATAAACAGTTTTCCTGGAATGATAAGTTGTTTCTCTGCAATTAGAACATTTAGAAGCATGTATATGAGCATGATTGACAGCACTAAGACCCTCCTCCTGTCTCTGATTGGTTGATTTTGACCAGCAGTGGTGTATTTCCTCAGAAGCCAATCGCAGCTCAGGGAGAAGTTGATTTTTCCACTGATTATCTGTCTTATAACAAACTGTCACAACATGTTGACAAGCTATATCTAAATATCTAAAAAAACAACATATTTTTGTTTGACCAACAAATAAGCAAATGAAACTGACTGACTGATTGTTGTACAGCAATAGCAGAGTTAAAGTCACTTCAGGTATGAGTGTTAATGTGGAAAGGAGACACTTACTGGTCAAAACAAACAGATACACGTCAGACTCAAAGTTTTCTCCCTCCCGCCGCCTGCAGGTGTAGCGTCCAGCGTCATCAGCAGTGATGGAGGAGACGATCAGAGAGCAGCTCCGGTCCACCGCCAGCCGGCCAGAACCACTCTGAACCACTTTTCCACCCACAACAACTTCCAGCTGAGTGTTGGTGTCGCTATAGTGAAGCCAGATAACAGCGGAGCATTGCACAGAAACTGAGCCGCTGAAACAGGGCAGAAGAACGTCGTCCCCCGGTCTGTGGAAGAGTAAGTGGATATTCCCTCCACTGGTGCCGACTGGGGCAGAAAAATATCGATTATTTGAAAAGTTCTCGACTTGAACTCAATCAATCATGAGATAAAGTTAATTTCTTATTTCTTCATTCACAAACTCTCTGCAGTATTGATTGCTATAAATAGTATCTGCTCCCTTATAGACATTTTATGGATCAAATGTCAGTATGATGCATTTTTATGATCAGTAATGTAATATGAAACAAAAGCAAAAACAGAAGAAATGTAACTTTTTAACAGAAACATATTCTCCACATCTTCATAGACTTCTATCCAACACTGAAACCAAAGAAACCATTTATTATCTTATGAGTTTATGAATTAATGTCTGTTTCTATAAAAAGGTTTTTACCTTCAAACTGAAGCAGAAGTAAAATGAGTTCCAGTCGAGCCATCTGATGTTTTCTTAGTAAACAGGAAACACGAAGCAGCTTTAATTCGCTGCAGACTGAAAACTACTGCTCTTATTTCCGCTGTGTGGCAGATATTAGAGATAACGTTTGTTAAAGAAACGCCTACATCTTGTTCATTCTCATCATATATTCTGCTAAAGCTGTGTAAAAAAAAAAAGGAGCACATTTTTTAAGCACAAGTTTTGCTGCATATTTACTTTTTTCTCTTTGCTAAGCACAAAAACATGTTTTGGCTTGTTTAATTTTTTTACTGTTTACTAAAATGCCATTTGACACAGCTGCTGCTTTCAGTTAAACGCTCAAGACTTCAGTGTTTGGCAGGTGGAGATAAATTATTTCAAATTATATGCAAAGGAAAAAAATGCATTTAATAGGTAGACATATGTGAGTAACAGTGAAAGTCCAGATTGGTTGAAAGTTAAACAGAATTAAACTAAAATAACCTCCACTTCCTGCCACATTCTTAGACCTCGAACAAATGATCAAATGTCTAATCAGATGTTGCAGCGGCAGAAAGCAGCACAGGCTGACAGAGCAGCACAGGCTGACAGGAAGTCTAAAACACTCATCTGAATCCTGCACAAGTTTTATCCTATCCGCACATAAAGTTAATCATTATAGTCATAATAAAATAAACCATAAATAATGAAACATGCTTATACAGATGAACTGAAGGAAACAACAGGAGCTACAAAAGCAACAACCCTAAATCTTAAAAAATGCTTTAATGGTCAGTTTTCTTGCACCTTCATGTTCGTTAAAAGAGAAACTGATCATAAGGTTTTATGCTATAAAAGTCGTCAACCAAGCTCAACATTTAGGAGCTCAGCCTTCGTCGATGTCTCCATTTAGAGTCCGGCTGCTGTGAAGTGTGCAGAGACTCTGCCTGCCAGCTGGAGGCGACTGCTCTCTCAACATTTAGTCAGAAATCTAAGAAGAAGAAGCAAAATTAAAGCAGAGAAAGGAAAAATAGTTCCAGCACCAAGATCACATCAGTCAGGGGAGTTTTCTCTGCTTCATGTTTGAACGATTTATTTCCTCTGTGTGTGAGTTCACACCAACACCAGCCTTCATCCTGTCTGCTAGTCATCATCTAATTTATACTTAAAAAAAAGAAAAGCAAGGCAGAACTATGCTTTCAAAAAGAAAAAGAAAAAAAGACCAGAATGTGTCACATTTAACAAGGAAAGTATCAATTCTGTCATTTCCTTTCTTTGCATCGACTCACTTTATTTAAAGTAAAAAGTTCTAAGGAGATGTACAATAAATAAATAAATAAATGAATTAATTAATTACTCACTCAATGTTCTGAGAATAATGTTTGTTCAAACCTCTTGAACATTTTCCAAAGTGAATTTTGACGAGTTTAGATAAAAAAGCAGCACAAACTAATAATATATTTTCAGATATATTTGCAAGTGAAAAATGTTTTGTTACAAGATTAAATCTTAAAAATACATTTGTGTTAAAAATGTTCAGTTTGATGTTGGAGGAAGTCAAATATTTTCATAGCTCAGTGTGGAGTCTTCATCTTCATCTTCATCTTCATCATAACTACCAACCTGTGAGACAGAAAAACACAAAAACCTTAAAAAACCCAGAAGTTAAGCAGCGTCACGCCTTCTCTCACCGATTCCTTCTGAATAAATACTAGTTTATTTTGAATTGTGTCATTTAAGTTGTTCAGTTTGTCGACCTTTTCAGCCTAATTTGTGAAGACAATTATTTATAAGATGGTATATTTTCCCCCTAATGAGAAAATACATTCAAATTAAAAGTTGTATTTTCCTATAAGTTTACAGATAAATGAGTTATTATATTTAAAATCCATTTTTATTACTCACACTGAAGCCATCTGGAAATTTGTTGTTTCCTATAAAAAAACATTACTTGAATTAATACATTTCTTTTCATTTTTTATATAATATGGTCTGTATATGACCTCTATCTGTGTTGACAGTAACAGTGATCCGATCATCAGGATCAGAGCTGCGATCCTCAGAGTCAACATGAAGCAGCTCAGAACCAGAACCAGTCTGTGGAAACTGTGGAAAAAAATATTTTATTTATTTATGCAGTAAATAATTCAGCCTAGCAGGCAAAGTTTTATATAAACATATTAATCAACTGAATGACACAAAGATTTAGCATCATGTTGTATTTCTCTGTCGTACCCATGGCAACAAGTGTGAAGTGATCTTGTATTTTCACGGCTTGGACAAACTGGCAGGTGTAGGTTCTGCTCCGGCCACTGTGAGGCGCTATGGAGAGAACAGAAGAACACTTTGTGTGACCTCTGAACTCGCAGCGGTCCAGCACTGATCCGGACCCGCTGGGGGGATGCAAACAAAAGTCTGCTTAGGCCCCAAAAAGGCTTGGACTGGCCCTGAGGAATGATAAACAGTAAACCTGCAGTTACATCAGAAAACATTCATACCTCAAAGATTTAGTCATAATATTTGGTAATATTTCATACCAAAGTTCTGATAGAGCTTGAGCTTGTTGTAAGCAGCAGGTCCAGAACCAACACTTAACCCAACTTGCTTTCAAAACGCTAAAAAAGATAAAAATAAGATTTTCAAGTGACTGTAAGACTCAGTCGTCAAAACGCTCAGATACACCAGCGTGTCTCCGTCAGGGGAAACTCTGGATGGACACACAGCTGTAGCGTCCGGCGTCCTCCACGGTGACGCTGATGATGACCAGAGAAAAGCTGCTGCTCAGACTCACTCTGTTCCCTCTGAGTGAATTCCTGAAGCCAGTTTCATATTCAAATTCATAAAAGGTCTGAGAAAAATCTCGGTTAAAGAGCCAGACAGCAGAGGGCGCTGCGGTTGTGACACAGGAAGACTTCTGCTCCTCTGGCCGCTGCACAAACACAAGCTGTCAAACTTACAGGAACCTGGAAAAACTCAGAACATTCTCATTGATGAACAAAAGTGGTGCTAAAGCAAGGTGTGCACTAAATGCGCCACAGGAGGGCGCTGCGCTGAACAGGGCGCCAAAATGATTTCAAGTCTGTTTTTGCAAATGTTACCATCAGTAACAGAGGCAGTGACAATATTATCCAAGTTAAGCCTTAGAAAAGATTGTCTTTCTTACCATTAGCTCAGTTAACGTGACTAAGCATGAAAAATAATAAAAAATCTTATTTTCTGATTCTGATTCACTAAAAAAGTTCACATTTCCAAAAACCAAATGCATGAACATATAAAGAGCATTTACCTTCAAACTGAAGCACCATCACCACTAAAGCCGCCACTGCTGACATGTCTGACCTGCTTACTTGAACTAAGGTTTTTTTTTGTCTTTGATTCAAACATATTTCATATTTCCTGTGTGAAGCTGATTTCCTGAGTGAATCATCATCATCACTCAGAATGTAAGAAAAATCCCCTCTGAACAGCTCATGTCTGCTTGTTATCAAATTTCCTCTTAACACTTTAAAACTAAAATATCAGAAACAACAAACTGGGAGAAGGAATTTTATTGACATGTTAACTATTTTATTTTTATTTTATCACTGTTCACTTAGTTTTGTTCTCTTTTTATATTCATAATTTAAAAGTGAAACTTTACACCAGTTCCCGTTTTTCCACCAAGCCTTTTCCATCCTTACCAACATTCTGTATAATTATTATCAGACTCTCAGGTACTCAAGCATTTAACCTAAATTATTGTCTCTGACAGTTTTTGTATTATGATCTTGTGAAACACATCAAAATCCAGAGTAAAAACAGTATTTTATGTATTTTATGATTGTAAAATCAGATTATAGCACACATATATTTTAGTTTTAATAAAAAACTAACAGTTTATAGATAGTTATGTTTCGTGAGCCCTCACCCTGATTCATGTTAATGTAATGCTGTACGTTGGCCAGTAGGTGTCACTGTATTTATTTCTATGAAGTGTTTGGAAACACTGAACTGATTCTGAAACTTTCAGCATTTTCTACACTAAAGATGATCAAAAAAATCATAAAAATCAACATAAATAACAACAAGGGAGAAGAAATTACAGGGAGGATCTGACAAGTGAGTGAAAACCAGCTGCCTGTACTGGGAGGGTGATTACTGGACTTAGATCAACCAGTAAACAGGCTGCATTAATAAACACAAAAGAGAAACAATAAGACCAAACAACAATAAGAACATTACATTACATTTTTTATTTCAGATTTATGGATTCAAGCGTTAACTGAGATTAAAACTCTAGACTTAAATATTAAAATATTTAAGGTTAAAATAGCATTAAATTAACTCAAATCTGAATCTGAAGGATGACATCATGACCAAGAAACCAAACCGTCTCCATCTGAGGCAGAGCCTGACCTCCTGACCTGCAGGGAACGGCTAACCTTCATCTTTACAAAATGTGTTTCCTCAGTGAATGTGAGATTTCTTAAATATGACACATATATTCAATAATATGCATTAGCAGCAGCAGGCTGTCAGTGAACGGCCTCCGTCACGGCTCCGTGGTTTCGGCTCATCAGTCTCCTCATTATCTGCTTCTCCACCTCCATCAAGCTGCAGCTAATACAGAAGGCGCCGTCCCTTGAAATAACCAATCAATAACCGGCTGCAGTCCCTGTCAGCCGATAATGTGTGAGCTGTCGCTGGAAGGGAACCTGCTTTGTTGTTGTGCAGCAATCCACAGACAGGTGGACATCTGTCAGAGAGCTGCTGTTTTATTTAAGACCTCAGCAGTGGAGAAAATAAAGTCGCAGAATACGACCTGCAGGAACGTCCACCGAGGCAGAAGACAGGGAAATGAATTTACTTCACAATCTGCTCTGGGGAGTTTGAGGTGGAAGTGGAATCCAGCAGAGGATTTCACTTCCCCCCGTTCTGCCCCTGTGGTTCAGTCACGTCTTCATCCTGTTGGTGTCATCTTTAAAACTGAAGAGAATAAAGAAGAATCTACTCAGAAAATTACAAAAACATGCAACCGACCGACCGACCGACCGACCGACCGACCGACCACACTGCTGGACAGAGTCAACATCAAGTTTCCCTCAAACAGAAAATTGATGTTTCTGTTTGAAGCACAAAGAACAGAAACTCTGGACACAGAAAGTTTGTTCCTGTAAATAAATACCTATTTATAGTAATGAATAGTAAATCAGTTAAGAAGTTGAAAAATTGTAACGTAACATAAAACAAAACATTTGACAGAAATGCCAAAACAGACAAAGGACATTTTTAAAAACAAGAAACAAAGTATAAACTCCAAAAGCTGAGATCAGAGGCAGGACAGGAGGAGGTCGTCTCCATACATCAACAGGACTTACATTTAATTAAGATTGCTTTGGAAAAATGAGTTCACGTTTCAGTTTCAGTGCAGAACAAGAGCTGACATTATTTATTCTGATCGTGTTCTGCAGTTTAAGACGTCTCAGCGGAGAGGTCAGGCCGGCTGAGGATGGACGTCTGCTCTGTTGCTTTTCTTTGATTGCTT
The DNA here is from genome assembly GCF_000485575.1 of Poecilia formosa. NCBI lineage: Eukaryota > Metazoa > Chordata > Actinopteri > Cyprinodontiformes > Poeciliidae > Poecilia > Poecilia formosa. The sequence goes on from NW_006800107.1 coordinate 793,622, forward strand.
CTGCAAATGGCTCCCTAATCAGAGCTCAGACTGGCTCTGATGGTATTAGCTCTGATGAGATGGCTTCACTCAGTCCTCCGAACACCAAACGATCTCATTGTTCATTTTTACTTCAGCCGCTCTGCCCCTCGTCCTCATCCTGTCCTCTCTTTATCCAACAAATGATCACTTTCCTCTGATTATCTTATCTTTATTTTCTCCCACTGACCCGTCAGTAACTTCAGCCTCTGCTTCCCACCTTGATTTGAATATTATTGATACAATAAAATACAATATAATACTTTGAAAAAGTATCTTAGCGCTAACAGATTGAATTGAAATTTGTGACTCCCAAGCGTTTCAAATGATCAGATATTTTTAATATAGTCAAAACATAAAAAAACTCCCTTCCTGATCTTAATAACGTTTATTCTTTGCAGGATCTGCCACCCAGGTTTTGTCATGATTTTGGTTCATCTTTTACATCTTAGAATTGAGTTTTCTGAGCTTTCTTCTGTTTAAAGTGACCTACCTATGATGCGTCCTTGAACAGCTGACATGAGGACATGTCTACGGGCTGCACAAAACATGTTCATTGCATTTTTTTAATTTTTGCAAAAAAAAATTATACAGCCGTAAGTCTTTGAAAAGCAGAAGTGGAGCCTCCTGCACAACCAACAAGAAAGCAGCAAGTTGTTTCTGGATGGTAAGTCAACAACAGAATGCATGTCTTTTCCAGCAGCCATTGTACAGCGCATACAGTGGTAAAACCAGCTGGAGATCAGCTTAGGTTGCTAGGTAACGGGCTGGATTCAACTGAGGTTGCTAGGTAACAGCACAGTGTGACTCAATAATCAGGAGGTTTCTGTCTCATTTTCCAGACATTAAGAAACAAGAACTTATTGTCAGAAAAGGGCTGGGTGGTTTTTTTAGAAGCAGTTGACGCCCAAATGGAAGTAAAAAAATAGCAAAAAGTGAATTTTGGAAATATTCACCCTTTAAAATTGTTCACCAGTTGCAGATTTTCTAGACTAAATCACTGTTAGCCATTTCCTGAGAAACTTTTTGACCCAAAGTTTCTCCTATAAACACATGAAAAACTCTGCTAGATTTTGGTTTAACCTGTGCAGGTCTGCCTTATTAGGCAGAGGAGAAAAATCACTTTCAGACTGTTGGCACAAAATTCTGCTGCATGGTGTGTTTTAAAAGGATCTTATGAAGATAAAAAGATTCAATCAGTAGAAGGAAAAGGCCAAAATCCATTCAGGCTCACAGAGAAAGAATAAAAACGATGTTCAGCACCAGAGTTGAACCCTGATGCAGAGAGGAATCAGTGGAGATGATTCACCTTTTACACAGAAATATGAGGAATATTGTTACTGTTTTGTTTTGTGAACTATGACATTTAGCCGATTCTGTGGCTTTATTGCTGTTCTGTTTGTTTTCCTCATCTTAATCCTGGCTGTGAGGATAATCCAGAGGTAATTACCGTCCTTCTGCGCAGCTCCAGGTTTCATTATCACGACTCTGCTTCACTTGTTCAACACGGATTCAGATTCTGTCCACGCACAGCCGGCTCACACATGCTGCTGCCTGATAACAGATCCACTTAATACAAAAGAAACGAGACCAACTAACAGCAAGTTTTCCAGACAGAAACAGAAAAATTAGACTCAAGACGAGAATATGAAAACAAACCGAGGAACAGGAAACAGAAACAGGAATCTGAGGAACAGAGAAATGACACAAAACGTCTTAGTGTCTGAAACAACCTGAAACAACTCCATACACATTTTACTGTGACAGAAACTTTAAATCCACACTTTGAAATATTTTAAAGAATTTTTTAAAACTCAAATTCAGATTTTGTTTCCAGTAAGTTTAGATGGATTTCATAAAACAGAGAATGATTCTCATTCCTTTAAAGTTTTAATGCAAAGCATGAAGGATTTTTAATTTACATTCATTTAAGGTCTTAAGACTCATGTTGTTCTGTTTGTTTGATAAAAAAAAAAACAAGTGCAGAAATGACTGAAGTTAAACTGAGTATCATTAATTAAGAATAAGCAGAAAACTTGCAGGGATAAAAACTATCAAACTCTCATTTTAATGCAGGAAGTTAAGAGAGGAGTGAGGAGATGGAGGAGTTTGATGACAAACAGCTGCAGCTGGTGGGAAACACAACGAGCTCTGACTGAACATAGGAGGAAGATTATAAGGAATTCACTTTAAACTCCAGAATTATATCAATAAATATTATAGTTATGTTCAAATTTATACAGAAGCTTTTATTATATTAAACAGAGGTGGTGTCGCTTTCACTGTACCAGAGTTTAACAACATTAGGAAAGAATAAGTGATGGACTTTCTGTTTACACAAGAGAAATGTTCATATTAGTATTATTCACCTTTCAGAGGAAGAAATCAGACCTCAGGGATCAGTAATTTGTTCTGATTCTGTTCATTATGAGGCAGTTTAACACAGCAGACCAGATATCTTAATAGAAATTCAACAAAACGGCATAAAAATGATGGAATAATGATTCATTTTCTATGAAACCAGCTCATTATGGTGTCACAGGAACGAAACGGCAGATAAGGCTGAAGGAACTCACTAGTGGGTTTTAGTTTTTCATTTTAGTAAAAAGGAAAATGGAGGAGAAGGGAAGGAAAAGGAGAAATGAGAGCAGGAAGAAGGAGGAGAGAAGAGACGGTGACGTCTATTAGATTTGGTTAAACTGAGTTAAAAAGCACATTTTGTTTTGTTTTCTAGGGAAACTTCAGTGATCAGAGTGAATAATGTGGATCTGATGAGACGATGAAACGTAATGTTACACTGTCAACAGTTAAATAGAAGAATTTAAATAGAATTAAAGTAAAACTTTATTCAGAAATAACTCCAAAAGTAAAAGTTATTAAATAATATCTTAAATTAACACACATATAACAGAATGGAGTGACATTCTGGCCAGTCTGTGGCGATAATCCACCAATTTTATCAACAAACACCAAAGAAGAAGAAGATCGACTGAAAGATTCAGAACCAAAAGGAAAAAGGCTGATGGAAAATCTGATGAGGAAGAAATAATAATGTAGTGAAATAAATAGCTTAAAATGTAAGTAAACTAAACTGAAATGCAGATGCTGTATATGAATAATCCTGGAGCGGCATAAATATTTCCAAAACATCATCAGACGGTTCAGGATCCGAACAGGCTGAGAAGTTTGGAGGATGTTAGTGAAAATGTCAGTTTCTGGGTCACAGTTATGTCACCAGGTTGTTTTTGTTCTACAGACCTGAGTGAGTATGACGTGACTCTGGTCTGAGAGAGTTTTCTTCTTGAGTTTGTTAAACTTGTTGAGCGGAGCTCAGGTCAGCCTGTTGGCTCTAATGACTGCCACAGGTTTTCTGCAGATTCTGTCACGATGTTTCAGCAGGCTGCGCTCGATCCGACCCAACGTTTCTCCCTCTTCCTCAGCAAACTATGCAAGATAAGTTCCTCAACAACTTTTCCTGTCCATGTCTGTGTGAGAGCACGTCTGCCGGTGGAGGATAATGGCAGCCGACCAGCTGACGGAGACCGGGCCGTCTGCAAGGTTTGGCCCATGAATAAAAGATGGAAATGTTGGCAAAACAGCAGCAGAACACAGAAACGAATGGCTGCAGGGAAGAGGCACCAACCCAGAGAGGTCAGATAGAGCAGCTACACTCATGTCTGAATTTCACAGCTCTTGTCACACATATTTACTGATTTTACTAAAATAAATGTAATGAGAAGAAGTTTCTACGCTGGAGGAGAGCAAACTGATACGTTTGAGCAGAACAACACTGAACTGGTTCTGTTTGCCACTGAATCTTTTCTTGGATTATTGCTAAATTTATCCATTTTTCATATCACACGATTCCTGCAATTCTGCATAAATGATTTGTTGGAGCTGAAATCTAATCAACATCTCCAGGCACACCTGGGTTTCCTGAAAGACGTTTTGATGCATCACTTTAATATCTTTCAGATTTAAGGGAAATATTCCAATAACTCTGAACATGTTGGGGATGAAGATTTATGTATGAAGTTATTATTTCTTTGGATTGAATTAACAGCTTGAATTGATCACTTTTAGAGATGTTGGAACATATTTTTCTGTTTTATCAAGCATTGTTCCTTCATTAGATCCTATAAAATAAACCAGATAGAGAATTTAACATTTAGCTTCTCTGTTGATTTTAATCTTTATTATCTGGTGATATGATATTTACATCTGGGTGATAATCCTGCATTATGTCTTATTAGGTTCACTTAAAGAACCCATTTCAGTTCATTCCCTCTGTCACACAGGTGGCATATTATGCATAATTAGCAAATGTTTCCACCTGCAGATGGACGTTTCTACTTCATTTTTATTCACTCACTTTTATTAGTAACAGTTGCAGGGCGTGACACAATGTAAATACAGACAATAAAATGTTATTAAACCTCAGTAGTACAAATAAAACTTCCATCAATCTGCACAGTTATTCACAGGATCTGATTCATGGACGTTGTTGTAATTTTTCTCATTAATTGAGCCTCGGCTGAATGTTGAAGAAAAAAAAAACAAATCGACTTCTGTGGCTTCAGGCGGCCGATTAGCTGAAGTCACCGCAGCGCTTCATCTGCTGTAAAGTCATAATTTGTTGTTTAGCCTGAAGAAAATGAGGGAAATTGAAGGTCTGAATCGTTGCTAAAATTAAAAGTGGAAGAAACAAGCAGCTGTCAGCTGGTTCACTGTATTTATGTTTTATTAAAGTGCAAAAGTCATGAAAACAATGACTGAGTGGAAAGGCTGGCAGAACGGGAGAACAGAGAAGCTGAAGGGATATTTGATGGGGATCAAGAGGTGAAACCTGCAGATGGAAGAAGGTTGAACGTCTTTAAGCTGCAGCAGGAAGTCGCATTAATCCAAACTCCACACACTGCTAACCTGCCGACTCTGAGGGGCAAGAAGACCAGCAGGAAATAAAAAACACAGCGAATTCCTGCTTTAAGACATGCAGAGAGAAAAACTCACATTTATCTTAATGTTTCCTCTGTTGCTCCACTTCCTGTCTGTTATCAATCCATCACTCAGATCATCCCAAGTTCCTTCTGCAGTTTGGCTCCATGATGAGTGAAACCTGACAGCCCAGATGGTAACATGAGGATTTCATCTCACAGGTTTGCAGCTTCAAGACTTGATGCATCTGCTGATGTTTAAAGTGTAAAATCAGAAACATAAAGTCCTGAACTCTGCAGCTCTTGAATCAAATGGATTTTCTGATCACTAGTTACTCTGGAAATCTGAGCCGATCCAGAAAACTTGAGACCCTTTACTCTACAGAAAGTTTGGCCTGATTGTTGAGCTTTCTGTAGGAGGGAATGAGAGTTTGATTGTCCAGTAAAATGAAAGTTATTCCTACCAGCTCTGTTTAGTTCACTTTAATCCAACTCTAGTTAATTGGAAAGTCTGGTTCGTTTGGAGGTGTGAATGCATAATCCAACTAAAACCTGTTTCTGTTTGGTTGAAGTGAACTCTGGTGCAGTTCAAATGCAAGCAGAACGGAGACTGCTCCAAAAGCAGGAAGTGCTCTATCGCACAGGGCATTCTGGGTAAATACTACAAAAAACCAACAGGAGAAGCTGGAGCCAGCAGGAGAAATGGCTCATGGTCTTTGACCAAAGACAGAAGAGAAATCCTGCAACTGCAGATATGTGAAAGAAAATGGACAGTCGACGTACCTCTGCTGCTTTTCTTCTCTAAGATCTTAATTTTTTAAAGAAAGAATACATTAAACTGATAGCATCTCCCTGGAACCGTGTTTTTCTGTCTGTGGACATAAAGATAAGTTTATTAAAAATCAGTTTCAGGGCATTTTGTGTAACTGCCAAATAGAAAGATTTCTCCACTTAGCCGGTGAAAACTGCAGGGTCGGAGCCAATTTGTGGTGCAGTCATACTGTCTGCACTTTGGAAACTTTTCAAACAAACTCTGTCTGCATACAATATGTGACAGTGCATAGGAGTTAGCCTGCGCTCCAAACTGCTCACAAAGTTTGAAAATGAGACATGAGTTCAGGATGTCAGCGTTCAGCTATGTGTTAAAATATAATCCAACTGGACTGACCCGCTGAAAAAAAATCATTTTCACATCCTAGAATGTCAAACAAGACAAAAATGTCCCTAATGACACAGACCATAATATGATATGACTGGTTGCTGTTCTAAATAGATCCTCCACTGATGCAATTCATTACCAATAAACAATATCTGGGCCCTATTGAGCATGAACATGAACTGAGGCAGCCATCTTCTCTTCTCCGTTTGGCTGCTGGTGCAGGAAGGCAGAGAAGTTCTGTCTGGTCCGACCCAAACCAGCGAGTCACAGCTGATTGGTCTCTGAATTAGAAAAGTATTCACGCCCTCTGACAGCATCCTGCCTCTTCTGAACGTTTCTGCCTCAGCAGTTCACAAACCAAACTGATCTAAAAGTGATTTTCTAATTAGTTTAAATTCATGGAGCAGGAGATGAGTCAGGGAGGATGTGAGTCATGGCTGGACGAGATGTCAGGGAGCGGACCTGACCCGTCCAGGCTGACCTCCAGAACCAGAGAGAACAGAAGAGGGAGGTAAAAACGACGGTCACGCTGTAGGGCAGAGGAAGAGGCGAAATGTAAAACCGTTTTCCATCTGATCAATAATAAAAATGAATGTTAAAGTTTTTAGCTCCTCAGACACGATGCAACATTGTTCTTAACTTATTCCTGATCTTTCCACAGAACGATCAGGACGGAAACCACTTCGTGTCCGTCTCCATGGAGACCACCTGTCTCATTGATAGGCATCCCGGTGACGCATGTTTTCTGATCAGTGCCAATTACTTCTTTGTACTTTTTCATAATGAGGATGTTTTGATGAAAAAGGTGTCACATCAGGACGGAGCCATCGTGGTGAGAGAAGGAGGAACGAATCAGTCAGGAGACAGAAAAGATACATATTTGTTCCATCTTACATTCTTTTTTGTTTCTGCTTTCTTAAATCAACATGTTCTTTTTAGCTGACTTTTATATTTGATTTAATTTTAGGGAGTTTTCGGCAGTGAGAGGCTGGTTTTCTGTCTCCACAGGTTGAATCACATTTTCTTCACTGTCTGATGTAAAACAGGAGATACATTTAGCCGTCTGCTTTTCCTCACCACATTTCATTCACTTACAGATGGAACAGAATTTAACTTGTTGACATAACCTGGACTCAGGTTTAGCACTCAGCAGGCGTCACCAGCTCAGCTGAACTCTAACATCAACTCATAAAAACACTTTGTTCATTTAACAAGAACAATTCACAAAAAAACTGAGAATTTAATTCAAGGTCTGCCTTCCTCAACACACACACACACACACACACACACCATCCCAGAGGAGGAGCCTGTATTATTCAGTGCATACATTTTATAAGATTGATGACATGAAGCACCAGGCCTGTGAGCTCCTGTCAGTCTGTCGGTTATCTAGCTGCGTTCTGTTTCCTGACCTTCAGAGCCAAGGTCACGTGGCACAGCAGAGTGGGGAGGGGGGGACAGGGAGCTTGAGCATCTACCCCTTTTGCTTCTTGCCCCCAAGTGCCCTTTGGGTCAAATTTTTATTTTGTTTTTATTTATTTTTTGGTATTATTATTTCTTAAGCCCTCTTCTGACACATAATAACATGTACTAAAGTTATTTGTACAACATAATAAGGCCTCCTGTCACCTTTGACCTTTTGCCCATGACGCAGTTGCCTCTCGCGCAGTGAGATAAGGCGGCTAACTACAGCCTGTGAGAATAATAACCTACAAAATCTGTTTCTGTCTGGTTTCGAACCAGAGATCTTTTGCGTGTGAAGCAAACATAATAACCACTACATTACAGAAACTCAGGCTCTCTGCAGTGTTCCTGGTAGATGATCCACATTTTGTTAGAGACTAATGTCAACGATGGGCATGGAACAATGTCAAATACTTACAGATCCTCTCAGAGAGCACAGTAACTTGGTGAACAAACTGTCAGACTTATACTTGTGCCTAATTTCTCATTGTGGTCCAAAAACTAAGCCTGGGATCAAAAACTGAAGATGTCAGGAACAGAGACAAAAGGTTCTACTGAGACTTGAACTCAGATTGCTGGATTCAGAGTCCAGAGTGCTAACCATTACACCATAGAACCACCAAGC
>NW_006800107.1:803552-814905 GCF_000485575.1 Poecilia formosa
CAGAGACAAAAGGTTCTACTGAGACTTGAACTCAGATTGCTGGATTCAGAGTCCAGAGTGCTAACCATTACACCATAGAACCACCAAGCTGGAATTTAACCTAAGGAGCCTCGATTTTAAAGATGCCTACATTGAAGTCGATTGGTGAATGAACAATGAACACGAACATTGGAAGAGTCTTGATCCTGGAGATTTTTAGACCCTGGAAAACATAAATACTGTTCGGTCCAGGGGCCAAGGCTGAGAGGAGCTGATCATTGTGGTGAGTCCGATTTGTGTTGCAATGTTTTGATAGTGCAGAGAAATCCAAGAGTGTCACAGAGGAAATGAGGAGCTAATTTTAACAAGAGAAGTGAAGCAAAAGAGTTAAGAAGAAGTTAAAGAAAAGGAGAAAACATAAGAAGTAAATGTAGCTACTACTTACTGTTTAGTTGCAGATCAGTGTTGTGTTCTGTAGTAATTTATTCAACATGTTTACTTCCATTAAAACAGAAGTTGGAGTCAACTTCCTTGCCTGTCAGCTGGAGTTAAAGCTAAAGCGTCTCTGCTGTAAATAGGTCAGAGGGGATTTACACTAACATTTGTACCAATTTTACAAAGACAATTAATTCTCAGGGAATAACATCCAAACGCCTCACATATCAGGACTTACGTAACCTCTAAAGTGCTTTCGTGTTCATTTTCAGCATCAGTTTATCCTCTAATTTTCCCTGTGCATACATTAAAAGGCCTCCTGCTTTATTTAGCCCAGTTTCTGCCTGCTCTGTGTCTGTTGGTCTGAGATAAAAACTCCTGAGCTCTGCGTTGTACGCACCAGGCCAGTGGCCTGGAGAGAAAGCCTCCCAAAATGTTCAAATTAATTTATGGTAATGATGGATCAAGCCGGGCCCTGGGCCCGCTGCTGCTACAAGGTGAAGGAAACGGGTCCAGGACGTTGATGGAGGAGCTTCAGGTTTCGGGCAGAAGCATGAGTCAAAGTGTCAAACGTTTTCTGGAAATGTTCTTGGTGACTGTGTGTCCCTAATGAATCATTCAGCGTTTCCATTTCTGGGTGTCAAATTATGAAAATAGATTCTGGAAAGTCTTCCCTCTTACAGCTGAATATTTATCAGTCCTGCAAGAAGAGCATTTCATAAACGCTGCACATCAGGTCCATTTGTTTGTGCTGTGGATCAGCGTGTTACCAAAAACTGATAAACAGATTATGTCACAGACAGAAGCAGGATTTATTTCTGCTGGTCTCAGGCCTTTAACTTCTCTTCTTCACAGAGCAGCTTTCTCCCATCTGTTTCTTTCTTTGACTGAAAACAGCTGCTTGGTGAATGAATCAGCAGTTCATAAATGGTGCAAATTAATCAGATGTTTTCTTTGGTACATTTACTTCATGCCATTGAAAATCCACAACTTTTACAAAAACTAAATGTGACATTTACTGTCCCAAAACTCACAGACTTTTCTAAAAACTTTCCAATAACTGCAAAAACTGTCCAATTATTTCATAAAACGTCGAGGCTATTTTCCCAGAACTTACAGATTAATCTCCAGCAAGTTCAAAGATTAATCTCTAAAATTTGTGGTTTAGTATTCAGACCCTTGATAGAACTGAACAGATTCTTGTTCTACATGTTACGTTTCTGGATCTCTGTAGATCCGATACTTCACTCCTCCAGAATCTCTCCTCATCCGTTTCCTGGATCCACTAAACTGAAAATAACTTCCATGTTCCTGAAAGTGCCAGAACATACATGCATAATAAATTCATTACAAACTTCATCAAACCTGTTTTCTGTATGTATTGTCATTTACATGTTGTGTGAGTTATATTAATGCATGTATTTGTATAAGTATAAACACAGAGCAGGACTTCTTTAAAACCTTCTTTCTTCCTGTCTTTTGTCTCGTCGTGCTTCAGAAGCACAGTGGGATGTTTTTATACGTCCTTTTCAAATAGACTCTTCTCTTAATTAAAAAGGTCCTGCTGGTTGTGATGTTTATTGTCTTCCTTCTTTATTTTCTGAAGGATCCCCCATCAGAAGGTCATGAATCCTTGTGTTTTTCTCTGAGGTGTGAAACGTGATAAACTCCCAGCTGCTTCTGTTTGTCTCCTCCTCTCTGCAGCTCGTCTTTGTCTTTGCATTATTCAAACTCTCCTTATTTGAACAAATGTTGTACAAGTGCGGCACTTTGCAGCAGCACTGCATATTTCATCCTTTGAGCTGCAGCATGCTGCTCCTCCTGCTGTTTGGTTTAACTGCCTGTCGTCACTCATGAACGATAAAATGTTTGTCTGGTTTAGATCACCTGCAGTGGCTGACGCTGCAGTTTGATCTACGTTCTGCTTTTACAGACTCACATGAGACCAGGCTGCTTTTCTGTCAGGTTGCTCTCATTAACATGGCGGTTAAAATGTCAGCGAGGTTATTGAGAGTAGAGGAGGAGTTTCTGTAGCCGGACAGTAAATCAGATCCATTTAAAGCATCAGACCTGCTACTCTAATGCCTCACGATGAATTCCTGGTGTAATGATCGGAAAAATGAACAATTCACAGGTTGGACCCTGTAGGGGTTTGTTTGAGCTCATAAATTTATCATTTTCACTGTCAGCAGCAATAAAAATCTGTATTTTCATCTCTTCCACATTTTTGCATCAGTTAAAATCCGTAAAACTTTATGATGTTTGTCACCAGAGTCAAGAAAGCAGCAGAGCTGAATGACTGTGTTGTACTGCATTAAAATGACCTCCATGTTTTCCTCTTCCTCTCTCTGACCTCTTCCTGACTCAAACTAAAATGCCTCAATTTTTAAAGAAACCTGGTTTCCAGGTAGGATTGCGGCCCGCAGCATCATGCTACCTCCAGCCAAAGCAGTTTGGCTCCAGCAGACAGGATTCAGGACGTCTGCCAAGGTCCTTCTGTACCAAATTTAATTATACTGCATAAATATTAGGACATAGGCCACTTTTTATTTTAATGCCTTCCCTCCGATGTCTTGTAAAGTGCTTTGGACGGCCATGAGTATGAATGACTGAATAAATAAACATGAAGTGCCTCCAGCTAACCGACGTTATAAAAGAAGCCATGAAGATTATTAGCAGCAATTGATAAAGTGTCAACAAGGTAGAGGAACATTTTACTCTCTGACATTCAGTCCAGATGAAAAGCAGAACCTGGAGGGTCACAAAGCTGGAGCTGCAGAAATCCACATTTAACTACCAAACAAAATGTTTGCAAACCTGCTGCGTTGTTTGAGCTTTAAAATGTTCCACACTGAAGGTTTCACATCAAGCATGCTCACAACGAGGCCTGAGAAGGATTTCTGCAGAGCTGTTCATTTTCTGTCAACGAGCATCAGGTGAGGAAACCAATCAGCTCAGGGACGCCTGAGTGATTTCTGTTCTCCCCTCTTTAGATTAAAACAGGATTGGAGGAGGCTGTTCATACTCTGACTGAAGAAAAGGTTTTCTTTAGTTCAACCATCCAGATCTGCTCCTGTTGGAACAGGAAGCAGCAGCTGAGCCGCTACTTAGCGGCGCAGTGGAGGATTTATCACCCTGATCTCATCAGGCAGGAGTCGAGCACGGATCGGCACTCAGGATTAGTCGCATGAAACAAAACTTCTGGGTTTTGTTTGAATAATGTTGTTTAAAATGGAACATAAACAGAAATGTTCAGGATGAAAGGGAAAAACGGCAACAGAGGGGAAAAAAACACAACCAAACCTTTAGAGCTGAGGTCAGAAAACTGCAGAAAACAGTTTGTACAAAGGTAAACTTTAAGTTGGATTTTCTTCAGAACATTTCACAACTAAACTCATGTTATTGCTCACAGTTTCAGCTTTTAGTGTCGCTGCTTTCAGTGACTAGAGGAATAATTTGTTAGGTTAAACCAGTCCAGCTGAAAACTGCAGGAACTAAGAAGTTCTTTGGATTCAGTCCATGTTCATCTGTACTGTGAAGAAAACAATATATATATATATATAATTAACCATTCTTAGTCAGTTTGCATGAATATTTTCTATTTAATTAGCCTCACATGGTTTGTGGTGATCTAATTGTTCCTGGTTTAACTGGTTTAACTGGTTTCCAGTCGGCCTCAGTCGATGTCATATATTATCATAATTTTTTTTCATTGCATCGACTCCTGACAATAACCGTCCATCTGGGACTTCATCTGCTCCCCATTTTGACAATAAATGCAAAACTTTTCAGACTGTTGGACCTTTTGAGACTAATTATCATAAATTAAAGCAAACTGCCCTGTGCCAGTATTTTTAATATAAAAGATGCTTTGTTTACTCCTTTTTATCCTTATTAACCTCTTGGTTTCACACAATTGGTGAAAACAGAAGATTATTCTACTTGAAGCAAAGCTAAATCCCTTTTCTCCACAGGCTTTTGGAGGCACTAACTGTGGATCTGAGCGTTGGAGGAGCAATGAAAAGGTGTGAAATCTGAATTGAGATGCAGCAGCTGCACAGAGCAGCCTCTTCAGCAGAGACACGGGGGAGAGCAGCATTGTTTAAAGGCTTCTGGCCTGTTAAATGAATTCATTTCGCCTGCCGGGGGAAGAGAGATTCTGTCCTTCAACGAACTCCCAGAGGAGCCGAGGATCAGCGGCGAGGGCGGCCGCAAATCAAATGCAAACAAATAAAAACGCCTGTAAAGCGGCTCTTACTTTAGTCTGGCAACAAGGAGGAAGAAAAACAAAAAAACTGAAACTTTATGAAAAGGTTTAAGAGGTGAGTTCAGACTTTTAACATCAAGTTGACTTGATTTATGAACAAAAAATCAAATAAAGATGATAAGCCACATAATTCTGTTCAGTTTCTACTAACGGTTGAGCACATTAGTGAACAGCTGCACATGCAACAGCAAACTATAATCACAATATGTAATCATTTAAAAGACACTGAGAGGCCCTGGCATTAAGGAAGGCATAAAAATAAAGGTCAAGGCATGAAGGCAGTAAGTATGGAAGAGCTTTATTACTCTCTCAAGTCTTTTTGCCGTCATTTAGAAAATTAAAAGTTCACGACATAAAACTTTCACTTCTCTGTCTGATCACTTAACAGCTATAAAAACCATCTCATTCAGGAGGACATTCCATCATTTGCTAAATTTATTTTCCTTTTTTGTTGCTTAATTTAGTCCATGGAGCTGCACAAATATCAAAACATCAATAGTCAAAAATATTCCCAGTGTCATGAATACAGACGCTGCATGGAGGTAAAACTGGAGGATCTGGTTTTTCTGTCAGTTCGGTTCCCAGCTGTGTCTCATGTTCCCTGAGTAGATTGTGTATTTAATCCCACCTGTTCCCTGATCCTTGTCCTGTTTCATGTCATTGTCTTTGCCAGTCAGTCTGTGTTTGAGTCCTTAGCCTCATTGTTCACTGGTGCTGCCTTGATTTCTGTTCACCTTCATGATTATCGTTAAAATCATCATTTCACACGACTACCTGGGCCCACCGGGTCTGTCCTCACCACTACAACCACAATGCATGACAAAAACATGTGACCCGGATATCGCCCTGAAGATCAAAGAGCAGATATGAAGGCAGAACTGAGAAAAATGTACAATATTTAAAATAAAAATCACAGTAACGTGGTTTCCAACATGCAGTAATGGATACATTAACCCTGTTCCATATGAAGCTCTACTCGTTTGGGCAGTGAGGGGAAGAGTACCCAGAGAGAGCAGGGCAACAATAAATCGTTCATTTATCTGTACTACATGTCAAAAAGCCGTCAGGAATCTCTCACTGTCGTTCTGAGTTCCTGCAGGAGGAGGAAGGAGTAAAAATGTGAAGTCTGAACTTGTAATCTGTTAGAACGAAACGTGATCAACACCTTCAGTAAAGATCTTTCTATCACCTTCTGGTATCAAACGCCCATCAAGCAAATTACTTCTGAGCTGTAGAGTCTATCACCTTGGCAGAGGAAAGGCTTTGATACTCACTGATGTTTCTCTGCTGCAGAGGCAGCAAGTCATAATCCTGGCTCTTCCTTAAAAATAGATGGGTTTTTTTTTCTATTTTTTAGTCTCAATCAATGCAGTTTCCTGATTTTATTTCTGTTTGTTTTCCGCTGTGGCCGCTCGCTGTGTGGCGGTTCGCTGCTATAAACAGCTCACCGTGAGGAGTCTGTGGGTAACTGAACTGCTTCGCTGCTGCTGAACAGCAGGAGGTTCATGCAGAAGTACGGACTTCCCGATTGGTCAGAGGATTCATAACTCGGATGGTGGCCGACGCCATGAAAGGAAAAGAAACCAGCGTGTTGATCTGGAGAGGCGCCAGGACTCACAGAAACTGTTGAAAAGGTCATTTAAGATGGAAAACAAAAGGTCAGATCTTAAAGTAATAAAGACTGAGATATTCATGGAAACAGGCTGAACTTTATATTCTAGATTAGATCCTACACAACTTTCAATTTTAATGAAAAACAGAGATCAGCCAAAAAAACACTGTATATAGTTTTTTTTTGTTTCATTGAAGAGTATGGGATTTATTAAGACATAATTAAAATATTCAAATGTTTTAATTTGAATGTTTTATGTTCAAAATTGAATATATAAGCTTCTATTTTGAGTTTTATACACATTCATCTACACCTTTTGAAAATAAACTTTAAACATACTTTTCATTAAACCCACATTTCTTTTTTAGTCTGAGGTAATATAATTTTAAATGTCACAATGTTTTAAGCAGAAAATCGAGATTAAAACAGAAAGAAAGGCTTTCAAGTATCTGTCTGTGTGTAATTAATTTGTCTGTTTCACTTGGTAAAAGTTCCTGAAATAAATGGATTTTTTAATGATATTCTAATTTATTGAACGGTTCTGTAGACACACATCTCAGTCCAGTTGAGAGACATGCAGTCTTTATTCTTATTGGAGAAATTCATTCATTCAGTTGGAGAGAAAAAACAAACCGAGTGTGTTGCTGCTGTTTCACTTGATGGATCATAAAACGAGCAGATCAGCAGCAGATCCAGGCTTTGTGCCGTTTGTCTGCAGAAACAATGATGGAAACCGTCCAGCTGCAGGTCTGATGAAGCCACAGTGCAGATCAGGACGGAAACCTTTACATCCATAAAGGATGCCTTAATGCAGTGTTGATCGCTGCAGGAGTTTTAATCTTGATAAATGAGTGTTTAATCTGAGGTTGTATTTATTTCCGTCACTGCCGCTGCTTTTACATGTGTGTCGAAGTCTAACTGTGTCAATCATCTGCGTGCTGCATCTGTCTCCTTCCTGATCCCCTCACAGCGGGACGCGGCGTAATGTCACTGCTGATATCACCTGCATGACAGTTCACACACTTTCACACATAAAGTCTTGCTGTGGAGAGCAGACTTTTCACACACCCATAAATGTATATCTGCACCAACAGACGGCTGCAGAGGCGGCTCTGCCTGCTGAGGTCAGGTCTCAGTGAGCGGTCTGCTAATTGCTTGTTCAGGGACAGTTTACTGGAGAGTCGGTTAAAGCAGGATGTTATGACCCAGAAAGCTGCTGCACCTCCTGCGGTGTGAAAAAAAAAAAGAAATATTCTCACCAGTTCCTCTAAGAGCTAAAAGCTCTGCTAGAGACTTAGGATGCATTCACACCCATCCTCTTTAGTCCGCTTTAATCAGACTCTGGTCCATTTACCTTGAAAGTCCAGTTTGTTTGCAAAGGTTTGAATGTGGAATCAAAGTTTGTCCACCTAAAAACTTCAGTCTCAATGAACGGCAATTAAACTGGAGACCGCTCCAAAACCTGGAAGTGGACTATAGCGCAAGGCATTCTGGGTAAATACAACCAAAACAAACCCACGAGACGACTGCTAGCTCATGGCCTTTTACCAAAGACCAATTTCTAAAATCTGATGCTACTCCATTTTTGTTTACATTTTGTGAAAAAGGATTTTGCACTGAGTCTTCAGAGGTTTTCATGTCATTTCCTTCGGTGGTTCTTTGCACAGCGCCCCCACAGGCCAGGAGGGGAACAAGTTGCTCAAAGGGTTTTATTCATTTCACACCGTTTAGTGTGAAAGAGAAACACAGCAGCTGAAAATGTAACAAATGATGCAGTTTTGATCTCCAAGCTGCAGGTGTGAAAACGCCTGTAGAGACAGAACGATATCAGTGAGGTGTGTTATATGTGGGGCTTTGCCAAATCAATGTTGGCTTGTGTGTTTTTTCAGAGGTTATAAAGTTACTCGTGGAGTTACTGCTGCTCCAGTTATTTTTATTTTAATGTCATTATCGTCCTTGTTCCTGCCCGATCCCATGGTGCTCCACTGCTCTGCTGACCACTGATTGCTTGGTCATAAATGTGGCCCATGTCGTAAATCTGTCAGAGCGTTGTGTGTCTGACGTCCTGGTTGCGTACCTGACCCGTTTCCTGCCTCCTGACCGTCATATCTGCCTGCTCCCTGATTGCTTTTCGAGTTTCTCTGCCTGTGACTGTTTGGGACACGAAGATGAGAAGAAGAGAGTCACTAGTCCTGTTTAGTGCCTGATCCGCTGGATTGTTTAAAAACTATCCAGAAAATCTTTGAATATTTTTTTTTTCATTCATAGCAGCATCATACCTTTGAGGATTTGTTTTTCTGTGCGTCAGTTTAGTTCCTGTTTGGTCTGTCTGCCCCGATTGCTCCCAGCTGTGTTCCCTGCTCCCTGTTGGATCCTTGTCTCTACTGTCTAGTTGTCTTACGTAGTTTTGTTGTCTACCAGCGTTTGAGTTCCTTTCCTTTATGCTCACCTGTGCTGTCAGGACTTCTCTGTGCTCATTGTTAAACTACCGTTGTCCTCCATAACCTGGGTCCATAACCTGGGTTTTTGTTTGATGAAACAGTAAAGAGAGAGAGGAGTTTCCCATTCCCCTGCAGCCGGGTTGCATCGCTGCTCTGGGTGGATCTCATTAATGCAGAGATTGTAGCGCAGCTTGTTGTGTCCTCCTGTTGTCCAGGGACACCAGTTCTCCTTTTATCAAGACAAAATCACATTCTGTAGTTATTCCAAAGGCTGATGAAGAGGAGTCTATGGTGCCCGGCTGCAGGTCCGACCCGCCTGGTTGAAACATGAAGGCACAGAAAGGAACTTCATGTTTCTTTTTGACTGCTCTTATCTTTAAATTCTGTTTTATTTTCACCTCATCTGAATGTGTAAGATGCTGGTTTCCCTGCAGAGGAAACCGATGAAAGTAAAGAATCATCAAAATTCTGTTGGTTTTCTTCAGAACAAACAAGCAGAAAATAAAATCCTCTGCTGGTCCTAAACAAACATCAGACCTTCAGCCTTCTGTTGATTCTCTTCCATCCATCTGTTTCTCTGCTAAAGCTCAGAGGAACCACGCTGTATGCTGATCCAAACCTTTACTTACGTCCAGCATGTCCCCACCAATCTGTGTTAGCTGCAGCCCCGTCAGAACTGCAGGGAGGATCTGTCAGACATTGATGTTAACGGTCACTGTAATGGGATCAGATCTGCTGAGCTTCAGATAGATGTGCATTAAAGCATCTTACATCCAGGCAGCTGCAATTACACTAAAGAGGCAGATAAGAATCCGACTCCTACCGACTGGGTCTTGACAGGAAAATGAGTCAAGAGCAAACCGAGGCCGAGATTCAGAGGGCGATCGATGACGATGGGCAGAGGAAGGCTTTTAGACAGAAACATCAAGTCATTTCTCCCCTTTGAGCACCACAGAAATACCTACTTTACACAGATTTAGTGCAAAAAGAACCATAGTAGGCTTTCAGTTGCTTTAATTATCCATCCGTCAATTGTCTCCTGTTTACAGGGAGAAAATCCTTTCCACAACATCATCCAAAAACTTCCAGTTTTCTGGAAGTTTCTTCCAGATTTGTGGTGCATAGAAGCTGAATGTTGCTTCTTCATGTTTGGTTCTGGTTCTGGATGCAGAGCAGAACCAGAACCAGAAGACCACAGAGGTCTGGGAGGCATTCTCTCATGCGTAAAACTCTGCAGGTTTCAGACAGTCGTGCTGGAAGGTCATGAATAAACATTTATTTATTAATATTTTCAAGGTTTAAAAACTGGTTAGTTTCAGTGTTTTAATAAGCTATAAACTATGTCTGTGTTTAATTTACAGTGTTTTGCTGTAAAGATTTAAAAAGACTCCAACTTTCAATAGACGAGGTTATCTACTGACAAGTGGCTGTATTGTAATCTGTTTACTGGATTTGTACATTTTATTTTCCAGAAATGCCTCAAGGTTAATTTGTTTTTGGAAAGCCTTCATCAAAGATTAATGCACTTGTTAAAAAAATGGATGAATAATAATAGAAACAGACTTAATACTGCGACCTATTCAGGACACAAAGTGATCAGAAAAGGCATGTGTAGGTCATCTATCGCTTTCAATTTAATTTCTTTACTGTTTTCTTTGTATTGTCACAAAAATATAGCCTGTTTTTGTGTGATGGGAAATTAAAATAATATTTTTGAATACCTGCAAAGTGCAAACAATACATCTATAAATCACATTATCAAAAAATGCTGGAAAATATGCCTTAAAAATGCTGATTATTGTCTCCACTTCTAAACCCTTCTGTTTTTAGATCCCCAAATCAAATCAAAGGCTTTAATTGTGAGAGTTATTGCCCAAATATAAGGTCTAACTTTTTAAAAACTATACAGGAACTGATGAGGTACATCAGTTTTGAGAAAAAAGCCACATATTATACGTTGTGGAAACTAAAATATGGAACCACGTCCTTCCAATCGTCACACTTTCCTCCCTAGTCTCTCCATCTTCTCTTCCCTAATCCAGTTCATGTTTCTCCAAAGAAATTGATAAGATTTTGACTCAGACATCTGCTCCTGATTTTGTTGGAAACTCAATATTCAGATTTATCTACAGACTCCTTTTCCAGCAGAGGAGAAACAGAACGACTTCCTGTGGAAGGTTTTATCCTTGGGGCTCAACTCCATCACCTCGCAGGACAAACCTTATTTCAGCGGCTCGTATACAGGATCTTTTTGTCATGATCCATATTTCATGACGTTGTGTGGGCCTGCAGTTAGATGAACTGGTAAACATTTCTGCTCCCGTCCTTCTTCACCACAATAGACCAGAGCAACAACATCATCAGCGCAGAGGAAGTTTCGATTTCTCTGGATCTCCTGCTTTATCCGGCCATCACTCAGGAACAAGACATGAAGATACTTGAATCCTCACGACTCACCTCTGACCCCGAGGGAGAATTTACCCTGGTTCCATAATTTAAAACTCAATAATTTAATTTATTAAAAGTTATTGGGGCCCCAGCCAGTGGTTTTTTTCACTACGAGAAAAATGTCGATGCATTTTTCTGCTTAATTTGTGATGGGATCTGGATTCACGGTGA
>NW_006800107.1:816503-902420 GCF_000485575.1 Poecilia formosa
AAAGAATGGTTCAAATATAAAATCACCACTTTACAATAAAGAATGGTTCAAAAATAAAATCAACACTTCAAAATAAGTAAGGGTTCAAAAATAAAATCAACACTTTACAATAAAGAAGGGTTCAAAAATAAAATCAACACTTCAAGATAAGTAAGGGTTCAAAAATAAAATCAACAATACAAAATCTCTGGAAAATAAAATGTTGTTTTGAAAAACAGAGTATAAGCACTTTTATCAACTCAACATTGTGGTAAGATGTAAATTCTTCTTAAATCCATGGAAACTCAACAGCTTGTAAGGTAGGATAGCTCAGCAGGTTAGAGCACCATGATGGGAATGCTGAGGTCATCAGTTCAAACCCCATTTGGGGCAATTCATGTCTAAGGGCTTTCAGACAACCAACACTTACAATAAAAAATGGTTCAAATATGAAATCAATGGTAAATGGTTGTCTGTTCAGTCCATAAACTAAAATATGTATTGAAGCCGCATTAAATTCAAGTCTCCATTCCAGACCAGAGAAAACTAAAGGGAATGCAACGTTGTGTTAATCCATTTGAGGAGCCAGTAGTTTACCCAAGTTACCCAGGAGAGCGGCGTTCTGGAGGAGGAGCTGCAGACATAACAACATCTGTCCGTTTCGGAAAACCACGCAAAAAAATAAACCCGCTCAGGATGAAACACTCACAGAGTTCAGTTGATCTGTTTGGATCTGATTTTTCTGCAGATGGGAACCAGGAGGAAGTTGTTCAGACCCCAGCGGGTGAAGTGATGCTAATTTAAGAGAAGTCGCTTAATTTAATTTATTAAAAGTTATTGGGGTGGTTTTTTGTCAGTACGAGAAAAATGTCGATACATTTATCTGCTTAATTTGTGATGGGATCTGGATTCACGGTGAATATTAACTAAACTGCATAAATGCAACTAAAATAGTACATGACCTATTTTTCTTATGTTGTCGGTCAAGATAACGGATAACAAAAGTCTAGCGCCACCTGCCGCCCTGACACCAACTCACACACATCTTCATTCATAGTCTTACGTGTAAATATTTTTTTCTTTTCTTGGACGTTTTGATGTTAGCTTGTCGATGTCTCAGTTTTATTCGCTGNCATGCGCAGTCCGCTGCTCAACCACTGCGGACTGCGAAGAATTAGAAACCGCTGGGAGTAACTCATCCAGCGGATTTAACACATTGAGTTTGACATGTGCATTACGCCATTGAACTGCTAGTTGGTAATTGAAGTAGCTTCGATTTCAAAGAAGCCTTCATTGAAGTCGATTGGCAAATGAACCATCACGAAGGAGGAAGGCTCTTGTCTCACTGCACCCCAACAGATGCATAACCTACAAAATCTGTTTCTGTCTGGTTTTGAACCAGAGACCTTTTGCATGTAAAGCAAACGTGATAACCACTATACTACAGGAACTGAACTTCTCTGCTTTGTTTCAGTTTGAGGTTCCAAAGTTGATGATGTGAGATGCAACATGAAAATTTCAACTGAGGCTTGCACTCAGATGACTGGATTCAGAGTACAGACCATGACACCACAGAGCCTTGTTGACCTTTAGTAAACACCTGTGATGAAGAGAACATGCAAAATCTGTTTCTGTCTGGTTTTGAACCAGCGACCTCTTGCATGTGAAGCAAACGTGATAACCACTACACTACAGAAACTCATGCTTGTTGCAGTGTTCCTGGTAGATGATCCACATTTTGTTAGAGACTAATGTCAACGATGGGCATGTGTCAAATACTTATACCAACGATCCAGAGAGCACAGTAACTTGGTGAACAAACTGTCAGACTTATACGTGTGCCTAATTTCACATTGTGGTCCATAAACTAAGCCTGGGATCAAAAACATTGTATTGAAAATATAATTAGCAGAGGCAAATGGTTCTACAGAGACATGGCTAAATGGCTAAAAAATAAAATCAATACTTACAAATAAAAAATGGTTAAAAATAAAATTAACACATTGAAATAAAAAAAGATATCTCTGAAATACAATCAACACTTGAAAATTAAAAATGGTTCAAAATAATATCAAGACTTCAAAAATAAAAAATGGTTAAAAAATACAATCAACACTTCAAAATACAAAATCTCTGGAAAATAAAATCTTGTTTTGAAAAACATTAGAATATAAGCACTTTTATCAAATTCTTCATTGTGGTAAGATCATGTAAGTTCTTCTTAAACCCATGGAAACTCAACAGTTTGTAAGGTAGGTGAGTTAGCTCAGCAGGTTAGAGCACCGTGCTGGTAATGCTGAGGTTGTCGGTTCAAACCCCGTTTGGGGCAATGCATGTCTAAGGGCTTTCAGACAATCAATACTTCAAAATAAATAAGGGTTCAAAAATAAAATCAACACTTTACAATAAAAAATGGTTCAAAAATAAAATCAATGCTAACTGTTTCTGTCTGTTCAGTCCATAAACTAAAACATGTATTGAAGCTGCGTTAAATTCAAGTCTCCATTACAGACCAAAGGGAATGCAACGTTGTGTTAATCCATTTGAGGAGAGCGGCATTCTGGAGGAGAAGCTGCAGACCTAACATCTGTCCGTTTCGGAGAAGCAAAACCACACAAAAAAATAAAAATACATGCTCAAAACATATTTTAAGTTAATCATCGGCCTATAAAATGCTGTGGGGGGGGGAGCATAAAATGACATGGCCCGCGGGCCTTCAGTTTGACACGTGATCTAGTTGAAGGCCCTTTTCATTGATCCATATTTGGTGAATGTCTCCAGGGTACTCTGGTAGCGGGTGATGACCCCATTCACTGGTCACTGAAGACAAGGAACAAATATTAACTATTTAAGCTGCTTTTTAAGCTGATGATACACAGGGGCAACAATTTGAAAAATCTTGTTGACGTTACATCAGACTAAGTTTTGAGTGGATCGTGTCGGGGCTATCTGGGTTACTACAGTAGTAGCCTTTACTCATTACCACTGCTGGCAACATTACCCAGCAGCACTGCTGCAGTAGTTGCTCTGTGTGTCATGATCAGCTTTAGACGTTTAACTAATGACAAAGTTTATGGCAGGATACTCTCTGATTGTAAAGAAAGTCAATGGCTGTGCTTACCTCTTGAACGGCTGGACGAAATTGTGTTTCTTTGGTTTCTTCTTGTTCCTGTTCTTCTTCTCCTCCTCTTCCTCTGAGGTTGATGACGAGCTGAGGTCTGTGGAGGAAGACAACGGCGTTGGAGATGTCAAAGATGAAGAAAGAACCCAAGAGGTTGAGATGTTGGAGGAGAGATGTCCAAGTAAAGCAGAGCATTAATTGGAAGCACATGTCATTGGAAGAAAAGGGTTTCAGGGTGCAGAGGTGGAGTCAATGCATTCAATATGAAAGCCACTTAAAGGGATTGAAATCTCAAATCTGAATTCTAATTAAAAATATATGCACGTCATCTTGGTTTGCAGTAAACTTTGTCTCTCCTTCCCTGAAACCACCATTTCCTGAGGCTCCACACTGACGGCTTCTTAGTGCGCTGAGGAAAACGCCTCACAGTGAGCAGGAGCATCTCGAACTGCGCAAAGAAAACCCCAACCATTTTGCTATTGCTTGTATCATCACTACCTGGCTTGCCAGTAGATGCACGTTCCTCCTTGGCTTCCTTAATTTGGTTGACAAGGAAGTCCTTGTCACTTTTCAGCTCCCTGTTGGCTTCCAGGTGTTTTATTTTGGTCCTGAAGGTGTTCAATATTTTGTTTGTCCAACTCTGTTTGCTGTTTCAGCTTGGACAATTCCCCTGCCCCTGTGGGTGACCCTGCATACGTGTTGGTAAACAAATGTGATTTTAATATTGATTCAGCCTTTGCTTAACTGCCATCCCAACAATGTCTCTTGCTGCATACTGTCAGAACAAATGGCAGACTGGCAAACAAATGTGCATTAAAAGTCTTAGTAGAAGTAACATAACCACTATGAGCACAATGTCTCTGATCAAATATTCTTTAGGTAGACGTCCATTTAGCCTCCAACTGCTGCTACTCCGAATGCATCGTGTTTCATAGTTTGAAGCACTTTGACATCATTAGAAGAGCAGCTCATACTGACAATGTTCTGTTCTATAAAAGCATCTAAATGCGGTATTAAGCATATCTCATATGCATTGGTTGACTTGCTTCTGTTCTCTTTTAAACACGAGGCCTAGTCGCTGTAACTTCTGATTAGCATGAACACAAGATGAACGTTTTCTTCTGCTGCTGCTCCACTTTCTTCTTCTTACGCGTTAGACGGTCAAACTGCACACCAGTTGGTGCATTGCTGCCTCTCACTGGTGCACATGGCTTTCACTTTACTTGAGGAAAGTGGAAATATTAATGACTGTTATTAAAGCAGAGCAATAAAACTCAATGACATCTTAACTATTCAAACGTCTTTCCACTTTACTTGAGGTAAAGGATAAAATTAATGTCTATTATAATGGACTCCTGACAGCCAAAGTTAAGTCTAACAGCAAATGACAGGTTAATGCTATCTTAACACATAAAGCTAAATAACATTTTAAAATGTGCCTGTTATGACATTTATGAAAAGTTATAATTTCTTGGTTAATGTCAAGTTATCATAACAGACATTTTAAACAATGTCAACTTTGCATTAAATGTATCATAATTTACAGAATTAATGACATCTGTCATAAATACTCATATTGACCCCTTCATGTTCATGACAGTGTCATGTCTCTTATGAAAACCCTGTCAAATAAAGTGTTACTTCAAAAAATGAACATCATTTTTTTCCATTTAAGACAGGAAACATAGCCTAAATGATTTCTGTTAATATCTGACTTATAAATGGCACATCATACAGAACTCTTGAAGCTGAGGGGATAAAATAACTGCAGCTTTGCTTCTTGTCATTGACTTGTTTTTTCTGTTTCTCTGAAACTCAACCTGCATCAGGCAGACAGCAGAATCTACTGGGTAGATAACATCTCATTCATGCCAATATGAAATAAAGGCTTTTTCTTTGAGTAAACATGTTGGTGAGGGTTGAGGTTGAAAGCTGCTCATGAGGAACTTTGATCACACTCTGGTGGGGATACTTGTACGCTACGTACGTGCTTGGAGTTTATTTTCCTGCTGTGCGTCTTCTTTAGCATGCAGACAGCAGCTATTACCTTCCAGGACGTCAGAATCAATTCGTATTTACACATGACTTGCTCCCATTAATCCCAGTGACATAGGAAAACAGAGCAACACGTTTAGCACCAGTGCAGAGGAGACATGAAGAGGCAGAGACTGGAAACTGGAAGCAGTTTCTATAATTCCTCACAGTTTAAGATAAACAGTCTTGAAGAAGTTGAGCAGCAGCAGAAGAACGCTAACCACGCTAACCACTCTGGTTAGCCAAGAACAGGAAACTGAAGCTAAAATTAATTTTAGGATTTTATCTTCAGTGACAGCAGGGCCAGACTTTAGTGTTAAATTCAGGCTGGTGGTGTTTCAGACAGGACAGTACAAGCAAAGCAAAGCATCTACTGCATCGAGTATCGAGCCCAACGTCTGGCAGGCAGCAGCGCTGTTTTAGTCTAACCACATTTTAAATTAAGACTCTGACTTATTTCTCTCTAATGTCAGTCCAGTGCCCTTCATTCAGCCAACTTAAATGGAGACTGATGGCAGGTGAATCATTTCCATCCTGTTGAATATCAGGGACCAAAAACTGCAGTAAGAAGCTAAATGAGCATCAGCTGTGCCAAGAGAAAATCGTTGACCTTTGACCGACTCTGCTGACCATCTGTTGGAAATATGAGCATACAAATTAAACACATAAAACTTTAGGCACAACATTCTGTCCAGGAAAAATAAACTGGTTGCACTTAAAATAATTAAAATTAAATGTTGTGCTTGCAATTTATTAGTAGTTTTGGCAGATAACTCTGTATTACCATTTATGACTATAATTTGCATTTATGTTTTACATGAGGAATATTTTGTTGTTTTGCATAAACTTAGACATCTTTCTTTCATAAAGTAATGATTTTAATCCCTGGGATGAGAAGTTTTCCTGCAGGCGGCTCCAGCTGGGATCAGAGCTCTTTGTGTTTCCACGTTTGCAGCTGAACTTTGAGGACGAGCCGAGTCCTGCTGCTGTTTTGGCTCCAGGGCCTCAGAGTCATCCAAAGTCATGGCCCATCATCAGTTCCTCAAACAAATCCCTTAATGACTTCACCTGACTTGCACTGAAAGCTTCTTCAGAACAAAGAGGACGTTGGACAATGAGAACGAAAAAGGTCAGAGCAGGAAGTCCAAGAAAAATTCAAGTACTAATTTAAAAAACTATGGAAGGAAAGATCTTATTGCACCAGCCTTGTTCCTTTTATCCACCAAGGAAACCAAATTTCATTGTAACATCCTCCTCTTTCCTCCCTCTGTAATTTTTTGGAGGATTTTCTTTGCTGCCTTTTGGTGTTTGATAAATATCCCATCACTGTCCTCTGACAGCACAGTTCAGTTTTCCTTGGGCAACACCTTGAATGTGCCGAAGGGAGTGAATAATTCAGCAGAATGAAGCAGAAATCTGCAATCCATCAAAGCTCACATGGAGGCTGATTGTGTTTCTGCAACATTTACATTCAGGTTCGGCTCAGAGAAGGAAAATCATGTGGAGGTTTTATGGAGGCCAGTTCTGATGTGGCTCTACTTCACCAAGGCCTAGAAGAGGAGACAGTCTTAAGACAATGTTCTTTCTATTTGGTCATTTTATTTGAATATCTGCAGGGATTCATTTTTCATTTCAACATGAACATGAATTTTGCTTTGCCATCTTACAATTTATTTCAATCACACCATTTAATTTGTTTTAATTTTATCATTTCTGTAGTAACTAAAGCTGCTGGAGATTCCTCCCCAAACAAACAAAAAT
Organism: Poecilia formosa; assembly: GCF_000485575.1. Classification (NCBI taxonomy): domain Eukaryota; kingdom Metazoa; phylum Chordata; class Actinopteri; order Cyprinodontiformes; family Poeciliidae; genus Poecilia; species Poecilia formosa. The sequence continues at coordinate 823,399 of NW_006800107.1, forward strand.
AATCAACAAAGTGAAACTTTGTTGTCAAAGCAAAAGAAATCACCCCAGATCTCCAGAATGTGAAGAGTTTCACTCATCTACCTGCCCCAATGCATTATGGGTCGAATCTGTCTTGATGATTGTATCGAAACATCCTGTCTGACACACAGGCCCCCGGCGTAAAACACAATGCTAACGGTGTGTGTGTGTGTGTGTGTGTGTGTGTGTGTGTGTGTGTGTGTGTGTGTGTGTGTGTGTGTGTGTGTGTGTGTTTTATCTGCTGCATTTGATAGAGAGCCCCGGTGAGCAGGATGATGGATGGAGCAGAGCAGGCAGGATGGGGGGATGATGGAGGTGAAGAGGCCTGTCAACATGGCTGCTGATTGGCTACTGTAGCTGACAGCTCCTCCATTCTGCGGCTTTCCTGGTTGTCTGCCTGGATATTTATCAGTTTATGTCCCACAAAAGCCAAACTCTGGCATATCTTATTTGACATATGCTTTTGTGCAGCTTCCTGCCATCTGCAGCAAATCAGGAATTTATAAGCAAAAATCTGCTGGAGCTCCTGGACCTTAAGATACTTATCACAATGATTCACTTACTGCAATCCATGCTGGCATATTGAAAAGGTATTTTACACAATAAAATAACATATATAGTTTGTATTTATTTCAAACAAGCTTTTAAAAACAAGGACAAAAGAAAACATGTCGTACAAACCAAGAACAAAATAATTAGCTTATCACTACTTCTCTGTTTGAAAAGGAGGAGAAAGTGAACACTTAACATTTATTTTATATCAATTTAATGAAATATATTACTTACTGACTCAATAATTATCAGAAATTTGCTATAATGTTCCTGTGCCTGTCCAATATACTGAGCTAAAGAACCAACATTAATTATATTATATAAACAAAATGATTATAAACCTACAAGACAAGAAAATCTACCATAATAAAGTAATAATAATAATAATAATAATAATAATAATAATAATAATAATAATAATAATAATAATAATAATATAATAATACAATAATTCACTGATATTGTGAACCATGTTATCTCATGTACAGAAAATTCAAGCACTCAGAATGCTGAGGTGAGTTGGCTTTCATCGGTGCAGACAAAGCGTTTGCATCAATATCATTTTGAAAACGTTGCAACATTAGCCTGCATGTGTGGTAGATATGGCAGGTGATTTAATTACTGCATTGTTAAAAATGAAATAAAAGGAAATGGAGGACGTGTGGCACCAGAGTGCAGCTGTTGATGTTTCAGGAAAAGACAGGAATCTTGAACTGCTTGAAAGATTAAAACCAGCTGAAAATACTCAGACATATCTGAAACTCGACTTTTCCTTACTGAGGTCAGGATCTGGTACCTGCTTCACCTTTTTACTGTGATAAAACTGTTCATACTTTAGGACCCGTCTCTTCCTCCCTCCCAAGCAGAGAGGCTGTAATCTTTTCAGACGGTATCGATCAGTGGTTCTCCAGGCTTACTGCAGGTGTCTTAAAGTCAGTTTAAACTCGGTGAAGTTGTAATAAAAATAAGAAAATGAAATCCTGAGGGACAGTGAAACACCAGCCACGTTCAGCCCCACAGCTCTGCCTTACTGCAGTTTAAACACCTAAAGTTCATAGAAACTTGGTTTTCAAATGACCAAGATGTTTAATAGTTTTTAATTTAATGCACTTTTTCTCTTTAGATTTTGCAGCGCCGTGTTTAGCATTGTTTTTAGATTTTTGTTGAAGATGTTCCAGTAATACCAGGATCTTACTCTCATCTCCACCATCATAAACAGTTTAATGAGTCTCTTCACTGGTTGTGTTAAAAGCTCAGGAAGTCAATAAAACCTCTTCAGTCTTCATGTGTTTAGAGGATGGATTAAGTCGGGTTTAAATCCCATTTCAGACAGGAAACAGTGAAATGTTCATGATCAGGAAAAATCAGATTTAATTTCTGTTTAAGTGGAAAATGTGCTGCTGAGTGTAAAAACACAACCGGGAGTTTAATTTATTAATGTTTCGGTTTCTACAGGAATCATTCCTCTGATGGAAAACAAATTTTTACTTAATTATTTTATGAATATATTCCAGGTTATATTAGGCAACGCAGAACCAAATAATCCTCTGTGTTGTTCACTGGATCCATTCCTGGTTTTGCCTCAGATCCCATTTATCCTGATTAAACTGGGAATCCCGTCCTCTATTATTGAACAGCCGGATCCACACAGCTGCTCCCCGGTTCTGTTGGACTGTAACAGAACCAGAGTCGCTTTGACGTCACAAAATAAAATGAGATAGTAAGGAAGATGTGTGGTTTTCATTTCCTCTCATCGGGCAGAGAGGATTACACACTGAGCCGCAGTCGTGGTCACATCTGAGACGGTTTGGTCCTTTAAACTGCTGAGTCAGTTTCTCTGCTAACATGTGGGTCTGATGTTCTTTTGGGTTCCTTCAAGGCTTAGATCATTTCTGTAGTTCCTCAGATCAAAATATTTAGAGTCAAACATCCTGCAAAAGGAAATATTGGGAACATCAACATTTTTACAGATGAAATATTTCTAATGGAACCATGAATGTAAAATATAATATTCACCACACAGTTTATTTAATGGACCTTTTTATCAGGTTTTAATTATATATCTAATAATATATGTCTAAACTGTGTCACAAATATTCAAATTGAGAAAAAAAGTTCATGTGCTCAGCAGTTATTTTACCTTATTTATATATGATTTAAAAACATATTTAAAAATATTTTGTTTATTAAAATATTTGATGGACTGCTACATCATAATAACCTCTAATTGAAACTACTTCTCTTTTTTATTTTATTATATTTTATCAGGACTATTTCTTTTTATTTTAATGTATTTTAAATTATTTTAGGTGTATCTGCCAATGATTTAAACATAAAAACAAAAAGTTCAGGAACCTCAGTGTTTATCATGTCATTTTAGTCATTTTTTTATTTCTTCTTGTTAACCTTATTTTCTATTTTACTATTAATTTATATTATCTCTAAATGCTACGTTTGTGTTAAGAGAATCTAACAGATATCATTAAGCCGTGATTATTTATAATTTTATTTTATTAATGTAGGTTTTTTATATACATGAAATATTTTGACAAGTTTCTTGAAGCTCTAAGATTGGATTCAGATTTTATTCAAACTTTTTATTGAATTAATAAACAAATGATTGAACCTGTGTGTGGATTATGTTTACAGCCAATATTCCAGTATTTCCTACATGAAATGGTCTTTTAGCAGAACGCCCTCCATGCTCATCTGTTGCTTCTCATCTCTGGATCTTTTCCTTCCTTTGTGTGAGAAAACACTGGAGGTGGAAACAGGTGGAAACAGAACAAACTGGATCTGAGTGATTTCAGCAGATCTGACCCGGTTTCTCTCCTCACACCGTCGATGAAACGACGCTGCAGATGATCTGTCTGCACACGGTCGCTTCAACAAGGTTGTGTTTACAAAAGCGTGTAAGTTTCTCTGCCCTCTGACAAATTGACCTTTCTGCTCTGCATGAGCCTCAGCAGTAAGTCACACAGATATCTGTGGAGGGCATTGATTTGAAAAGTAATAACACAAGAAAATTAGATGCTACCAAAAGGGTTCGGTCACGGTCGGATCTTTTTGAGCTTGGTCCTGTTCAGAGGTTATTCAGCTGCAGAAATCTGTCTGCTATCCCCAACCAGAAGCTATTGACCCTTTGCAGCTACGTCACTAAATCACTGAAGGCGCCATGATGAAGGAAGACGGCGAGGGTTAGCAGTCATCATTCATAAAAGATGGCAGCCAGTGGTGTATTTGCAGATTTTACAAAGTAAAAAGGAAACATGAAGTATCTGAGCGACTCACAGGAAACACATGAATCAGTACGTAGGAGTCTGCACTCCGTAAGCAAACCCAGGGAGCTTTAAGAGTACTTTACCTGGAGGTAAATGTTGGCTGTGTATGAACCTCTTCTCTTGAATCATGAATGTTGTTTTACATCAAGAAGGTCGTGGGTTCATTTCCCAGCTGAGGTTTTCTATATGGAGTTTTTCACTGAGTCATTTCTCAGTTCATCTTCTTGGTTTCCACTCAGCTGTTTTCTGTTGCAAAGACTTTTGTCAAAGTTAAAACAATAGTTTGGGTTTATCAATGTCAGGTCCTGAAACTTTATTATCAGTAATGGTTCCTGGGCCTCCTGCAGGTGATCTCTGTTCACTTGGAGGAAGGTGGATAAATCCTCCAGATGGAGGAAGGCTAACAGGGACTTCAGCAGAGAGCAGCTCCGACGTTCTGAATGTTTCACATCTTTCCCTGCTTGAACACATTTGCCTTAAGTGGCTGCATCATTAGCAGGCTCCTGCAGAACCTGATGACAGCGATCATGTCTAAAAAAGGAACAACACTTACATGCTATATCACTCACAGTAACAGTTGACAGTAACAGTTTTGGACTGAAAACAAACTGGATTGCAGAAGAACATCAAGTCTTTTCATTCAGCTTTTCTTACAGAAACGAACCTACAGGGTTTAGTCTCACCTGCGTCTGAAATCTTTTTGTTTTGCTCGTTTTTAGGAAGCTTCATTTCCTCGTACTCGTCATATTTTCTCAGCCCTGCGGTAAAAGCGTCGTTTGGAGCTCCTGTTAATCACCTGCATTTCAGAAAAAATGAGCTGTGAAAATCCTGACTCTGATTACTGGCCGTTTTCATGCTGAGCTGCCAGTAATTTCTGACCTTCAGGATTGTTGGTGATTGTTGGAAGTGTGTAGGTGGAAATTAAACACAGGCATGCCATTATACGCCGGGTAATGGACTTTGGACTGAGTCACGTTGTGGTACACCAACATATTGAATGAGCCTTTTCATTTATTCAAATCTCCATCAGGAACTGATATCATTTCATGACAACATAATTGCAGTGAACATGTTCTCTATGTATTCAGTGGTCTACTTCCTTTATGTCTATTTTTCCTTCTCTCATTATTAAATGGCATCGTTTCTTTAGGAACAAAGACTGTTTTCAGTCCCACTGATGTTCACACAAAAGAATGGCCATTATTAAGTACATTTCTGTGATAATTAGCAGAATTTGTGAAATTACTTCTCTGAATTATATCATTTTTCAAGTTATTTTACTTTGAAAGCAAATCTCTGAGTCTTTGCATCTCATAAATTGGCTCTGAGTAACAGATTGGATTAGCAAATATGTTGCATTTGTGCAAAGAGACGGTTTTCTATATTGATCCAGACTTTTATTAACCTCTCACAGATGCTGATATCTGTGTCTGGACTGAATCCTGTTTGATTTTCCTCGTATGGTTCAGATCAGGGAAGTTTCATGACTGAAAAATATCTCATCATTAAAGAGATAAGTCTGAGAAAGAGTCATAAAAATTATATGCATAGATTATTGTAATTCCTTTGATATTAGTTTTGATCAATCATTGCTTCTCTAGCTGCGTTTTCATTGTAATTTGGAATTACGAAAATACGGCAATTTAAAAAAGAGTTTTTTGCAAAACAAATGTTTGCCCTACGGCTGTAGCTGCAATGGAAAATGTTTTCTGCATAGCAAAAGTTGTGATCAGAAACTGGATGTTGCTACTGGCAGAAAAGATGAAGAAAACAGGAAAGTGGGATGATGATGATGATGATGATGGCACAGCATTTTTTTTAATGATTTATCGTGTGAATAAACTTATTCACATACGATTTTAATTGTTTGTTTTTTTTATGGAAACACCACAGTTGGAAAATTGTTTTTTCGACAAAGTTTTGTGCATGTTTGTAATGGAAACCAGTTACCATGGCTACCCCAAACCACAGAAGAAGTAAGATGTTCCCTGAAGTACACCGCCGTGCAAACCTTGATTAAGGATCCATTCATCCTGATTAGCTCAGGATAAATGGATCCTGAGCTGATAACAATGTGAATTCTCAAGACAAAAACTAAAGATAGGACAGACAGAGTCTAAATATGTTTTCAGCCTTCAAACATCATATGTGTTTTTGTTTTTTTTTTTGTAGAAAAATGCACAGCCTGAAGCATCGTCTCCATAAAATCCTTCTGAATGTCTCCTTCCCAACACAAGCCAGAACCATAATGTTAGTTAAAATCCTTAAACAGAAGCATGAACTCATCAGAAAGCTCATCATGAGGACGGAGCGATCGACACATGCCAGTCAGATGTGTTAACTCTGCTGCAGACACAGAGCTAATGAAGCAGCAGCAGCTGCTCCTCCTGCTCATCAACACATGTGGTCCACTTTTTATTTCTGGTGTTGAACAGATTTCGTCACATCTGTTCTGACTGGGTACAGACTGTCCAGGTAAAAGCTGTGTTCATCGAGTTAGTGCAGTGATCATGTTGGGAACACTGACAGCGTTGGACGACGTATTGCTGATGTTCTCTTGAAGTGTTTTACTGTCATGAATTTATTTATATATATTAAAAAAAAGAAAGCAGAAATGATGGATGGTTCCACGATTTGCATCTTTTCTAATTTTGTAAAGATGAGCATAAATCACCTGATTTTACATCAATGTTTCTTGCTGTTTTAATTTTCAGTTTATGCATTTTTTCATTATTTGTGTAATATTTCACTTAGTGATTGGTACAGAGTCTCTACATGTGAGATCTACTTTAGGCTACAGCTAAAAGTACAGGATAGGAGTCTATTATGTACTCAGAAAGGCCTAGTGGGTACTTAAAGGGCTCATATGTTTGTATTTATTATGAACCCATTTAGGTACCTATAAGATATCTGCAGGTTACAAATAAAATAAGTATTTATATGAAGAGCAGATTGGGTAAGTTGAGGCGCCCATGTTGCTATGAAACACTGATCATGTGACCAAATAGCTGGAAGGAAGGAATCATTTTTGTCATAAGCTGAAGATAAAAGTGTAGCATTTTAGCTGTGGGCACAAATAAAGTACAAATGGAGGATCTGGGGTAAGTTTGGTTGGCTGTTGAGTCTCAAATGCCAAAGACTCAGTTTTAGTTCTTTCTTTCCAAATGCGTGCGTGCGTGCGTGTGTGTGTGTGGTGTGTGTGTGTGTGTGGGTGTGTGTGTGTGTGTTTGTGGGGGGGTGTAGGTGTGTGTGTGTGTGTGTGTGTGCGTGCGTGCGTGCGTGCGTGCGTGTGTGTGTGTGTGTGTGGAAGAGGAGGAAGAGGGGCTTTCGGTATTCGGCTCCACTTACCCCACACCTACATCTGGGGGTAAGTTGCGGCTGCTTACATGAGTTGCGCCATGTTACAAACGGTTCTGTTTACTCCTGTTCTGATTGTTGACTGGATGCACAATAACCTGAAAAATGTCCATATATACACATATAAATACAGTTGGCTTGATGTTGCCCAGTCTCTCCTACAGGGAACCTACTGGGGAGAATCACTTACATTATATGTAAATGGTAACTACAGCTAACTAATTAACTAATTAATCAGTAATTACCCCTCTTAGTGGTTAACTAGTATTTTTATCTGTGCCATTAGATCTCAGTGGTTGAACTGAACCCTTGGAAAGACGATGCTGAGATGGTGTGACAGATATCCAAATAAAGATGTTTGGCTGAGAACAGCTCAGTCTGTATTTTCTTCAGAAGTCACTGCCTTCATGATGTCCTTGCTGGAGAACTAACTTACCCAAATATGAATCTAAATCCCCATTTCATCAGCACTCCTGGTGCTCACCAATCTACAAACTCAAACTTTACTTCAGAAACCTTTCTTCCAAATGTCTTTGGTGTCAGTGTTTTGCTTTCTTGAAACCCTCCTGAGGGTCCAGGGAGAATCCAGCAGACAGACAGTGACAGACAGCAGAGGGAGGAAGGAGCGAGTCCAACTTGGAGCTCGGTCGTATTAATGGGAGCAGAAATAAAAGCAGGAGAAGAAGAAGAATTGATGTTAGAGAGAAGGCCAAGGGAGCTCATTACTGCAGCGCTGATAACCTCCACGACTCTCCAAACACGCTCAGGATGATTGATCAGAAATCTGCCAGCCACTTACACCAGAGAGCAACCAGGACTTAATCAGGTGGACGGATCCCAGATCTACTTACAGAAGTGTTTGGGCTGCTGTCCTGGAGGAAGGCAAACCTCCAGCTCAGCGTCAGGACTTCTCATCCATAAAAACTCGACACAGCCGATGATGATCTAATGCAGGAAAACATGCAGACGAGTATCATCAGTCTGGAAAACATCTGGCTTTCGCAGCGCTGCTGATTTTATGTGCCGATGTGAAGAATCAATGAAGGCAGGGAGATCGTAAAAGTCTTTCTGCTGCTGATGTTTTATTCATGAGGAAGAATTTATGATCAGAGTGTTGAGGAGGAAATCGGTTGTGATTATTTCTTCACACTGTTGACAATTCAGTTTTTCAAACAGCGTTTAATGCTTAACTTTAAGACTTGATCATTTGGGTGTAAATTTCCAAGTTTAGTACAGTAAATGATTCTTTAATTTATGCAAACTGATCTAATCCAGGAGATTCAGCGGTAAGTTTACATCCCAGTAGTTTATGCTCTACATATGTTTTTAAATGAATGTTTTAATACAGAGAGGCTGCCAGTGGGGGCGGCCTGTCTGCTCTTACTTCATGGAGGTTCTCACATCTACAGGCTAAATGTGAACACAGGCAGTCATTCTTCATAACTTTTACCATTCAACTCTTTAGATATCAACTTCTAAACCCAATCCTGGGACACCTGCAGCATTGTTCTGTCTGACAAACGGCTCATCTCACAGAGGCCAGCCTGAGAAACACCTGTGCAGTAATCACACTGATCAGCACCTTGACATGCCACACCTGTGAGGAGAGAGGGATGAAGTTAGAAAGGAGAAGAGCTCACTAACAGATTTACAAAGATCTGTGAATAATATTTGAGAGAATAGAAAAAGTTTTGGACATTTGAGTTCAATTTATGACAAAATGGGCGTAAAAACTAAAATGTTCCATCAGTTCAGTCCAGTAGGATCAAGTCTTTCCTAGAGAATGTTGTGATTAAAAAAATTACATTTGCCGAAGCAAAGCCACAAAGTGTTCACTTTGATTCTGATCTAATGACAGTGATGCTATCTGAGAGAGATTGTGCACTATTATTATTAATAATAATAATATAAAAGACTGTTTGAATCCACTGGATCTTAACATTTCAGAAGTGGAAGAACCACAGTTTGATTTCCATGAAATTTGAATAACTACAGTTTTTGAATTTGTAATAGATTGACAATAGTTTGACAATAAATCATATTTTTTATTAAAGAAAATCTCAAAACTGAATACTGAACTCTAGGTTTTGATGCTAGCATTCACACATCAATGTCTTGTGTTGTTTTCTGCAAACATTTCAATGAATTAATGAGTTTATGCTCTTAAAAAAATGTTTTAAAAGTTTTTTTGGAGGTTCTGAGAAACTTTGCGTCACTCAGGTCCATTTACTGGATGCACTCCTGAATCCGTCTCTGACGTTTCTGCCATGTCCGTAACTCTGACACGTCTGAAGTGGCCTCCTGTTGTGACCTGAAAGATGAAAAACATTTCCTGGAGATTTTACTTTCTTCTCCGACTCCTTTCAGCCCTTCCCTCCCTGACATCTCCTCATCAGTCGCAGCATTTTCAACAAGAGGTGCAGCTAATTGACTTCTTAACAGCTCGTCATGCAGCTGGAAAATAAAAAGCTTGTTATTGTTTTCATGTTTGTAGCCTATTTGTCTGAGTTTCATGTTTGTTTTGTTGAGTGGCAGGAACTTGAAATGGTCGATTAAATGAAAACATGTTGCTCATAAAAAGTGGCAGAAAATCAATCAGCAAAAGATGTTTATTAAAAACATCACAAACTAGTTATGTATTGCTAAGTGAATTACAGTCAAACCAGTTAAGCTGTCAACAAAGTAAAACAAAGTTTCAACACTTAGAATCGCATAAAATTCAAATAAATTTCTTTAAAGGAAACCAGAGGAGCATATCACCAAATCGTTGCTTAATTTAACTAACATAAATTAAAAACCTTCCCGTTTACTCCTTGAAATCCTTACAGTAACAAACCCATCAGCATTAAACCATAAACTAAACCCTGTTTGGTTGCTAAGAACGACTGAAAACCACTAGTGTTTTCATTAGCTTACAGCTAATCTGCCAAAACAGCCAAGTGGGACAAAAACACATTTTCTGGTAGTTTATAAGACTAAAAATAAACTGTTTAAGAATAACAGAGAACTATTTTTAAGGTTAATTTTGCTTCATCTGACATAAACTACTTCCTGTCCGCCATCAAGTCGCTTTCAGTTTTCACTTCCTCAGAATCCATGTGAACAAACTGTAGCGCCCCCTAGTGGAACGAGAGGAGTGAGTCCAACACGCTCCTACTTAAGGTTAAAGGTCAACAAGCTCAGCAATGTGAGTCAAAGCTTTCTGTTATTTAAATAAATGTTTCAGCATTTTGGGAGAGCAGGAATAAACTTATGTTGGTTCCATGAAAATCAACAAGTAATGACAGCATCCAGTCCACTGCAAGAAATAAACAGGTTTTCTTTAACATTAAGAGGAAGGGAAAAACATTAAGAGGAAGGGAAATGGTAATGAAGCAGGATATTATGTGAATGAAATATGCATCATGAAAGTCATTTCAATATATAATTTAAAATAAAGCCGTACTGTGTCCGTCTGAAGACGTAAATAAACGGTTTTAGACTTGCAAATGTGTGGCTGGCTGTGCAGCTAATGGCTGAACCCTAACTGGCCTGTCACTGTTTTCCTCAGAGAGGATTTTAATGGACCTTCTGCCTCATTGCCTGGTGACACTAAAAACCAACGAGAGCAGCAGAGCAGAGAGAAAAGATCGCAGCAAAGATAACAGCCATCATCGGGAAACGGCGCTCGTCCAAGTGGGATTTTTATTGGTGTTGCTCAAAAGCACAAGGATTAGTTTTACATTTAAGGTTTGATGGTGAGGAAAGCAAAAGTGAGTGTAATGGTCTGTAGGTGAAACCAGTGATTCTGGTCCAGTTTCATCTTAGATTTTCATAAGAAAGCTGGACCTGATAAAGCAGAGGACTGAGGAGAGGAAACTCACCAACATCCCCAACAAACTACAGAGCCAACTGCTTTAAAGGTGTAACAACTGTCCCTGTGTCCTAAATAAACATGCTGTCCTGTTCCTAAATGGCCACCAACCAGTTAATCTCACTCATGAGATCACGATGTTTGGAGACAATGACCTTATAAAGCTGCAGACCTCACTGGCCTTTATCACACAAAACCTACAATTTATCTCTGTCTCCACATAAATTCACACAAACTGTCATGATATCTGTCATTATTGGACAGATATAGGCTATAGGCTGAGTGATATCTGTCATTATTGGACTTCCCTCCCCCTTTCTTTATGGATTAGTGTTTTTTACACCAATAAAAGCCTGGATCAGGAACCGGAAGACAGGAGAACCGCAGGGTTGTGTGTTCAGACCGGTGCTGTTTACCCTGTTGACCCAGGCCTGAACTTCTCTCCACCAACACCATGATGACAAGACCACTGTGGTGAAGATCTCAAGTAACAATGATGATGATTTACATCCATCACAGACAGACGGTACAGCATCCGGCTGAGCCAGACTGAAACACAGGAGAAATCCCACAAACTCACATGACTTGGGGTTCTGCTTGAACTCTGAACAGCCTAGTCTAAGTTCTGATTAAAATTACAAGAGTGCAGTGGATGAATGCTTCACTGCAGACATCAAAACGTCACCTGTTCTGGGAGAGAAGGCCCCTGCAGAATAAGGAGCAGTTTGGATCAGACTCAGTTTGTCCAAGTTTAAACAGATTAATGGGATGAGGAACAACTTATTTCCAAAAGCTGAGGTCTCTATCAACTCACTCTGAGTAAAAAAAACACTGGACTGTCACCAGTTTGTGGAAGATAGACAGATGTCTCAATGTGCAGAGTTCAGATAACGTTACTGCTCCATTTGTTTTAACTTTTCTATTTTCTTCAGCGTTCGCTTTTTTCTCACAATTGGAAATATCATGAGTCTTTCCTGAGCTTTGGATTTTTAAGTTTTGGCCAATAATCCTGTGAGCTGATCATTACTTAACATCTCTACAAATCAAACAGCTTTACAAATTCTGCCTGCTTGTCTCAACCAAAACTGAAATGTCGTTGGCAGAATCATGGCTGATTACAGTCTGTGTCCCTTGAGCGAATTTTGCTGGTTGTCTGACATGTTGGCTGCCTTAAAGCTGTTAATAACAGCTTTAAGGCAGCATTAGTTTGTTGATCTCTCCTCTCTGCTGTGGGTTTAGATCCTGCCAGAGGGTAGAAGTGGTAAATGAGGTCGTGAAGTGGTCAGAGTGAATCTTTTCTCTCTGTTTTTCCACAGTCTGGTCCTGGAGGGGTGTCACCATTAAGGCTCTTACTAAACGCAACATGAATGGGCGATAAAAGTTGTATCATTAAACCACAGAAGCTGTTCTTGTTGAACAGTTAAAGAGTCAGTAAAACTTGTGGTAAACAGCAGATGTAGGTCGTGTTATCTTTAACGCAGCGTCCTCCCCAGACTGTTTTTACAATGAGCTAATAGAATCAGCCAACACTGTGTGCATGTAACAGAAACGTAATGAGGATGTGGAAACATGCGGAGCGTTGACTCCAACCTGAGCTGAGAGCCCTGGAGACCATCCTGGTGTTTGTGTGGCATTAACCTGCAACACCTTGTCAGCCCAAACCGGTCAAACTGTGCATGGCACCAGACACACACTCGGACCCGCTCTGCTGCAGAGGCGCTCTGTCACTCTCATTAGCACCCTTTGACTCTTAATCAGTTTAATTAGGCGGCTGAAAAGGCCAGTCTGAGCCTCGGTGACCAGACAAACGAGTCGGACCTTTGTGGGCTCATTTAGTCCTGTGGTGATACAAATGTTTGTCTTCCAACATCACCACACGGGCTCTGCAGTCGGTCCAGCTCTGCGTCTGAAGCGGAGGCAGAACACAGACCCGGCAGGAAGCCCACTGGGCTCCACGCTGATCTGTATCAGGAAACCAAGAGCTTTTCTTGGAAGCAGAGACCAGTACTTTAATCGTTAATCTATCCTGGTCTCAGGCTTCATGTACCTGACAAGTTGAGCAACCCCTGGTCTTGTTTCTAAGAAATTATATATATATATATATCATGTGACCAAGTTAGGACAAAGACATCACTTTTAGAAGCCTGTCACACAAGTGCAGAGTTTATTAGCAGCCAGTTACATTTACTTGAGTAACTTTTTGAAAAAAATACTTTTAGGAGTATTTTTACTGTGCTGTACTTTTTACTTTTAGTATTTCTATGATGAAGTATCACTCTTTTTACTTGAGTAAAATTTCTGGATTTCTAACCAAAGAGACATCACACAGACTCACACCTGCAGTTTTTGTGAAAGTTTCAAACTTTTTTATATTGAAAGGAAATAATTTTGAAAAACAATACGTAGCCTGATTTTGTTATAATTTGTTACTAATATAAATTATTGTCATTTTTTGTACTTAAAATACCAAAAATTCCACTTAACTTTACATGTTGGTCCATCTGATGATGTAATTTTTAAATGTTAAATGATTGATAATTTATCAGTTACTCAGTACTTGAGTGGATTTTTAGTATATACTTTGTTACTCTTGCGAAATTTCTTGGATGGATACTTTTTACTTTTACTTGAGTAAAAATATGTTTGATTGGTGCTACGTCTCTGGGTCGGTGTGACGTCATGTAGTCAGCAGATTCTCAATCCTGGTAGGTTTTTATTTTACTCTTTGACGTCATCACTGCCCAAACTTTTAATGTATTTTTTACAGAATTTGAAACTAATCTTATCAGACTGTACCGTTAGAAAAGGTCAAACCAAACAACAAATCCAAACAGCGAAACAGGAATAAGGTTATTAATCTGATTTACTAACTCAAATACACAACTGAAGGTTTGCAAACAAAAACGTTTAATACAGGACAACTTGAAATGTTACTTTAAAGATAATAAACAATACAACACAAAAGGAAAACCCTCCTTGTGGTTGTACCCAGTGATGCAGTCAGTGACATCAGCGCTGATGTAAACAGGAAGTGCTGCCTGGCCCCGCCCACCTGCTGCGGCATTAGCATGTAAAGGACAAATAGCGGTGAGTTTGAAAGAAACACAGAAGTAATTTACCAAAAAGCTTCCTTATAATAGAAGAAACATTTACATTAATCCAATGGTTTAGTTTTGTTAGGATAAAAAAACAAATGCCTGGGTGGAAATGCAGCATACAAACCACTATAGAAACTATAATTTTCTATAGTTAGCATTATGGCTAACTACAGCTAGTTAGGATTATAGCTAACTATAGAAAGACGAAATAAATCAAAAATATGTTTAAGTGACGAGTGGTAAATAAATACAAACTTAGCCACATTGGTGAAGTTGTAAGATTTTATTTCTTAAAACGTTTTTCACTCTTAGTGAATTTAATCTGTCATAAGTTTTATACGTATTGTGTTTAAACCATAAAATATATTTTTAAGTTTCATTTTTATATCAATTATAAGTTACAACATGAGGTCATAAACTGAAGATTAAAGTGTATCATTTTAACTATGGGCTCAAATAAAGTCTAAATGTTGGTTTTGGGCTAAGTTGAGCCATTTGCCGTCTCATGGAGTCTCAACTTGCCAAGGATTCAGTTCTGCTGCTTTCTCTCCAGATGTTAATGTTCGCCTCCCAAGACCCAATAAAAACATTCAGTTTCTGTTTTTCTGCTAAATAGTTTAGCTGTAATTTGTAACAAGAAAAAAAATATTGGATATTATTGGTGAATTGTGCAGAACAAAGAGAAAGTCCAAGATGGGAAAGAGTTACTTTAATTTAAGGTTGGAGGAGGTGAGCGAAGCACAGTAAGGATAGTGTGTGTGTGTGTGTGTTTGGGAGTGGAGGGTGGTTTAGGGCTCAAAGTAGCATCAACTATAAGCTTTACATCATAAGTAAAAAGTCATAAAAACTCCATGCAGTCAAAAATAAAGAAAACCAGTAACAAACATTACATTTTGATGAGTGCCGTCACCAAAATCAGTGATACACATCAGATATGTTGCTCAGTGTTTCATTTATGGTTTAAAAGCAAATCTAAACAGTTTTTAGTTTAGATTTAAAGGAAATCAGTGTTTCAGCTGTTCTGCAGTTTCCTGGAAGTTTCAGATACAAAATTTAACAACCAAACTAAGATCACCTTGATGTAATCATCCTAAATGTGAAAATGGCTCATCTTCTCCCCTATTGGTGCTGGTTGAATATTGAGGGGAAAAAATGAATAAAAAGAACTAATTTATGTGATTTGGTCATTTTATTTGACTTAACGTAAATCTGGACAGATCTGGATATAAAACTGGAATATAGAGGAGGAGGCCGGCAGCCAGGATGATGATGATGATGATGATGATGATGATGATGATGATGATGAAGAGGATAAGCATTTCTTTTTTCTAACAGGTTTGAAATGAACTCAGCTCTTCTTTGCGTTCCTTCTTTTCATTTTGCTGACGCTGCTGATTCTTTCTCTGATTCTGACAATAATCGTCGATTCATTGGTCCTTCTGCATTCAGGGACCAGAAATAAATAAACTGGCAACATTCAGTAAATCTGTCCATCTGACTGTTCACGGCTCAGGGAGCACAGACTCTCCTCCTCTTTGTCATTTTTGCTCTGGCTGCAGAAATGTTCCTCTGAGTGAAGCTGCCTGAATGAATCCGAGTTACGGACCAAGCTTTATTTTTTATTCCGAGGCAGGATGCTCAACATTGTTGACTTTCTCACAGGCAATAAAGTAATGATTAATTTATTTCCTCCTGTGCTATTGGTTTTGTTAGATCGGTTAAATCACCTTTTCATTCAGCAGTTTGATTTTCTCGTCTCGCTCGCTGAAATTCCTGAAGCTTGTTCATTTTTTTGACTTTTTCTTTGTAAAAATAAATCACCTTGAATCTGCCTTTCCTGCTCAAAGCATGCAATTAAACACTTTGAATTTTTACCAAAAGAGCAGAGATTCACACATATATTCATAACGCAGCTTCACATGGAGGTGGATGAAAGTTTTACTCATAATGTAAAGTTTGGTTGCAAACTGTTTGATTTAAAGCTTCACTGCTGTCGGTTCAGATGTTGGTGTCAGAAACATTGAGACTGAAAAACAGACGGATATTCTTTTACAAAGTAATATTTGGACCAGTTGCGTAAAAAAGTGTTTTTTGTATCTGATTGTCTTTTTCTCTACAGAATAAAGTCAAACTTTTCTGAATGAAGTGGAAACAGCAGCATGTGTTGCAAACCTTGGATGTTTATGTTTTCATCATTTCCTTGTGGTTTTTTTGTGTTAAATTTGTCTTTCCATATTCAGTTATTTTCCTGTCTTAAATATTGTTACTAAGATGTTTCCGTATTCGTTTTTGATCTGTTTTTGTATCTGTGCCGTTTACAGTTCCAGTTACATTGGTCTGTTTCAGGACAGATTCACAGCTTTCCTCACATTGTTGGTTAATATCTTTTTCTGTCTGCTCTCATGTGATGCATAATGTGACATAATGGAGACAAAACGAAGAGGAATCGCGTCGTAAAGCTGTTTGGACCTGAAGAGCGGTGAAGACGGAGCAGATCGTCTGTTCAGACGCTGATCAGGTGATTTATGATTCATTCAGCTCCATAAAAGCTTCTGACGTCTTTTTTCCAGGCGAGTAATGAAAACTGTGTTCAAACCAGTGACTCTTAAATCCTTCATTTGATGCACAATCTGATCTGATCAGGCTGAATCCTCGGCAGGAAATAGTTCCCCACCCACTGATGAGCTTTTATGCTGATTTCATTCATCAGATTCACATTTTCTGCTTGTTTTTTTCTTTGGTCTACCAGAGTTTTTAACAGCGGAGGAGACAATGGCATCGGATCAGCTGGTTAAGACGCTACATAAAGGAAAATAAAAAATCAGTTGATTCACGGCAGAGGTACAGCAGAATATTTAAAATTTAACACTTAAAGAACCAGTAATATGCTTTCAGATCGGTTTTCTTATCACTTGTTTTTTAAGTCAATTTGCTTTTTTATTTTACATCATTTTCCATCCCACAAAAACAACTATCAATCCTCTTTTTGCAAGATTTTAGTTCTATATTTATTTTTAAATCCTAAAAATTTAGATAGAATTGTAATTCTTTGAAGATTAGAAAAAAATTCTGAAGTATCTAAATTTATAAAATGTCTTTTTCTCCTCTTTTTTTAAGCAAAATGGCTCTTCAGGTTGCAAAGGTTGCAGATTAATATCAGAAATGGGAAAAATATTCAAAACCTCTCAACTCTCACTCACTTCATCTCCATCCATCCTTCACTTCTGTTTATCTTCAGTCTCTTCATTCCATCTTCTGTCTCATTTTCTTGTATTTCTGATGCTGCTTTGCATATTGTGGCTGTAATCCAGTCGGCCTCCTCAGTCGGTTCGTTGCTCTCTGATGAGCTCTGTCAGCTGCTGCAGGTCAGCCACAGGTTGGTTCTTTGTTCTGTTTTCATTTCTTTATGCTGGTGCTGGTTGTCTTATTTAATTGGGTCAAATCTCTTATTTACTGCATATGTAATTTTTTTTTTATTTTATCAAAACAGTTCTCTCTTGTAAATAAGCTCATGGGCCTCAATGAGAGAAAATGTTTGAAATAAACTAAAAAATAAAAGTAAGGTACCATGACCACCAACAAAATGCTAAAATCAACAAATACTAGCAATTTTACTTATTTTATTAGTTCAAAACATCACATTCAGCTTAATATGCATTAATACAATCAATACAATTGATTGGTTATTTGTGGGTATTTACAGAGCACTTCACGCTTTATAAAATCTTTACTTTGTAATTAATTTTCTCTCTTGTTGAGGTCAAAAAGTTTTTATTTATGTTTTTATGTTGAAGACTAAGAGCAATTTAAATTTAAATAACATAAATATATACATAAAATATCTCCGAGATGCCGTTCACCTACAGTACAGAAAAATTAGTTTTTAATTAGTTTTTTCAATGAACTTTATAAAAATGATATATTAGTGGAAACTCCTTGGAGGTAAACATGATGATGTGTAAATATTTCATTAGTTTCACAAAGTTGGATAATAATCAGACACTGTTATTCATTAGTAAAGTCCTTTTTTAATTAATTAGATTATCACATTAATTTATAACCAGTTATTCACATAAAAAAATTGAGAAAAGCTCCAAAGATCACAAAACTTAATTAATCTTAAGTTTTTTTTTTAAATCTCCAGGTATTTTTTCTGTACTGATAAAGCCTCAGACAGATGAAGCTCTGGAAAGTAGCATCCAGGTGTTGCTAATCAAATGTATGGACTTATTGATCACAATCAATATCAGGTTCTGTATGAAATCAGAGGTTTTGACGTTTTGGTGCTCTGGTTGTAGGTAACAGCCGCTCCTCTTTAAATTGATTACAGCAGCTATAGTTTGATTCGTAAAGTTTCCATCTCAGTAATTCTCTCTGTTCATGTGAAACCCAACATGTGCATCAGGACTCAGTGCTACGCCTGGAGAAAACCAAACGCTCAGTTTCATTTTGCTGGATGGAAACGTCGTTTTTATTTTTATCCCGTATCCAATCGTTCTGCCACAGCAGGAATAATAACCAACATAAAGTCATCTCTGTGAAATCTGCTGTCATGTTGACTGGCAGAATGACAGGATTCATCTCAGACATGGTTTATGTTGCAAAGTGAGGCATGATGGGTTCATTCAGGAGCTGGAAGATTAGCTTTAGGAAACAATAATTTCCTGTCTGGAGAGGTCAAAGGTCACAGACTTGAGAAATGAGGTCGAACAGAGAGAGGAATTTGGACCCTGATCACTCACCGTCAGCAGCATCAACAGGAATCTGGCGTCAGGCCAGCTGGACATTTGACCAGCCTATGGGACAATTAGTAGAACCCATAATGGTCAACAGAGCTGAGGTCAGAACATTCCCAAAGCTTAACAAACCTGTTTTATCGTGTGTTCAGGTTTTACCCATCTGACCCAAACTGCCTGTTCTGAAGGAAAATGATGCTGTGCAGGAAACCTTCCCAAAAACGTTGATCAGCCAGAAACTTATTGATGATGATGATGATGAGGTAAATCAAAACAAGGTGTCTGCAGTGGTGTGTGTATAACTTTGATTTATGTCGTTTGAATTAAAGTCAGAGTATATCCAAACTTCTGTTCCCAGTTTGTGTTTTGAGAAATCATAGTATTTTACTAATTAAATTATTAGAAAATACACAAATGAACGTATGAGTAGAGGGGAGCTCTAAAGGAATAAAATATTAAAACTGAGATTGTTAGTGAAGAATTTGTCAGGTTTTAATTATCTGAACCCAATTTAGAGGCAGGAAGTTGGTGACTACAAGGCGTAAGGAACACCTAATAGCCACAGGAAGGAAAACACAGGGAACAGGACGAGAAGGCAGCAGCATCAGAGGAGACAGGGAACATGAATAACCAAAGAAATCATCCAGAAGAAGTGAAGAAGAAGATGTTAAATACTGGGAGCCAGATTACCAGAGAATGGATTAGAAACCAGGTGCAGCTGTGAGTAGAGAGCCGAAGGCAGACTGAGGGAGAGAAGGAGAGAAAACAAACCGAGGAGCAGACGGAACAGACATCTAGAAAAAAATAAACTAAACTCAAGAAATAAATGACCACATTTCATGTAAGATATTTGTTGCTTGGGTTCTGCAGCCGTCTGCATGTGCTGTGTTTGAGTGGCCAGTGTGGTATATTTGTCACCAGAGAAAAGCTGATTCTTTATTCTGTCTTCGCTGTTAGAAATGAAATAATCTCAGGGATTAAATGTGGATTTATCTCCTTCTGTGGAGGCTTCAGTCCAGTCAGATGGAGCCGTATTGTTTTCAAAGCTCTCAGGAATCCACCTGGACCAGACATTAGTTTAGAAAGGTGCAGCAGCAGCTCCCCTCACTGTTTAAACGCCGACTGGAGGAGATCTGCTCTCCTACATAGATCCATCTTCTCTGCTGTTTTTTACTGTTTCTGTCTTTATAATTGCTTGTCTTAATTACTGTAATCATCTTCTCTTCACCCCTCATTGATGCCATTTTCATCTCTCCATGCGGATGCTTGATTACTTTGAACTACCCCTTCATTTCACTTCATTACAGTTTTTGTCTGGGTTGTTGTTTCCTGGCTGCTTTTAAAAGAAAATCATTTCTTTAAGACATTTCAGAAACGATTAAAGTTTTGGTGATTAACATAAACATGTTTAGAAGTAAATGATCACATTTGAGTTCTTGTCTCTTTGTTAACAGCTGAGCAGATGAGACGTGACTTTAACTCATCTCAGTAAAATATCAACACCCAGCTGCATGTGATGAGATAAAGTGTGGCGTTGCTGAAAATATATTTTTTTATGCTTCAGATTATGATGCTTCCTTCGCACTGACCAGAATGAACCTCCTCCAGTATATGAGGGCTCATCTCTAAAGCTTCTTGTTGTTTTAGACCAACAGCAAATCTAATCCAACGTTCCCATCTCCCTTTCCTCCCCTGAGGTCTCTGTACCATGTAGGCAGCACAGCCTCAGACCCCAAACCTCCAACACACCAAATCTGGAACCAAACTGCACTTGTTTGTAGACTGACTACATTATAAACCTCACATTTTCTCATGCAGCATGAATATGAATCATGACTAAAAGACCAGGATCCCACATAAAAGCCGTTTCTTCTGTAAGAAGCTGTAGAGCTGCAGACAGGAGCTCCACCATCCATGTCCTGTTTGTCGTTTCTCAGGTTCTGACGGTTTTAAAATCTTGCTGTTGATGAAGCATAACTAACCAAAGCTACTGATGGCAGCTGCTTTCTGCTCAGTTGTAGAAAATATATATGTGTCAAATTGTTTTGTAATATTCTGATGTCAGCATCACTTTCATAACCTCTTCTGACTCAGTGAGCAATAAGCAGTTATTAGTGTTTGATAATCATCAACACAACGATGTAAGCTTCCTGATGTTGGGACTGTTCAGCTGTTACCTTGAACTGATGCAACATTTACATTAAACTTAATGTGAAGTAGAACAAACGTCAGTGTTTCATCACAGCCGGATAAATCTTACTCTAAAGTCACGTAGACGGGACTGAATGACAAAATGTTAAGGGTCCTTCAGGTTTGAAATTCAGCTGAGCACAGAGGTAATGTTTTCCCTGCAGGGCCGTGTTATTAACCCCTCTGATGGCAGATATATCCATCAACGCAGCCGCCAGGATGTGACTTTAATTGTTATTCAAGCCATATCTTTGACTGTGCAGCAACCATGACCACAGTGGACAAAGAAGTTTCTCCTCCGTGCCAAAAGTGAACAGAGCAGATCTTAAGGCCAGAGAGCAGAGGAAGTTAACGGTTTGATTCAGCAGAATATTTTTAACCTAGTGAGATGATGCAGATGCTTAGAGGGAGCAACACTCATGTAAAAGTCCTTCAGCTGGACTCACGAGACATTAATCTGCTTCAATTTAAATGAGTAACTTTAGATGATTTTGTTCTGGACAACAACGGCAAAAATAGTTTGGATTATTTGTATGAACTCATCTCCAGTTCAGGCTGGACTGCAGCAGTAATTTCAGTTCTTCTTGACTCGGAGTCGTCGTGGAGAGGAAGCCATTCAGTTCTGGGAACCTCAATGTTCTTATATTTAACGATTTTTATATGTAGCGATTTTTACACTTCACGCAGCGTCGCGTGATTGATTAGCCACGGGGGGGGGTGAGCGTCGCTCCTTCACCCTGACGTTCCTTCCCTCGGGGCGGGGGGCGACGATATATGTTTTTGCATCCACCTGAATAATGTGCAGTTGCGCCACTGAGCAGGACGATGTCTGAGGTCTTAGTTCTCAACTTGAAGATGGTGGCTCAGTCTTCAGTTATGGACTGATGACAGGATGTAAGAAGAGGATGGACAGACAGGAGTCACTGACTTTGTGCCAGAAACTTTTTTGGACCCCTAAGATTATTTCTGCAGTGAACTGATGCATAAGAAACGACAAATGAAACCGAGAGGAGAGGATTTTCACTTCCCATTAATTCACAGAATTCATAGGTTTTGCAAAGTTCAGAAATGGCAACAAATTTGAAAGTCCTCCATGTATTTCTCAGTTATAAATCAGAATCATAAATCTGCTGGCTTCTCTTCAGGCATGCCTGTGGCAGTCGGAGGGATGTCCGATCTATTCATCCTTCAATAATACACTGAGAAACTCAGAAGCTCAAACAGCAAATCGATAAGCTGTCAAGCAACTAAAAACCAAAACATAAAATCAAGCTGCATTGACTTTTCAGCCCCAAACGGTTTGATTTGAGACGCTTTGACTTTTACAGCCTGAACTGCTGGTAATAATCGGAGTGAAAATAACTGGATTTTCACCGAATATTTTCTCTGCTTTTGATCAGAACAAAGTCTTTGGGCTTTTTGGGATAATTTCTGTTCTTTCAGCTCCACCAGCATTACTGTTTTTAAAGAAGCTGGAAGTAACAACCAGCACTTTCACGGACTAAACCTTTATTCAGCGATTTCCATCAAGCAGAGACCAAACGGTGTGTGATCACTTGCCTGCACAGGGACATTTATTACAGAACAAAGCAGAAAAACAAGAAGCATGCGAAATACATAAAAAACACATCAAGCATTTGAAAGAAGGGAAAATATCAGAACATGGCGTAAAGAAGAGCAAATTGTGGATATTTTCATAAAAATAAAGCACAGATCATCCCCTCTGAGTTGAGGCTGAAGCACCAACACAAAGCGATGATGATGGCGATGATGATGATGATGATGATGATGATGGTGACCACTGGGTTCTGTTAGTCCAGGCAATCAGCAGGAATCTCCCCACAAGGCATCGCTTTCCTCTCCGTCTGTCAGCGTCTTTAAAGCCCACAGGAAGCAGGGCATGCTGGGCCGGTAACCGCCCAACCCGCAGCAACCAGATGGACATAAATACCAGCAGCAGGATGAGCTGAAAACTCCAAACGTGACTCCTGGAGGTATATCATCCCATTTAATTAAACACAGTTTGACCGAGTCCTCATTTCTGAAATTGTTTACTTCACAGCTCTTTAATAAAAAAGCATTCCTGTAATGCAATTAGACACTAATTACAGGCTGCAGAGGGAAAACGGGGATTGTGTTCAGCTCACTTTCGGTTAATTAATTCCAAATAATCACTTTCTGAGCCTGCAGAGGTTTTTCTTTTCAACACTAACGATGTTTGCTGGTTTTAGGGAAACCACTGTGTTCTTATCAAACTCACATATTGATCATTTTATTTTTAAAATAATTAAATCATTTAAACCTCCAAAGTTCAGACAACATTATCAAGATGTTCTGATAATTGTGGCACCATGAAGAATTGTTTTTTTTTTTTTTCTCAATAATTGAATATTGACCACCTGTTAGTAAACCATTAAAATATAATTGTTTTTCTCTAAATCCAGCCTTTAATTGTGGAAAATAACATGAGAATAAATAGCTTTTAAACAAAATCATCAGTTATTGCTGTTAACACTTTGCACTGCTCCTTTTTGCCACCGGCGCAGTAATTAAACAGCAGTCAGTCTCTGAGTCCTGGTTCCCATGGAAACCTTCTATTTCAGCTCTTCTGCAGGCTTTAGATGAGATAACCATAGAAGAAGAAGGCTAATTTGGTGAAGCATTCCTATGATGATCTGGCCACATGGTTTAGATCCAACGAGGATCCATTTTTTGTGTCGATGTCCTGGTTCACCTCAGCATCACAGATCCTCTACCTTACTCAGGAGACATGAAGTGATTCATCTTTATCACACACCAGAAACTCTTAGTCTGATCTGAGCAAAGCAACATTTGCAGTTAAAGTCCCAGTAGAATAACAATCTACCATCACAATGACTACGTTTGTGATGGTAGGATGAAATAAGCTAAGATTTTTCTGGCTTTCCTCCAAAACGACCACTTGTTATGGCACCTAATGGTTTTTAGGGAAACGTTGAGACTCCAGTCAGAGTTGGTGATGTTTCTACCTGCCGTTCCGTCTCCTCCCTCTCCACGGTGATAAGAGGAACACAGGTCGGCACAAACCTTTCTGACTTGGATGGCATGTTTATTTTGTCTTTTCAGTTTCGCTTGATGGTGTTTTTGGTTTCTCTGTCACATCATCTTTGTACATCAAGGAAACATAAATTTGTAGATTTGTAATTAGAAGCTTTCAGACACTTCATCAACTTTAAACAGCTACGAATAAAAATGTTTCACTCACATTTATTTTACTGGAGGAGTTTATGATGACAGCCAGAGATGCAAAAGTGATTTTGTTAAAACAGTATGTTGTCAAATTGAGATGTTTTCCACACTCAAACTCTAATTATAGGTCTGGTTTTCACTGTGAGTGACGTTCAATAAAAGACCAAATTATTTTTCCTTTTTTACAACATTTTACTTGAAATGCGAGTCCATTCTGCACATTAAACGAAGGGAGAGGTCTGGTAGCGACTCTTCTCCTGCAGGTACCACATACATAACCAAACTGTCTCGGTACTGACTTCATTACCTGAGCACCACCTGGTAGAATAGTGCCTGTTTATCTGCACAGTGCCTGCCTAGCAGAGCCACATGCAGTTTAATTTTCAGTTTTGGGTTGCAAAGCGTCCCGTTGAGCTGAACAGAAAAACTGCCTTCATACCTCCAAAGATAACAGGAGTTTGCAGATGTTTCCAGATTCAACCACTCTACCCAACACCTTTGGATGTCTATGAACCTCTGCATTCATAGACATGCAGTGGTTGCATGTCTGTGCAACCACTGCCTGAAGTTTTTACCAGACGAACCGTCTCCAAAGCTTCAGACTGGACGTGTTGATGCCTGTTTCTACAGCCTCAGTTGTTCTGAAATGTGGAGCGTTGTAGCACATTCTCAGGATGTTTCTGCTCTTTTTTGTTCCAAAGAGGCACTTCTTGTTTGGGTTGTTTATGATGGTCATGATTTATACTGATGCTGTGAATCATCCAGCTGGTGCAACATGTGAGAAGTTTTTTTTTTTTTTTTCTGGGTTTTTTCCCAGAGTTCCTCTCAAACATGATTATCGTCTCTCTGCAGAGGATCCTGGAAACTTCACAGAGCCACTTCCTGAGTGGTGGAGTTCCCGTTTGCTGCCGGAGCCACAATGACGGCGGTGGGCGTGGTCTTCTTGATGGATGTGAGGTGGATGTGAGAGGTGCTGTGCATGTAGCTGGGCTGGCGTTCAGGACGGGGACCTCGACCACACCGCAGCTGGCTGGGGAGGAAGAACAACAGTCGGTCAACCTGGTGTCCAGAGCCAGAGATACGTTTCACCTCTGAAGTAAAGTTTCTGTATTAACTCTTGAGAATGAATGAAAGATTATTTTTAATTCCTATTTGTTGATTTTGCATGTATGATGGCAGTGGTGGGCAAGCTAATGCGCTAAAAGCAGAGCTAATTTATCAGCTATGTCTTCTGCTAACTTTTAATAGTTCACAATTAATTTTTCCAGATAGATTCAAAACTTACTTGGCTGTAATTGTTTGGTTATTGACTGAAAAAATTCTTCAACTACACATTTATGTTCATGCTTTTATTTTGAAGGGGTGAAAACTGTTATTGATGAAGTGCAGTTTCCTTTCCTCACCTTCTCTCTGTTTTCGCCCCAATAACTTTTTGTCAAACATGCAGAGACAAAATAAAACAACACTGTTAGAAAACAAGATAGTTTGACTGAAAATACCAAAGAAAAAAGCAATGCAGAAATTAAGACGAGAGATCAAACAAATCCTAAATGGGTCAAATGTCAGCCATGTTGGAGGAACACGGCTCTGAGTTTGGGTTTTTTATCAATGGAAAAACTTGTACAATAGTTATGTAGTGATATTTTTATGAAAACAGAAAAGTTTTGAGATGTTTACCTTAACTTCTTTCTCCACAGGATGAAGTTAAACGGATATTTAAAAGACTTGAATCTTACATAAATTCTCAGGTGTAGAATCTGAACTTTGTTCTGCTTGTGATCAGGGATCATCTTAATTTTCCGTGATGTTCTGCATCTAAAACATAACGTAGCGTCTGTCCTCAGGTCACAGTGGCTTTCAGCAGCAGTCGCACAGCAGGAAACGAAATAATAACAGTCAGGATGTGTGGCGTTAGCGGGAGCACTCAGAGGAAGCTTTAGAGGAAGACTGGGCCATGATTACTTCATTTCCCATGTGAGGGAGTCGATTCACTAAGAAAAATGAGGCACCGGCCTTCTGGTCCTCGCCTTGAATGCTCCGAATTTCACAAATATTCAGCCTTCTGAAAACTTTTGATTAGTCTGAAAATTACGATTTAAGTTGGTGTGTGCATGGAGAACATTGAGCCTATCGGAGACAGAGCTGAGGCTGTTTTCACCTGCTGCTGCCAACATGTCGGGCGGATTTACGATGTGTAGGTAGAAAACCACGCACAGCTAATGCAGCATGCTTTCAGCAGCACTGCTCTGGATGGTGACCCACCGTAACATAATAATGGTTGAATCAATCTGAATGCATGTGGAGCAGAACGTTGATTAGAGACTTCAAATATTGATCCTGAGGGAAAAAAAAAGGTGTGAAATACAATCATCGGGCGCTTTCCCATCCAATCACAGATTTAGGTCTTCGAATGGTGGAGAAGCTGCTGAAATTCAAATCGGGCATCAGAACCTGGAAGAAAGGCTGTTTAACGGACTTTGAACGTGTCGTGGTTGTTAATAAAAGTCTGTTGACTGGATATTTCAGAAGCTGAAGATCTACTGACATTTTCATGAACAGCCTGAAATTTGTCAGAGAATGGGCAGGTGGTGGTCTGATGGTGCAGGGTTTTTTGGCACACTTTGCACCCCTTAGTGCTAACTGATGAACATTTGAACCTAACAACCTTCTTGTTGCTGACCACAGTGCACACATCTTTGTTAAATTTAGATAAATGTCTGGACTCGAGGTCGCATTTTCAGGACTGACTGGTTTTAAACAGACATCTTTTGATGACTGGGGTTTGCACCAGATCACAAAACTCAAGTCATCACTTTGGGTAATTGGACATGACAAGGAGTCACCTGCACTCCAGTGATCTCCATAGTAACCAGGTCTGAGTCCAACAAAGCAGCTTTGAGGATGTGGCAGAGCAGGAAATGATCAGCCTCGTCCTGAACAAGTTGGGATAGATCTATAATCTGTGTGAAACATGATCATTGCATTTATAATCATTCTTGAATCAGGAGTTTTCAGTCTCCTCAGTTCTTCCTACTGTGAACTCTGTTCAGAATGAACTGTTTCAGGACTCTGTCACCTTAAATCCAATTAAGCAGCTGCTGGCCACGCCCCCAACTCAGTGTTTACACTCGCAAATGAAAATGGCTGAAAACAGACGCACAGTTATACAACCGCACATCTTTGAAAAGCAGAAGTGTAGCCTCCTGCACAACCAACAAGAATAGAGCAACTGGCTTCTGGATGCCAAATCAACAACAAAACACTTGTCTTTTCCAGCAGCCATTGTACAACACATACAACAGTAAAACCAGCTGACCAAACGTGCTGGAGCTCAGCTTGTCTTGCAAGGTAACAGGATGGGCTTTGCTGGGGTTGCTAGGTAACACTTCCTGTTGATTTGTGACATCACAGTCAGAAAGTTTTCCAGACACCAATTGACTTATTGCCAAAGAACTGCTGGATGTTTTTTTCTAAGTGTTTAGGCTGTTTTTATAAGCAGAGACCCAAACAGAAGTACAGAAACATGGAAAATGTGAGTTATGTGCATCGGGTCCGTCTGAAGCTGCTTCGTGACGCTGCCATGCCTCTGACCTGTTGAAGTGCCGGCGGAAGCTCTCGCTGAGCAGGTAGAGGGCGAACGGGTTGACGCAGGAGGAGGAGAAGCTGAGGACTCTGGCCACCAGCGTGATGACGAGGTGGGCCAGCGACAGATCCATCTGGTGGTAGTGGAAGGAGCGGTACATGTAGAGCACGTGGTTGGGGAACCAGCACAAGGCGAACAGGCCCACGAAAACCAGCACGATCTTGGCCAGGCGCTTCCTCGTCTCCATCTGAAAGAGCAGACGCACACCTCTGCTCAGATGTTTGACAAATTATTTTTAACCACAGCTTTAACTCTCACAACCAAGGAACCACAAAGTCTGTGCAGCTGAGATGACATCACCATGGACTGAGACGCACCAGTCAGGAAACAACAATCCTCAAACACAGCGTTCAGAGAGAAAGGAAGACAGAAGAAAATAAAATCTAAGAAAGGCTGGAACACTTAGAAAGAAATCACTTTTCTGATGAAAGAATATAAACAACTCCCTTCCAGGAGTCCCTGCAGGATCGATGAACAGAACGCGGCTCTGAACGTCCGATGATGAAACTAATAAACAGAAACGGACAGTTTCAGATCCAGAGGAGTCAGGCTGACATCGCAGCCCTTTGAGAGGACTCGGCATGAAAGAAGCCGCCTTCAGTCATCCAACAGACTTCATGCCAGTCAGACGTCTGTGCATGTGGACATGCAAAACATGTCAGCTGTGTTTTCTCACAGCATTTCCCTGTGAACTTCAGGCTTCAGGAGGAACATGAGAACCCAGAGGAACAGCTTCCTTCTGCTGAATGTGGATTCTGGAGGCAAACATCCTTTGAAGTGATGAATTCTTCTTTAAAATCCGACGTTACGTGAGCAGAACCATGATAGGACCTGGTCTGACTGCTGCGCTTTGGCTCAGTGTCATACCTTTGACTTCCTCCAATCATTTGGACAACAACAAAACTGAATATCTTAAAATTATTTTGATTCACTGAACATTTCTAGTATCATGAATCCTCCGTCTTTTTCTAAAATCTCCAACTGAACCAAGACGATGTGATGTAAGCAAATCCACAGCCAATCAGAGTTCAGATGTTGAGTCTGTCAGGTTCTCACCTGTTTGTTCTGATCCGAGTCTCTGGTGGCTCACCTGAACCAACATGATCACAAAGTCATTTACGCGCTGTAAGAGGATTACTGGAGCCAACTGAACACAGGATTAGCTTTAGCTGGAGTGGATTTTTCTCACTAAATATGCTGTAATTAAATACATTCAGCAGCAGCTGTTAGTTCTCCTCATCGGCCCTGTCCCTTTCAGGAAGTAAATCATAATTTATGTAAAAAAAATGTTGAGTTGAAGCAAAACTCTGCTGATGAGGAGGTGAGGATCCTCTCAGAGCTTCGGGACACTTTCTGCTGCTTTCCTTCCTGAGTTTCTCAGAGACCGGCAAGCTGGGAGAAACTTTATTTATTACATCTGCATTTGTTTATCGCCTTTTATTGCTGTACAAAAATGTAACTTCAAAGGGAAACCTTCATCATTCCAGCTTTAACTTTCACTTCACTTTATCAGGATATAATGAAATGATTTGGTTTTGAAATGATTTAAATCTAAACTCAAGTGTAGAAAACACTCAATAGAAATTACCAATAAATCATAATTAGATGATCAACATCTGTTTGGTTTAATCACCCAGATATTCTTACAAGAAAACGGAAAAACATGGAAATTCACAGCCCGTTTTCCATTTGGCATTTTATTAGGATTTATGTGAATTAGCTACAAAAAGTTATTCATTATTTTAAAGCACAAAAAAATAAAACTCCAACAGGTGTGGCCTGCATTTCTATCCAGACCCCTTTACTTTTTTACCCCTAAATAAAATCCAACTGACCTCAGAAGGTCAATAACTGAGTAAATAGAAACTCTAGCATAATCCAACCTCAAAACACAAAAACACAAAGTCTCACCAGGAGGTTTTGGTCTAACTTCTAGCACCAATGTTTTCAAGTAGCTTCAGTAACACAGGATTATCAGTAAATAATTCCTTAATATTGGTTATTGTTTTAATGTAACAAAATGTGAAATTACATTTACAACCTACCCAGCATCTTTTTACTGTTTTTATAAATTCATGACCTGTCTGAAGCGTCTAATTAGAAACTAATTTAACGTGGTTTGTTCCCTGGAGACCGTCTCTTGGTATTTGGTGACCCACCGGGGATCCGGGCCAGAATGTTACTGCCTCCCTCATGAATGGATTCATATCTCTGTAGTAATAATAGGAGGAAAGTTATTATCAAGAGATTTCCCCCGAGGCAGAGCGAAGAGCCATCGCTGTCTCTGAGGCAGAAGTCTGCAGAGCCGCCCGGGAATTACAGGCTGCCTGATCCCATTAGAGGCTCCATGGTTCATCTCCAGGCCACTGCTGGATGCGCTGATCCATGAAGTTGTCATTTCTTATTCTTGGATTCTCTATGCTGAAATTCAGAGAAAGTATGTCCTCAGGTTGTTACACAGCAGAGCAACATCTGGGTTTGCAGGTGAAACACAGCTTTTAGTTCCAGGAAGCAGGTGGAAGTTTCCCATCAAGCATTCAGGAACACGACTTCCATCCGTCATTCATCCGAACGCGCACAAAGAGGAGCGGGTCCTGAAAGCATGCTGGGTTTCTATGACCGACAGAATCAGTCTGACAGGTTCGCTCTCTGAGTGACGTAACTACAAGAAATAAAACGTCTGCAGGTTGTTTATTATTTACATGTTTAATCTCAGATTAACTCCAGATTTGTTAGGTTTTGTGAAAATGTGTTTTATATAAAGACTGAACAGAAAAATGAAATGCAATCATGAGTTTAGCCTCTAGGTGGCCTCACTTCTAAAACATGGAGGATTTTGGGACCCTGAGGAGCAGAAATGGAAACTGGGATCTGAAGACCTGAACATAAAAACAGGAAATGATTAGAAACAACATTTTACTGAAAACAGTTTACAAATTAATTTGAAAAAATAGTTAAAAACAAGCCAAGACTGATAGATTTCATTCATTCATTCATTTGTCCATTCATTCATTCGTCCATTCATTCATTCATTCATTTGTCCATTCATTCATTCATTTGTCCATTCATTCATTCATTCGTTCATCCATCCATTCATTCATTCATTCATTCATTTGTCCATTCATTCATTCATTCATTCGTTCGTTCATCCATTCATTCATTCATTCATTTGTCCATCCATCCATTCATTCATTTGTCCATCCATCCATCCATTCATTCATTCATTCATTTGTCCATCCATCCATCGATCCATCCATTCATTCATTCATTCATTCATTTGTTCATCCATCCATCCATCCATCCATTCATTCATTCATTTGTTCATCCATCCATCCATTCATTCATCCATTCATTCATTCATTCATTTGTCCATCCATCCATCCATCCATCCATTCATTCATTCATTCATTCATTCATTTGTTCATCCATCCATCCATCCATCCATCCATCCATCCATCCATCCATTCATTCATTCATTTGTTCATCCATCCATCCATTCATTCATTCATTCATTCATTCATTCATTCCTCCATCCATCCATCCATCCATTCATTCATTCATTCATTCATTCATTCATTTGTCCATCCATCCATCCATCCATTCATTCATTCATTCATTCATTTGTTCATCCATCCATCCATCCATCCATCCATCCATTCATTCATTCATTCATTCATTCATTCATTCCTCCATCTATCCATCCATCCATCCATCCATCCATTCATTCATTCATTCATTTGTCCATCCATCCATCCATTCATTCATTCATTCAATCATCCATTACCTTCCATGTTTCCACTTGTTTCTGTTTGTTGTCATTAAAGTCAGAAGGTCTGAACTGTTTTGGTTCATTTTCAGTTTTCTTGTTTTACTTGATGTTTTCCTCTTGGTTGATAAAAAGAATCATTTCCAGTCCAGGTTGTAATGAAAACGTCTGGTGATGTTTAAAACTTTCTCTGATTCAGGTGTTGAACTGCAGGATTGTTTTCTTTGATTTAAAAAAAAGAGCAAATCACAGTTTTACAGTAAGTTTAAAACTCATTTTTTAAATCTGTTTCTAAAGCAAACAGCTGAGTAATTATAAAGTTGTGCCTTTAAGTAAAAACATTATGCTGATCATCTCAGCCTCCTTCCTTTATGGTATTTCTGTCTCTGCCTGTCGTCTCTCCATCTCTCTCTCTCCTCATGCGTTGCCTTCATCTCCGTCTCTCTGTCTCACATCTCCATCATTCCTGTTCCTTTGTAAACATTCACCTCCGTCACCTGCAGCACATCTTCCTCTTCTTTATTTTCTGTTGGCTGTCAGTCAGAATCGCTCAGCCCTCCAAGAATCTGTGGAATCACAACAGGACAGCCGCCTGCTGCTGCTGCAGGTAATGAAGATGAGTCAGTTTCCAAACGGTTTCATAATGAGCCAAACTTAAAGCATCCACCTACTTACGCTCTGAAACACCAATTATGCTTCCCACAGAATGCGTTTCCTCTCTGCCAAGGTTTATTATGCAAATACACGAGGTTAGGGCAAACCGAGAACACCAAAAAAACTTTCTGAAAGTGAAATTAATTCACCTGAAGTTACGTCTTGGAAGTTATTTTTTAAATTGTCTCACAGCTCTGGCTCTGAGCTCAGTTGGTTCCCCCAACATCTGTGAAGAAACACTTTTGATTCTGTTCAGATTAAATAACACGACTGTTTCTGATCTGTGGAGTACCTCAGGGTTCAGTCTTTGGCCCCTGCCTTTTCATTGACATGATGTTTATTCTAACTAACATGTAATTATTTACACATTTCAAAGACGCTGAAACCAGAATATAAAAACACAGATTATTTTCTGCCCTTATGAAGTTAATACTTCTGTTCTTTTAAGTCGGTTAGAATTAGCAAAATCATTTCTATTTGTTCAATGCCAGATATCTTAGCGAGAAATATTCTTATTTTTAGAGATTCGTTTTGCAAGTTTACGTCCATCAGGTCAGTGTGGATAACTGCCTTAAAGCTGTAAATAATTATTAAAGTAACTAATTACTTTTGAAACTGTAATCAGCAGTTAGTAACTAATTACGAATATTGCTGACAATCAATACTGAATAAATATTCAGTCGTAAGCTGTCTGCTGCAGCTTGAAGGCGTCGGTGATGAAGGCGAAGTTGTCTGAAGTCTTTTCATCAGACGGAGGATTGATGCGACTCACTGATGTCATTCTCTGTGCCGTCAGTGTTTCTGTCCTGAAGGACACCTGAGGGGTGGAGATGTGCTGTCAGGCAGCGTGGCTCTCCACACAGCACAAATTCAATCACAGCAGTTTTTATTTCGATTTTTCACTTTAATATGAGCGTTAAAACGTGGAAGGCTTCATCCATTAAATGTTGTTTATTACCTGAGGGGAGGATTAGAGTCTCACACACCATAAAACAAACGACATTAACTGGATATTTTTATGTCCTTGTTATCAATATTCTGTATTTTCTGTTACATTTGCAAAACTGTTGTAAACTGGAACGAGATTTTCTGTTATCTTAAAAGTTTTACATATTTTAACTTATTTGAAATATGCAGAAGTTTGCTTAGCAGAAATAACTCATTTCAGTCAGGTTGAGATCTGGACTTTGACTGGACCATTTCAACACCTTGATTCCTTATGTTTTAGGCCCCACCTTCTCTATATGCTAACTGTTGGGTTGTTCAGAGGTTTCAGATCATGGCTGTTTGATGGCCTCACCAGGTCGTTGACCTTCCTACTCGTAAAACAGCTGCATGGTTTTTTTTAGGAATGTTGTTTTGCTTTCACTCACACAGCTCAAAGTGTTTCTCCTCTTTTAGCCAAATGGTGGCGCTGCAGACTCCAGCGGTCAGCCCAGTCACAGTCAGTACAATGTGATTCTCCCATCTGTGTTGAATTTTCCGAGACATAATCGTTTGTGATTTGCTATTAGATTGTAAAGTGATTCCTCATTTGAGAAAAGGAGGGAAACATGTTTGTGTCACCATATATTTGCAGTAGATGTAGTTATTTGTAAACCATCAAGGACTGTAAAGCAGCTAATTTGGGATTAGCAATCTGGTTTTGAGACAAGAGGTTTTGGGTAATTTTGTTTTTTAATTATGTTAAGAGTCGTGGCCCAAAATAAAGTGTCAGGAAATCAAACTGTGGTGCAGAAAGAGGTGAGAGTCATTTCATCAAGTTTATTCGTGTCGCACGTTTCTTACTTCTAACATCTAAGAAAGAAACTGAACTGAAGAATTTTTAAAAAGCATTTTAGTCCCACTCATATTGACAGTGTTGTCCATGTCACCCAAATCAGTGACTTTTACTGTGAAGTTAATAATCCTGGTGACAGCAGGCAGATTCAATCTGCTGCGTTAAATCACTGTCCTCCATTTCCTCCTCCCTCTGAGTCGCCGTGTCGGAGCACATTGTGTTTGTCATGTAATTCATCTCATTACTGTTAAACCCGTCTGCAGCTTCTCATGGGGCAGCGATTCCATCAGAGCTTTCCTAAATGGGAAAAGCTCGTCTCAAATCTGCACATCTCACAGGGTCACCAGGCCATTGCTGCGTTGGCCGCATACGGCTGCTTCAATACCCAACAAGGCTGCTGCTTTATCTGAGAGCAGAGCTCATTATGTCCCCAAAGATCAGAAATGCAACGAATCACACACACACACACACACACACACACACACACACACACACATTTCCACAGGAACAACTAAACTCCTAATCCTCAGTGTGTTTAAATTGGTGATAACTCAATGAAAATTATAATCTTGTTAACTGAAAGTTATGTAACTAATTGCAAACAATTACATTTTGATCGAAAACTATATATCAACAAAATAAGCAACATTTTCAATTCAAAGACCAACCAATAAACCCAGGAGCTAAACAAAAATATATGGATTGTTTTCAGGTTCTCCGTCCATCAGATGGTGCAAAGTGTTGTTGTCCTGATCATTCATGGAGCTTCTTAAACTGTGGACGCTAGCGTTAGCGATGTCTGTGCTGCTGCAGCATGTTTATTACTGAGATGCTAATTTAAATTAGCATAGCTTGGCTGACAGGCTAACTCCTTTTAGCACAACTGGAACACGGCTAAAAGTCCCATCAGATTGTCATTTTTTGAACCCAAGAAAAACGACTTTGTCATTCATCCAAAATGACAAACGACAAGCAGATGTCACTGTTTCATTTTTTAAAAAGTCACATTTTTAATTTAAAGTCCAAAGTTCAGTTGTTTTATTACTTTGCCATAAAATTATGACTATAATATCTTTTCCTGCGTCCCGTCAGATCATTTTATGGAAGCAAAACTCAACCAATCAACCAAGAGGACCAAGCAGCTTTATCGTCCATCACTTTGTTTGTCATCTGTGAATCAATTATTTTTTTAATGCCCTACTTAAAATGTCTGTATTGAACTTAATGAATTGATCCTACAAGGATGCAAACAGATGAGGCCAAGCAGCAGAACACACAGGTGTGAGTCTAACAGAGATCAGGACAGCGGAGAAGATTGAAAATGTTCAAAAAGCTACAAATATACAAATACAACATGGAGCATCTGACTGACCTCAGTGACATGAGAGAACCCAAGTCTGCACAGGAGAACATGCAGAAAGACCCAAACTGGGATTCAAACCTTTGACCTTCTTACCCCCAAATGTGCCTTTGCTCAAAATCTGCTGCAAAATTTAAAGCCACTGATATAAAAGATGTCTAAAGAAGATTTCACACAGAATAACTTTCATTGGGCTTGCACCTTTCTGTCCTATCTTATCTGATCCAAGTGAAAAAATCCCTGCTGTATTCTGAGATTATCTTCATCTACCTCAGTAACGTCTCTGCAGGTTAAAACCCTGGACAGGTCAGCAGTCCATCTGATGAACTCATTAAGATGACAGAGCCTCGAAGCAACGCAATAAATCTTTACAACTAATTCTGGTGCTTCTTGCTGTAAAGACACATTTAGTTTTCAGTTTTTCTCTTCACGTTTTGTCAGCATTAGAGATTTTAGATTCTCCTAAAGTCCAACATCATCTCTTCTGTTCTACATGGTTCGCTGTTCGATGGGGCTGAAAATCGATACAAGTTTTTCATCCCTCCTCTGGGCTGGAAGGCAGCAGCTCAACCTGCCGTGTCGCTTTGCATCTTCCCCTGCAATATTTCATCATCATCATCATCACCATCATCGCAGCCAATGGAAGCTGATTTACTCCCACATCCTGCAGAAAAGTCAGACTGGATCTGCTGTCCGACCGGAACTGAGAAATTCACCCGCCTGCTGGGTGGAAGACGCAGGATGTAAAATAATAATAACCATAAATATCTCCGGCCTCTTCATGTTTACTTTATGAAGACATACATGTGTCGTTCTACGTTTCAGGTGACATGAAGTGGTTCAGTCTCACCAGTTCATAAAGAGGTTCTCAAAACCCAGCTTTTAATTTGGTAGTCCATTTCCTCTTATCATCAAGTGAGTTTGTGAATTACCTGAAAATATCTGCAAACTAAATACTTAAATATTAACTTTATAAGCTAAATATTTAGCTTGCTACCTGAACATCTGGTTTTGACTGAGTCCTGCTATTTAACTAAATCAAGTTATTTTTTATTCCTGAAGCTGAAGAAGAAACGTCTGTCGACATCGACGTGTTCATCTAATCATCGTTTATCGCTGACTCTGCTGTTTCTCTTCATGGATCAGCTTTTGGGTAAAAACAGCTGAA
This sequence comes from Poecilia formosa, assembly GCF_000485575.1. Classification (NCBI taxonomy): domain Eukaryota; kingdom Metazoa; phylum Chordata; class Actinopteri; order Cyprinodontiformes; family Poeciliidae; genus Poecilia; species Poecilia formosa. The sequence continues at coordinate 860,083 of NW_006800107.1, forward strand.
ACGGCCCAGCAGAGCTTTTCCCAGGTTCCCCCTCCAGCTCATCTGTTGGGACTTTGAGATGTTTCCCATTTGACATGATTCAAATGGGTTCTGGTTCTGGTTCTGGTTCTGGTTCTGTCCTGCAGCCTCTTCCCACTGGAGTCTTTTAAACATCATAACAAAGCATTTCTGAGCCGCCGTCTGTTTTCTCTGAGCTTCCAGTTGAATTCCTGCCATTAAAGCAGAGACTCTGTCAGATTTGCCATGAACATTGATTCTTGTCATATTTTCCTCTGGAGGCGTCGCAGTGACCCGGCCGCCTCTGATTTATGATACCCGATGTGTTCTGCAGCCGTGGGCCTGTTAATAACTCAGCTCCTCCTTCTGTCCTCCAGCTGTGAAGATCAAGATTGTGAAAAGTGATCACTCAGTCTGACTGACACGCTGCCTCCCTATAGCCTCCCCTGCAGACCCAATGTTTACTACGGCCCTTTGAGGGAGCTCTGGGTGAAAAACGCTGAGGACCGAGTCTTCCCCCGTTAGACGGAAAACTTTGCAGTTTGATCAAATGATCCTGTATGTCGACAGATCGTTTATTTTAAGTTATTTCAAGTTAACTAAATGAATCTTTTCAGATATTAGGTTGTGCTACATTCAGGTTTTTGCACCTAAACTAACCGGATATGAGGAACATTAAAGGAGCGAGCGCCGTCTGTCACTGCGAGTGACAGCGATGACACTAGGAGGCCGAACCGTTTCTGGTTGACCTCAGTTATTTGTACAAACTTCACTTGAAGGTCTTTTTGCACCTTGAAAGCACTCAGTCAGGTTGCCATCAATAATTCATGCCCTTGGTGTGTAAACCAGAGATGATGTTGGATCCTGAACATGGACGACTTCTCCCAGCCAAGAAACCACAGATTTATTCCACAAACTGGGAAATATTAAGTTTTTATTTCCATTGGTATTGATTCTTGATTCAGACAATTTAAATATTGAAACAGACTAATAAAAAATTATTTGCAATATAAAAATGTTGGCCAAATTAAATGGATGTTCAGGTGCTGCATAAATTAATTTTGCATAAATTACTGTATCAATGCAGCGTGTGATGGAGGACATCCGGCTGAGATGTTCAGGTTGATTTGTTCGTCTTCCTGTTGACCAGTTTGGACCACCAGGGTCATTGCAGAAGCTTTTGGTACCTTTGACGGTGTCGGCCGGTACCAAGTCCTGCAGTAGAGTGAGATCAGAGAGCTGAAGTTCTCCATCAGGCTCAAAGTTCACCTCTGACCTCACACAAGTTGCTTATACTCCATGTTCTGATGTCAAGTTTGCAGAAACTTCCAGCTTAAACCAAACTGACTCACGTTGGTTAACCCTAACTCTTTAACAAAGACCGGTCTGCCATCACAATGACTCATATCGTCTCATGTTCATACTGAGGCAACAATCCCAGCCCTGAGGATAACGGCGTCCATGTTGCTCTGGCCTCTGTTTCCCTCCCCAGCAGATTGGGACCTTGCAGGAGTTTCCAGGGCTCTGCCTGACTTGTAGGAGTTCCTTAAGCTTTTTGTGTGTCACTAATATGACCTTCAGCCAAACCAGGTAACTCAGGGTTTGGTTTAATATCACCTCATAAAAAGGAAACGTAACTTGCACATTACCGCTTAGTGAACCGTCTCATTCTGAAAGCTGCAGAAGCGTACCTGTCTCTTGGTGTGTTCACTGACTTCCCCTGGCATGTTGTAGGCACTCTTGATCAGCGTGCGGGCAATGTGGTAGTAATACACTGAGATGATGGTCAGAGGGATCAGGAAGTAAACCAGGAAGATCATCACAGAGTGGATTTTGGGATGCATCTGATTGGACAGCGGGTAGGGCACACAGTTCACGAAGGTGACGTTCATGTTGTCCCTGTGACCCTGAGGAGGCGAGAAACACGAGGAGAACGTGATGAAGAGGAGCCAACCGACTGAGACCATCATAAACCTGGAGGGAACCAGAGACAGATGTCACTTATTAATAGACTATAAAGGAGAGAAGAAAACGAGTGTTTGATGAGAAACCCCACTGAGACAATTGCAAGCAGTTTAAAGACATCAAAACATTTTGATATTATGGGCAAATCAAAGCAACGACTCATGAAACAATGTCTGCTGGTGTCTCCATCATCCTCCTAAATATTTCCAGCTCTGGGTTTGATGTTCCTCACATTAATGTCCCCTGGATGCCTGTAAAAGCGCTGTGAGGGGGCGGGGGCCGTTATGGGTGTAGTCAGGAGGGCAGCTTCTTCTCCACATAAAGAAAATCATACAAAACATTTGTGTTTTAGTAAAGGTGGCCATTGAAACAGACTGTGCTGTTTGTCCGTATTATTCTTGGATTGTTCCATTCTTCTGGCTTTGAGGAGCTCCATGCTTCAACATGCAGCTCAGATGAGACCAGAGCGCTTTGGATTCACAGCATGGAGCATTTGAAATTCAGAAAATAAAAACGGTGAAACAAATGAAAGCTGCACTTTAGAGCAGAAACATCATTTAAACTTCAACAGGCAGAGGCAGGTGGGATTGTACCTCACTGAGCCACTGCTGTTCAGACCTCATCAGAAACTTGGACCATTCAGATCTGCACAATGTAATGTGAAAGAAAGTCACAGAAGCATTTTTGGGTGTAAAGTATCTATAAAACCATGACTGCCATCTCAGGTCCTAAATCAAAGCAGTTAAATACCCAGTTCTGTTTATTCTACAGGGATCTTCTGTCTCTTCCATGTCTGTTGAATTTCTCAGGTTGGATCACTGAGGTAACAAACCCAAATGGGCCAAAATTTCCTGGAATTTTGTCAATGACTCCTTTGGTTTTCATTGTGCTGGAATAAGAACCAGAAACACCCAAAACATCTTGGAAAAGCTACGTTTTAGGAAGGAAAGCTGAAAGGATAAATGCAGTTTTTGTTGTACCTGCATGGAAATCACTTGTGAGAAAATGGCTTCAGGGACGGCCAGCAGGACGGACAGCAGCCAGATGGACACGGCTTTCAGACAAGTCCAGAAGACGGCGCTGGATGTCTGGATGTCCATCGGGTTCACAATGGCCTTGTACCTGAAGGGCAGACAGAAAGATGGCAGGAGAGTCGGCTTGAAAGAGAAGAAGCTTCAGAGTGTGGCCTGATAAAACCAACCACTATGGAGAAATAATTACTTGGACTCTCACTGCAAAGAATTAGACTTTAGCCAAACCCTTGAGGAGCAGGAGTAGGAAATGTCTTAAACTTCCTCCTGCTTGTAATGTATCACTCAGCATTTGGAAGCAAGGCCAACATGGACTGAATGGCTTTATGATTCAAAAACAGCAGACAATCGCTGACTGGCCAGGATGAAATGCATCCTGAGAAATGGAGCTCAACGGGACAGACCCCAGACGGAGCGCTGAAGTGAGATGAGAGTCGAGTGGAATTGCAAAAAGAAACGAGACGTCTTCACATGAAATCGATGTCTCTGCAGCATTGTGACAGGAAACTGAGAGTTGTGACTCGACTTCAACCAGGTCTCAAACTCTCAGCTATGTTCTTCCTTCATCCCAGCAGATCTTTGACAGTCTGACTGCAGAATTAGACTTTTTGTGGCTGTTAAATGAATAGAAATATTTGATGCAGAATCTTTCCTACTGGGCCGACCCAGAGTTGGTTTTGCATAAACTGAGTTCACTGAGCACCAGCAGAGGATTTACACATTGAACTGTGCTGCCAAGCAGATGGCATCAAACTCAAATGAAACATTTTGCTTACATTAAGTCGACAAGCTCTCCCTGTTCAGCTGCCAAGAAAAACTGTCTGATTACAGAAAACAAGAAGATCTAACGAGATGAACAAGAAACTTGAAACTAAAGGTTCAAACACCTGCACATCATAAAACCATAAATTTGATCAAAGTTTGATAAAATCTCATTGGGACACACTGTCCTCCGTTGCTGTGTGATGATGTTGCCTCTGACTGTTGCCCAGGTTGTCTTTGACCTTATGACCCCGCTAACAGGCATCCTGGATCCGTGTCACGACTTTAGCATGTCATGCTAAAGTCCTTTGACCCTCAGAGTCACACCTACTCTCCTCTCTGCTGCAGCCCCTGAACCAGGCAGGGTAAAACCGCCTGGAGCCTCCGACGGTGAAACGTCACCAAATGTTATTTATCTTAGAGGATGGCAGCTTTTCAGCTCTTTTATTGCTATAATTAAGTAAAGTTGTTTTGTAAAAACTGATGCCCGCTGCCTGCATTCAGTCCTGTCCCCACAGAAAACAAGCATGTCTATCATGTAGGGTAGAAAGTAATGTCTAATGAGGTCATGAGGCAGGAGCATACAAAATAATTTGGCCTTTTTAACCCAAGCACATTTGTCAACATCAGCGTTTTAATTTGGCCATAAATCTTCCAGTGTTTCCAGTCCACTGACCGATGGTGGCCATAACTTCAGCTGATGTGCTTCTTCAGACCAGCAGACTAATGAGAATAATACCAACTGACCCTTAAACATTGAAAAGACCTTATCTGATTGCATTCATTAATTAAAGACTATATTAATTAATAATGCTCATCATGTACTTTCCCTGACCTCTATTAGAGTCATTCTTTACCAGTAGACTAGAAAAACAAGCAGATTTGCTCTTCAGGATGAACATCCACAAGTTAAAGAGACAAGAAAACGAGTAACACTGAGAGGCTTCAGGCAGACCTTCCTGTTGAATGAAGGACTTCCTCTGGTTCCTGGGTTGACAGAGGGGAGAGTAGATGTGACTGCATTTGAAAGCCTGATTGTTCAGCACAAAGCAGCCAAATAATGTGGTACCAAGCAGAACCAGGTTGATGCATCGGCCATTTTAGCCTCATAGCCTTTACACAAACGTCGATAGGATCAAACCCCAAGATGCCGGTTTCTCCAGGCCTCAGCGTACGGTTAGCCAAGCCGCTGATGATCCCCCTGCAGGTCCACCTCTAACTGGAAATCCACTTAGATTCTCTATTACTTTATCTTCCTGAAGCTTCCTGGAGCCAGAACTGACCTCACCTTACCATCCAGCCAGTGTGTGAAGGCTGGATCTCAGAAGTAGCGTCTGCTTTTCATTGGTTAATTTCACTACATTCTTATTTATTGCTATTTTTGTCAGGTTCAAGTTACCTCAGTGACAGTTGTGGGCTTTTTGCTTCGTATCTCCATCAGTAATCAGTATCTCCATCAGTCACCCCAGACTGGTCGCCGGTCCGTCACATACAGACGGATAGAAAATCATTTTCTGCTAAATCTACAACTCGTGTTTCCACAGCAGAGTGGAAATTAGGTGAGGTTGGCTGGTTGAGATCCAGCTGATAAAAAAGGAAAAATTGGAAGATGCAGAAAATATTCAATATAGCATAAATCCCCAGAGAGTTGACATTTTAAAGGAGCAGAAGCATCATTCAGGTCTGCCTGCACTTCACTTCTTTAAGCAGAAAAACTTTCCCCTTAGCCAGCAGTTCATAAAAGTTCTCCCATGTTCATATATCTCCATGAAACTCAGAATCCGCTACATGAACATTTCCATGAAAAGCTTCTTGCAGCAGCTCTGCAGGCTACAGGCTACTGTTGGGGTCAGCTCCCATGATGCACGGCTGCAGTCTGCCGCACCGATCAGCTTGTACCTGCAGCCGTGATGAGAAAAACAAGCAGGCTGGTGTTGCTTCTTTGTTTTCTGTCAGGGCTGCTGAGGGACTCGACAACGCCCCATCACAACAGCTATTATTCTGCTTCCGCCTCAGAAGTTTCAGCTGTTTTCCGGAGGAAAGAAACAGAATATAAAATCCTGCCTCTGTTTCTGTTCTAACTAATGAAAAGCTCAAATCAATCATTAAAGAATCTCTGTTTGTTTTCGGCTCCAAATGCAAACATCAAATAAATGTGTAGTCTTTCTCCTGGTGACGTAAACGATGAAAAACAACCAGCGATTGGCTGAGGCTGCAAAAAGACAAAGAGGAAGCCAGAGCACTTTGCCATTTTAATCATTCCTTGTGCATTTTAAATTCCTGAGGGGCGAAGCAGATCCGTGATTTAGCAGCACAGTCACACGGAGCAGGATTAATTCAGACCTGTGACTATCAGCCATCTGTTAATGCACTGCAGCTAAACGCTCCATGAGTTAGACTGCATTTAAACAGGAATACCAAACTGAAGATTTAAAACCTTAAATGTTCACATCAGTTTAGAATGTAAAAACATGAAGTTCCTGATGTGTGTTTGATACAAGTGCAGATAAAGATATTTTTGTCTCTGAAATGGAAGAAAGAGAATATAAATGTGTAGAAAAGTATAACTTTAACCTGTAATAACCCTAAAACTGGCTAAGAAAGTCAGAAACATGAACAGAACCTAAGTAGAAAGTTTCATAATCTTTGGAGCTTCATGGTCCTGCTCTTATGCTCATTTTATTTTATTTTTTATCTCCATGTATGACTTATAGATCAAAGCATAAATTATGGTGGCCAGAAAGGGCCAACAGCAAAACGCACTGCAAACACAGAAATGATCCGAGCTTCAAAACACAAAAAACATAAAAAGGCTGAAATCTAAAAGTGCTGCAACCACAGGAAATAGAGGCAAAGAGGGAAAAAAAGATGAAATACTGGAAACTTGCTCTGCAAAACAGAAGTCCTCCAGACCACCAGGGGGAGTCTGGAGTAGGTAATATCACCTGAGTAAATACGCTGCTGTGTTATTGTAAAATACTGCATGTTTGAAATAGACATGCAGCATAAAACACTTTTACTTTCTTCCTCTAACTTTCTTCTGAACATCACTTCTTTGCTGAGTGTCTGGAGGTCGACTCCCTCTGGTGGTCTGGAGGACTTCTGTTTGTGGAGCGAGGTTCCAACATTTCATTCTTGCTGCTGTTTTCATTATTTACTGAATTTCCCTTTTGTTTCTGTTTTCTGTGATTGCAGTATTTTGTGTTTTTCTGTTAGTTTTTGTTTGTGTGTTTTGGAGTTTGCATCATTCAGGCGTTTGCGGCTCAGTTCGATGTTTTCTGTGTGTTTGCATCCTCCAGCCTCCTTAATAAATATCCTGCCATCTTCCCTTTCCTAACTGATTGGCAGTTTTTTTGCAGTGTGACCTCTAATTCACTTCCACTATATTCCAGCTCTTGTCTTTCCAACCTGGCATTAATGCTTCCTTTAAACTGTTACATCTCAGCTGTTCAACACGAATGTTTCAACCCTCACATTTCAAGGATTTCTTAGACATGACCTCCTCTAGTTCTCGAACGACGACAGTTTGTTTGAGGCTTAAGCTCCTGCCTGAGTTTGTTCTGACGCCGTCTCTTTGATGAAGAGCGATTCTTTCGGGCTTCTTCTCCTCCCACTCAGGATTTTCTGAGTCTCTGCGGCGTCTTATTGTTTATTTTCATCCATCAAGTAAATTCAGGATTTCACTGAAGGAACTTGATGTATGTTGGCGTTTCAGGGTAATGGCTGCACCGGCAGCCTGTCAAGTTGCTCATTTTTATTGTTTGTTAATGTTTTTATATCATTTTATTAGCAAAACAACAGATTGGTAATGCACTCTTTTTATTTTACATATTAAAACTTGAAGCTAAGAGTTTATGAACATTTCATGAGCTACTAGTCAACATTAACTCACTTCTGTTTATACAGAAATATGTTTGATCTATTTTCTGCAGAGACGTCTGATTGGCTGTGATGTTGGTGAAATGTGGCAGAACCATTAATCCAGATGTTTGAGACATCTGGACATTTATAACAGTTAATTATAATGTTATAAAAATTACATGAACAGATTCATTAATCTGTTCATATGAGACGAGAGTAAATAAATTAGTAGCTTATTGTTAATTTATTTTGAAAAACTAAGAAGAAACTGAAAAATGGGGTCATTTTTGACTTCCTGTGTTGAACGAGTTAAAAATTATGGATTTATTAATATTTTTCAAAAATCACATTATAATCCATCACTTCAAACTCTGTGACTCTAAGTTGAATTAAACAGAAATGTTTTGTAATAATTTTAGCCTGAGTGGGCTTTCGATCTGAATATGATGGATAATGTTTGTCCAGGTTTCTATAGCAACGAAAGAGAAAAAGTGTGTCTCACTAATCAGGTTTGACGTTTCTGTCGGTCTGTTTATTCCAAGACAAAAACCAGAATAAGGCTGAAAACAATGAAGTTTGGCTGAAGTTTTCCTGCTGCTGCTGCGTTTACAGAAACGCGCGGCGGCGGCGCCGCTCCGTCTTCCTGCTGCAGGCAGGACGACGTCAGGTTGCCGCCATGCACAGACTCTGACCACGACACACATCTAATCAGAACACAAGCTGCTCACTCAGGACCCAGAGCCGGTCCGTTTCTGCTGCTGTAATTAGTGCCGGCACCCCCTGCTGTTTGAGTCATTAATGGAGCTGAGAGTCAGCTGCTCCTCCAGGAGCTGTTGATGTTAAATATGGAGATGGTGAGCAGCAGCTGGACACATGAATAAGATGACAGCTGGTGTCTTCCACACTGAGCTCCTTCAGGAAAAACTAAACCTCTAAATTAATGTCCAAGAAAAACCAGTGGCTTATCGGAGAACCCCACAGCTGTGTGCTCGAGTCCCAGAGGATCTATTTCTGCCTGGATGCTGCGCCGCCGCCGATCCAGTTGGTCGTTTATCTGAATCTGTTTTACTGATCAGAATAAAACAGTGACTGCTTCCCTAGGTGTAAACCTCCCAAACTGGAACCAGATCATTTTTAGCTCAGAGTTTCTCCTCTCTGAGTTGTAGATTAGTTCAGACTCTAAGTGCAGAAACACTTAGCAAGCAAACAATATGGCTGAACACACAATACAAATGAACAAATCCATGAATAAGTTTCTCCAGTACAATAAATTACTTTTTGCAGCAGATGTCAATGTCAAATTTATTTATGTAGCACTTTAAAAACAGGTTTTAAAAACGATAATAAAATAAGTTGATAAAAAGAATCAGGTGGATCAGATGGATCCCTGCTCCAGCTCACCTGAATCGATTAAAGTCTCGAGGCAGGACGACGTTAATGAAGGAGTTCAGCCGTCTGATTCAGATGTCGGGTCGGGCCGTCCAGCTTAGCTGCTTAATCAAATTTTATCTGAATTTCTTGAATCAGTTGATGATAAAAATCTCCATCGGTCTTTCTTTGACCAGTTTTGTTTTTCAATCAGCTCCGTGTTTTTCCCCATAAAGGATCACCAGGTCGCTACAAGCTGCAGACATTCTGTGTCCAAATGAAGCAGAGGTGAAAAACATTCACAAACCTTTGTCACATTTTACATCCTGTTTTTTTCCACTTTGAAGGATTTAATGTCCCCCAACATGAAGCAGTGTTCTGAAGCTTTTTAATGCACTCTGACGTTTTTAATGTTCTCTTCAATGCATCAGATTAATTGTTTAAAAGTGCACCGAGGAAGCTGGAGCTCCTCCAGCAGCTGCGACGCAGCGTCTGAGAGCTGAGTGGTCTGGCTTCGCTCAGAGACCTCAGCAGGTCCTGAGCTTCACCTGCGGCTCCTCTCAGCCTTTCAGCTGGAAATCCTCCTTCATTAACCGGAAGCTGGAGTTCAGCTGCGCACATTGTGAAACCAACCAACCGTATAAAGTTTGTGCCCTTTTTCAGAAACTGTCATATTTGCAGTTGGGAATAATTGCTGTGGTTCTGGCATGAGGAGAATGTAATGCGGTTTAACCTTGCAGTCCCACAGACTCTGGTGATAAATGAATCAGTCCTTGGACGGACGATGAAAGATGCCAAAGTGTCTCAGTGGAGTTTCTACGCAGTAAATATTACAGAGTTTCAGGATTTTACAGGTTCACTTTGAGAAACAAAAGAAAGTTTCACTGCTTCCTGAGGTAAACCAGATCATGTTGCTTGAAATGTACAAATGTAACGAAGCCGAGAAACGACTGAATAAAGTGACTGAGATGAATGAACAGCCATCAGTTACCAAAGGACAGATTAGCAGATTAGTTGGAATATGAAACCTGACAGATCGTTTTCAGCTTGATGAAGTGAAAAAAGACAAACCACTTCATACTGTAAAGAACCACTTGACATATTTTCTAGTCTGACATGACAATAATAAGCTGCTGATATTTCTTCCCTTGTTTAAAACCTAAAGGAGACGACTGAAGAATCGGGTTTGAACTTTGAAATGTCTTAGCTTTATTTCCAAACCACAAATTCTTGTCAGTTTTGTAAACTTTCAGTCGCATAATGTTCATCATCTGTGTTGAATTATTGGTTATCGACTGTTAATAATTATGAAAATAATTGTGTTTATATTTCTGCTGTTGTTTTGAAGTGAGTGAAGAGCGTTTAGAGTCTACTGTACTCAGGTTCTCTGCTTTTCTGAGGAACAAAAATAAAACAGACAGTAGAGAGAATATAAATACGGTAGCTAAGAGCGTCGTACAGCATGTAAATCATATTTTACATACATTGGTGCTCGAGGGTAGTAGCCTTTCAGTTAGCATTAGCATGCGCTAAATACAGTGTTGGTGTAGATCTTTAGTGTTAACAGAACTAATGTTTATGATTAGTGAAGCTGTCTTCATAATGCACAAGAAGCTGCCATGTGATTGGCTGTCTGTGCTAACGAGCTTTTTAAACATGTAAGATGAGTTCTGCTGACATGCAGCGGGTCAGCCATCTTTAAATCCAAATAAAACATCACCAACCAGACGAGCTCTGCAGAAACAAAGTGTTGTTTGTTTCTGCAGAGCAGAAACAAAGAAGTCTGCAGGTCGTGGACCTGCAGACTTCCTGTCCACCCCGTCCTCACGCTCCGCTCCATTCCTCTCCTCATCATCCTCATCATCCTCATCATCCTCCCTCCTGACCCTCTTTTATCTGTCAGAAGAAGCCATTTCCTACCATTAGAATCCATCTCTCCAAATAGCAGACTTCTTCTTTGTTCTCTTATCACAACTCTTTGTGTTGACACTTTAGTGGCAGAAAGCTGTGAGAAAAATCGATGGCACATACAAAGGTGGGAAGAAATGTTTCTTTCCCTTTTTCCTGCCAGGTCGCCGTCTTTCATCAACAGCAAGGACTTTCATTTCTGTGTATCAGGTTGGTGTGACCCCTGACTTTGTATTTTGGTGAAGAAAGAATCTGTTTTCAGATGTGATACAGTTGTGGAAAATAGCCGGGTAAATATCCAAACATCAACCTTTTCTCAGTATTTTCTAGTGAGGTCACTGACGGGATTTTACACCAAACACCAACATAAACCAAGAAAAACCAAAGAATACAAACTAGTTGTTCTCCTGGCTGTAAGTGACAAAAAGCTTTGGGCTTCCAGCTGTAATCAGTTCAGAGAAAACTTCAACTCAACAGGGCATCACTGTCCCTGATATTGATGGGAAGTGATTTAGCTTCAGTTAGCCAGTCCAGTCCGTGTTAATTATCCATTAGGCCTGTGTCCTCATCAAGGACCTTCAGCCCAGTCAGGAGCCACTGAGAGCTCGTTAGGGGCCTTTAGCCTCGTTAGGGGCCCACTGGAGACCACCAGGGTCAGAAACACAGCTGGGTGAGTAGCAGATCTGGAAATGAGTTTGCTGTTAGGCTGATGTTATGGGCTTTCAGATGGATGATGCCGGACAGAAGTGGTTTGGAGGAGGAGGAGCTGCAGCTCAACGCCAAACAGGAAGCTGGAAAATGGTGATTTAAAACGTGGGGCTGGTCATCTACAGGAGCAGTGAGTCAGCACATTTTATGCTAAATTCACATTTTGCACATTTTTGTACTTCCATTTGGGTTTCTACTGATTCTAAAAACAGTTAAAGTGCTTAAATAAATCACTCTGCTGGTTTTTTTAAAATAAGTTTATGGTTTTGTTGGTGTCTGGAAAATGAGCTTTTCAAATGTAATGTCACAAATCAGCAGGCACTGTCCCGTTACCTAGCAACCTCAGCAATGGCTGCTGGAAATGACAACTTAACATCCTGAAACCACTTGATGCATTTTGTTGGTCGTGCAGGAGGCTCCACTTTTGCTTTTCAAAGATATACAGTTGTATAATTGCACATCTATCTGCAGCCATTTTCACATAGTGTAAATGTTGAGTTGGGGGCGTGGCCAGCAGCAGCTTATTTCTTTTAAAGCTGAAACAGCTGAAAATAGGCAGAACTGAGCAGAATAAAAGAATGAACATGTTTTCTATAATCCACAGAGATACCATAAACTGTTCAAGGAATCATAACAGGTCACCTTTAACTTCCAGTTGGACATTTTTAAAAAGAAGATGTAGGAAAATAATGACTCTCATCCTTCCAGAACTTTAAACAAATAATTTAAGCAATTAGCCAGAGTGACTCTTTAAGAGCAGACCTTCTGACAGCTCTGTGAAATGTTCTACTGAGGTGATAAACTATAAGAGTAGTTGATGATGAAGTCATTAACTGAGGGAGAAAGGATTTATTTTCTCAGGTTTTAGTCTGTAAAGGTGTGAAATAGTCATTTCTACCTCCGGTTTGGGGATCCTTACACCTCTGAGCTTTTATGCTTCATGTAGGAATCCGTTCACAACGATGTGAGCGGTTGTGTTTAAGATGAAGGAGGATGTTAAAGCTGCCAGGAGAACCGCTTCCTGAAAGCTCATTAATGAGACGGATTGTTAGCTCAGTTTTCCTGCTTTCACACTCTGCTGGTTTACTCACATCTACATAGTCAGAGCTGCTGCTGCAGGACCTGCAGCTCAGGTTTAATGTACATCACTGGGAAGGTTGGTGTCTGCACCGTGTTAGTGTGCCATAAAGAAGAAGCTCTGCTCCCAGCCGGAGAAGGACAGAACATTTCTCTGGACCTGAGCTGGTCCTCACACACCGACGCTGTTTGGACTTTTCCCTTCAGCTCAGCTGCAGAGCCGCAGTTTGTAAAAACCAGACAGTTTTTCCCTCAGGCTCTCTGATGAACACAATGAACGCCTCCCAGCCTGCCAGCTACTCTGCTGAGAAGCAAAATCAGCATATTTGCACAACCACAACCTGCCTGGTTCTCCTAAAACTGACTGATCTTTTTCACTTTTATTATTTTACTTAATGTCTGCATGCTGTCAAATCACCTCTGCACACAACTCTGACCATTAACACTGATTCTGCAACTCATTCCTTCCCAAGCACTCATGAAAACATTAAAACAATAAAAACTGCAACATGCTTAGCAGCATTTCTTCATTCAACTGCTGGTTGTCTGGGTGACGTCCAGAAAAACAGCTTGTATAATGTAAAAACTCAAATAAGACAGAATGGATTGGCCCTTCATTCAAGGAATATTAGAAAATGAGTAAATTCAGCTTCCAGGCTGTAGTTTAACACACTTTCCTGCAGCTTGATTTCTTACCTTATCCAGTTTATGCTGAGCATGCAGTTAACAGAACCACTGATTAGCTTATCAGTGGTTCTGCATCATCACCAGGCCTTTGCTCTGAAGTTTTAGATCAATTCTCATAGTTTTTATCTGACTTAGTGATCAGTACTCATAAAGATGTTATAGTGGGTAATTCTAACATCAACATAAACACTTTCAGAGGCTAAATGATGATTTAATGCTTTCTGAGATCCAATTAGCTTTACACAAAGTCTCCTACTCACTCCTGTCATTGTAAACTTGATCTCATGTTGACAAGCTGCATAATTTCTCCTCCCAACTCTGTTTAATTTACCATCTCTTTCATATTAGCATCATAAACCAAACATGACTGTATTGTATTTTAGCTGGAGTCATATTGGATGGATGAACTGCTCTCCATGGTGACGGGTTTGTTTGATATGAACAGATCTGTTTGCCATGTAAACAAATCCAGTTCAGATTTCATTGGTTGTAATTTCTGTGCACAATAAGCTGAATTCAGTCTAAATGGGCGTAAAACCAACTGAGCAGGTAATGAGATGCTGCTGAGACGCGTCATCACTTGGCTCAGACCGAACATCAACTGGAAACTGAAGAAACAACCAGAGATGAAAAGTCGGCGTCAGAATATGAACCAATTTAAATGAAACAACATTTAAACCTGCTTATTTGTACATTTTAATAAAATAAAGGGATCTAAAAACCTGCAGATGTTCCTTTGAAGGTCAAGAGGAGGATTTAACTCGACTCTGTGTTCATGAAGAGTCTGAAGTGTTCATCTGCTTTCCGATGTGACACTTAATGCCCTGACCTTTTCTGCAGACATGCATGCCAGGTCCTGTTTTCTCCACCCCAGGAGAGCTGAGAGTCATGTTTAAAAAACAGCGACAAGAAACATGCAGGAAAGTCCGTCAGTTTGAGTGAAACCCAAAACAAGCACAGTGACTCTTATTTTGTCATTTAATCTGAAATTTAAATCATCAGAAGATTTTATTTCTCTTCATTTATAAAACCTGGAGCACAGAATCAAATGTTTTTTTTATTATTATTATAGCTGCACTTATGAATAAAAGTCAATAAAATTAATTAAATAATGATTGATTCTCAATGATTGTGTCAATTGTTCATGTGTTGATTTATTTCTTCTGATGTTTTTTGTTCTTTTTTTGTTGTTGGAACCATTTTATTTGTTAATATTTACTATGTATTGTTTAATATTTCATTTAACGTTGATAAAAGGAGGCTGTAAATAACCTCCCATACGTTATAACGTGCTGACTTTATAACCAATAGGTGAAAAGTTCAGTCGTAGAAAATCCAGTCAAGCTTTCTTTGCATTAATTTTCTAGCAATTCCATTCTAACTTAATTATTTATTTCTTTTTAAACCCTCCATAGCTGTAAATGTCAGAGTTTAGAAATCGAAGTAATTCATTTCTTAAAACAGATGCTGGAGTTTTGAATAATTAACACACCTGGAAACCTGAGCCACTCTTCTTTTTCCCCGTGACATCATTAAAATTCAGACAAGCCTTCGGAGATTTGACATATTCAATGTTTTCCAATGAGATGCACATAAATATTGTATGTCAGCAGCACTGACTCACTGCTCCCCCTCAGCATTAATCATCTCATCGTATTAAACCTGACGCACAGCGGAGTCTGCTGGGACAAACTGGAGGGAATAAGCCATAAGTGGCCGTGAAACCGCTGCACTCTGCCGCTGCAGATTCATATTTACAGTCAGTTGTGGCAGCGACAAATGTTGTGGAAAAAATAATAGATTCATAACTCAGAGTTAAAATATGTGGAAGGTTAAATCTGGTGTCTTCCTGCATGTTGCATGGACTGGACCCTTTGCAGCGTGACGTCAAGATGCCCCGTCTCCCTGCTGGAGGCCAAAAAGCTGCTGGCTAACGGTGACTATTGTTAAAATAACGCGCTAAATCTTAAACTTATGCATGACATTAAGAGAAAAAGGAACAGAGTTCTCCTACTAATTGTCAACACAAAGAGTAAAAAAGTTTAACTTTAGAGAGAAAAAGTAGCGATGGAGAGAGAAATATGTCTACATGTTACAACCGTTGTTACATCTGTGGGTTTCGGTTCAGTTAAAAATAAAACGTGGCGACTGATCATCAGTAGAGCAGGTGTTTAAATGAGCTAATCAACCACCGCTGTGTTAGCTTAGCTAATAGCATCGGTGGCTAATCTACCACAGCGATCACTTATTAATAATCACAAAATAAACACCAAGCCTGAACACATAAAACTGGGCCGGACTGAATGTTCGGTTCATTGTTTGGGAAATGTTTGAGTGTTTTATGGTGTTGAATTCAGAAACATAAAGTGGCGTTGTTCTCAGTTGCTATGGCAACGAGTCTGCGTGTAGTGACACAGAGAGCGAGAAAAAATGCTTTTGAGTTCTGTAATGTGTTCTGCGTTACTTTCCCCTTTGCTGTGGCTTAATGCACTAAATGAATGAAAAAGAATCGTTTTGCCCTCCAGCGCTGTGCGCATGCGTGTAATTTCTGGCTGTAACTAATAACATCCAAGGGCTCCATAGATCTGATATATCTATCAGTGAAGGACAAGCTGGTGGAACCGCTTTGTTTGCTCTGTCTCTGTCTACAATAAAAATATGGATTATGATGTTTGGGTCAGAGGAGCAGAAGACGCTCAGATTAAATACCGAGCTGCTGTGTGAAGATCTGTCCTTCAGTCTCACAGACGCAGCTCACGGAGCTGATTAAATTAGTCACAATCAGCTTTTACTTAAATGTCTGTTCAGGAGGGGAAATAAAACCTCCACAGACGCAGGACGTTTTCTCCACAGAGGATAAATCCAGCTGACTTAATGGACCGGCAGCAGAAAGTTAAACGTGGGAGGGAATGATATTTTCACACTGGATCATTTTATTGCATCTGATGATCCGATCGGATCGGAACCGGCCGGCTGTAAATCCCCTGCTGTCTGTGGGCCGTCCCTCTGTGCTGTCAGAGTTTTAACTGATGCTCTCAGCCGCCTGTTGGGCTCATTCAACAATTCACCGGACGGACATTTACGACGCACAGAGGTTTACGCAGAGCGTGCTCGGCGCGCTGCTTCTGCTTCCACTGCGCCGTGAGAGACGTGATCTCCTGTCTGACCGTCACGTCATTACCTCTGATCACTGATTAGTCTGTCTGAGCGCTGACTGATCATTAATAACCAATGACAGGCTCTGACGCATCAAACACTGCCTTGATTAGTAATTAACGTCCTAATTCTCTATGAAATATTTAGCTCTGGACGCCCTTTGTCTCATTTCAGCTCCTTGCTGTGAAATCGCACAAAGTCAGAGTTCCTGCTGGTTTCTAATCCAAGGTCGGCTCCGTGAGAACCAGCAGGGCGAAGAACACCACACTGACGTCCCTACAGGGGGCGCCGGTGAGCTCAGAAAACAGGGACAAAGTGAAAAGTGCATGAAAACCGTTTGGATTGTTGGTAATAAAACAATACTGAAATATAATCAAGATCAAACTCATCCACTAAACTGATGTTGGTTGACTGGAACAAAATGTCACTTGGTAAATATGAAAAGAAAAATGTAAAGGGAATTATTTTAGTAATTTGAGAATGAAACATTTTCAGCATCGAGTTTTAAACTTAAATATAATTTCAAACAGTTGCCAGGAATTTACTGCACATATTTCTGCAGCTTTAAATTTGGGAAACAGAAGAAAAACGTGGATGTACATGGTGATGGTGGATAAAATCAGACAGAAACCACTTCCTGCTCATTTACAACAAGACAATTAGTGCTAGAGTTTCGTTTTATTCTATTCTTGTTTCTTATTTACATAAATCAGAGATAAACAGCTCAGTGGAACCAGTAGTTAATATAAATAACTGGTTTTTGATACATTTTGACAGATTATGAGGCAGATTACATTCATATAAATAAACATAACTTTCTATCTGGTGATTTAATGTGAAGCTCTTTAACATTTCCAGCTGCTGTTTGAGCCTTTTTATTTATGTATTAATTTACATATTAAAGTCATTGCTGTTCTGGTGGAAGATTTTTTAGAAACATGTTTAATAAACAGCGTCTCCATACTTCACATAAAGCCATGCGTGACTTTTTTCCAGACGAACGGTCCCGGATCGGTTACAATAATCGACCCTGGCATCTGTGACCCACACGTCACTGTGAATGTGATTTACACACCGTGAACTCAGATAATATGATTCATTAGACGCCTCTGCTGATTTGATTCCAGATTTTCTCTGTCGTTCATTAGCGAGGCGGACGTTGATGCGGGGAGGAGCGTTCGGTCAGAACAAGGTGATGACATGACGAAAGCGTTACTTAATGCTTTACTACATGATTTAAAACTAATTATTGTGATATTTCTATGTGTCATTATTGTACTTTTGTGGTTTAAATGTCATGTTGAATGTCTGTGGTGTGCCTTTTTCCTGATGTCCTTGAATGCAGCACGACTTCCATTGATTTTAAACCATAAATGAGCCAAAAGGTTCTAAGTATCCATCAGAGATCTGCAGTAAGATGGAGTTACGTAGTCAGGAGGAAAATTTGGGGGAGAAAACAATCAACCTTGGAAATGTGATAAAGAAAGGAACTGATGAAACAAAGGAGACGACTCCCTGTAGCTTTCACTGACTCCTTTCTTCTATCTATTTCAAGACTTTTATTGTGCCTTTAGTAACTCTGATAAATGACTTTTAAAGAACCTCTGAGCTTCCTGTAGGACTTCGGGGCCTCCAGGAGCTCCAGGTAGCTCTTATTCTGAATATTTTAAGCTCTGAGCTCTCTCTGTTTTACATTTGTCTGCAGTAAATGAGGTGACAACAGAGGGATGCAAGTGCTTCGAGAAAAAATGGTGTTACAGGTGGCTTCAGCACAGTTTATAATTCATACCAACATAAACAGCAAACATCCAAACAGAATCAGAGGTTTTGAGTGTTTGATGCTCTGCAGCCTACAGATGCGTGTCAACGCGACGCCAGTGGGAAGACATTAGCGATGTCAAACCACCTCCTTTGACTTATCTCAAAGGAAAATTAAATGTGGTTGTAACTCACATCATCCAAGTAACTAATCCACCTCATTTGCTTTTGCCATTTCTCTAAATCTTTGGCTGTACGGTCAGAAAGCTGGTCAGAGATGTTGGAGTAGGGGATTTAATTGATGCATAAAAAAAAGAAGAAAGAAAAGGCTATAGCGACAAATCTATCAACTTCTTTTTTGTTACTGGATACTTTGGCAACATGTGAAAGCACCAATTGCTTTGCAGAAACTGAGCAGACCAGCAGTAGGCACCGCTAACTAAAACATTAGTTTGTGCAACCCTCATAAACAATAAACAACATGGAATTTAATGGAAGCTAATGCTAAAATGCTAAAATGCTAATGCGCTAAATTCAAACAGACTTCTGCCCACCATATGACAACAACAAAACATTCTATAATATATGATCCTCGGCAGTGTCTAACATGTCATTACATTCCTACATGTGTGATTTGAACTTTACGAAGTCACGCTCTGAACAGACCTTTAATTGATAGTTTCAGTTTTATATTTGTTGAGTATTGCTAACCTTGTTGCTGATAGTGTACACCAGGGGGCGTATGTCTGACTGAGATGCTTTTATGTAAAGGTCAACCAAGCTGTACTGATGGAACCAACAGGAAACTTCAACTGTAGTAGCCAGTCTTCAACCCAAAGAGGGCAGCACTGAGACACTTTTAGAGCAAGAAGTCAACAAGTTTAAATTTATATATCAGTTTGTACAGAAACATAAATACTTTTAATGGAGTTTCTTATATAACTGCACAATATTTATGCTTAAATTTTGCCCTTACTGTGCAGATTTTTATTCTTTATTCTGTTTTTATAACTATTTTATGTTTTGTCTTTGTGTGAGTCTATTTGTTACCATTGTGGGACAACAAAGGATATTTCTATATTTCCTATTTCTTCTATAAACACCTTAAAGTTTATACTGTTTATCTGCAAAATAAAGTTGTTTTGGGGGTTACTTAGGAGAGCACGTGTTAAATGTCAAGTGAATTGGAAAGATTAAATGGAAGCTTATTTTCTCTAAAGCAACGTGACAAAATGACCTGAGCTGAAATGTCCCAGTCAAAGTCTAGGAAGAGCTGAACAAACCTTAATGGTGTTGCTCTTATTTCCTCCAGACCCATTAAAACATGAATCCCACCTTAGATACGCTCTGATTTATGGAGAAGCAATGAGCTGATTTATTTTGTCCTCTGACCGATCGGCCCCCAGCTGAGGAACATGAGCTCCACCTCTTCGTGGAGCCGAGCCTCCAGCCGGTGATTTGTCACCAGCAGCACTGAACTCTGTCTGCTGAGTCTGGAGGCTCAGTTTGTTCTGCTGCAGCATCACAAACACCAGAACAACGCCGGCTCTCCTGTAGAACTGATTCACTCTGTCCTCACCGTTTCTTTTGTGCCATTTTTCTCCTCATCAGAAAAATGATGATTATTATCCTGCTGTTGTTCTGGGTTATAACGCCGCCCAGAATGATGGACCTGATCACACCAATCTGTCTTCCTCACACAATATCTTTAATGCTAACAGATTATAGTGCAATCTTATTATCTGGGTAGAATAAACTCTTTTTATTAAGTTTCATGCGATGAATGCTGATTTTTTTCAGTTCAGTCAGAACAAACTGAACATCCAGTTCTTTCCACTTACAGCAGAGATTTTCTGGAAAATGTCTAAAAGCTGAACCTAAGAATTAAGTTTTATTTCTTATTTCTGCTCTGAGCTTCTGAAGATCCTCCCTGAAGGAGGCCGACAGAAAACAGAAATGTTCAGTTTGGCGTTAAGATCAACTTCAATTATTGTTTTTTTATTTTTATTTTTTCGTAAAAATAAAACTAATAAATTACACAAAACCATTACATTCATTTTCAGGCATTATAACTGTATATATTTTAATGATTCTGGCTTACATTTGATGAAAACTAAACGTTCAAATGTTACAATAATATAAAATAAGGATTATCTTAATGATATGCAATGAATATGCAATGTTTCTGTTAGATTTTTCCTTCCACACAACTTTCCATTGATATGGAGAACACTTACATCAGCAGTCTTATGCCTGTTTATGTTGTGCATAAACTAGTTTTAATTATTTTTAATACAAATTTAATTTCTTTGTTCTGATGTAGTATTCCTATTTTATTTTTACTTGAATTAAATCTCCATGAAGAGAATCTAAAAGCTAATTTTATAAGCCACAGGGTTCAAAATGAGGCTCGTGGGCTGAATGTGGTCCACAGTATGATCATATGTGGCCAATGAAAAAAACTCCAAATGTCTGTTAGAACTGACCTGCAAATACACAGCAAAGGCACCATTTAAACTACAATTCCCAGAATGCTCTCCTGCTACAAAAGTTATTTTTCATTTGAATTATTTTATAAGTTTTTACTATAAAACTATGTTTGTTTATTAAAGTTAGACCAAAGTTTAACTTTGTTTCATAAAAAAACATTTATTATGTTAAATGAACAGAAGGAAAAACTTATCTTTAATAAATACCCAGACTGATCTGTGACTTTATCCCAGTTTTTAATTTATGTTAGACTTTGACACCATTGATTTATATTTTTACTTAAATGAACAATATAATAAAATCTCCCAGGAATGTATCAGATGTACTTAGACTCAAATAAACTGGTAAAGTATGTGAGAGATTTGCAGCAGCTGCATGAAAATCAGCCAGCAGGTTGCATTTCTTCCAGCTGCAGATTAAACTGCAGGAGAAAAACTCTGGTGAGTTTCTGAACCACTGCTCAGTGAAAACAAATAGTTTCTGGTGTAAACTTGTCTCAGCTGGAGAGAGACCAGAATCCCGGCTGAGCAGCAGAAGGAGGCGCTGCAGGAAACCAGGAGGATGAGAACCAACAGAGCCTGAACTGATTCTGATGACTACATCATGCTGCTGGAATCCAGACAGGAGAACAAACATCTTTCATTGCAGCAACCAGCGAGCGATCCCAGCAGAGGAACAAACATTAAAACGTAAAGAAGCTGAGTCACTTGATCATCTGTCCTGTAAATGTTTCATTCATCCAAACCTTAAATTCAGCAAAACAGAATATACTAAAGTTTTAAATTCTTTTTCAACCTTTTTGGACAGATTTAAAGAATGACACATCAATGAAGGAAAACTCTGCAGGAGGACAATAAAAAAGCAGCAGATAATGGACTGAAGATGGATTGATCCACCAGGAATCTCTGCCCACAAAACAAACACAAAGCCTTGAGAAATGTCTGTAAAGTAAAGAAGAGGAAGAAGAAGAAGAAATGTTTATGCATGGCTGTTTGGATTAAAATGGCTTCTTCAGACCTTCATCATTTTTTGAGTGTTTTGTTCATTTGTTGTCTCTGGGCTGAACAAGCTCAAATATACATCATCGCTTTTTGTTGCCACCAACAAACTTAATTCTTTTCTTTTTTCCTTGTGAAATTGGTAAAGTTCAGTTAAATTCCTTGGTTTCCTTCTAAAGATGTTTAATAATCATGGAGTCGAGTCTTGGGTCATTCCAGAAGCTTTTTCTGGATCATCATCCAGACGTCTCCAAAATGACAAGAACAATGTTTGGAAGAGTCAAAGTGAGACTTTCAAACATAAAAACAACGTACCAACTGTCAAGCATGGCGGTGGCAGCATCATGCTGTGGACTGTTTCACTACTGGTGGAACTGTTGTACTGCACAACGTTACGGTGGCCAACAGGTTCCAACATGCAGCAAGCATCAAAATATCAGGAGATCCTGGAGTTTGTTTCCATCTGCCAGGACGGCTTCAGAAAACGTAACTATACAGGAAAACGACAACAGAAAGCATCCCGAAAGCTGCACAGACAACAAGGTGGAGGTTCCAGAGTGGCCCAGTCAAAGCCCAGACCTGTTCTCAGCTGATCCAAATCAACCTGACAGAGGCTCAGCAGGAAGAATGGAGGAAAACTGCAGAGCAGATGAGCCTGAGTGAAACCGAGCCACACCGACTGCAAACAAACACTGACCTGGAGGAAGTGAATATTTATGCAGTCACTGCTTTTGTGTTACATATTTTTATGTAATTATTATTTTGTAGAAATCACTTTCACTTTCATATTAAAAGTTTTGTTGTTGTTTTTTCAATGTTTTTGTGGGGGAAAAAGCCAGATTTTACTGTTGATGATTCGATAAAAGGGGGTGAAAACTTTTTACTGACGCTGCTCAGATGGAGTTTTGATGGCTATAAAAATGTGGATGATGTGAAACTAGAAGCGATCAAGAGCAGGAATGAAAGTCGAGTTTTGTGTTTATGACAAAAAAAGGAACAAAAATCATGAATGCTTGAATTTATTCTGGATTTTATTTTTATCCACACAGAGTCAAATTATTAATTTAATCCAGACTAAATATAGCGATGATATTTCTTTCAGTTCTTAATTAAAAGCTGATTCCATTATTTACTATTTTAGGAAAATCGAGTGCAACGCTGAAGGGGCTCAAAGAGGGGAGCGAACATTTCATATCTCTGTGGATTTCCTCTGTTAACCATCAGAACTCCTGCAGCTTTTCCTTCCAGCAGATAAAACTTGTTCCGGAGTTCACCGGGTCCTCCTACCTGTCCGCGCTGAGAACCGTGAGCGTGAACACCGACACGCCGACTGAGGTGAGCTGGATGACGGGGATGAGCTTGCACGCCGCCTCGCCGAACACCCACTCCTCCGAGAAGTACCGGAACGCGTCCACGGGCACGCAGGTGACCAGCAGGAGCAGGTCGCCCGCAGCCAGGCTGGAGATGAAGATGTTGGGCACGCTGCGCATGGCGCTGTTGGTGATGAAGATCTTCACCAGCATGATGTTCCCCAGCAGACCCACGGTGATGATGAGGATGTAGACAGAGGTCATGACGCAGCGCACCACGAAGTGCACCGTCTCCCCGCCGTCGGAGGCCCCCCACCAGCCGGGCTCCGCGGTGGAGTTGGGGGTCAACGCCTCGGGGTCTCCGGGTGGAGCCGGGGAGAGGTTGGAGAGGAACTCGTCATCCATGCTGGGGAGGAGGGGAGCTCCAGCTGCAGGAGCTGCTGCGCGTAAAACCAGCGCGGTGGTGCAGCTGGATCAGCCTGAGAGCGGAGAGAAAAGTTTGGAGCAACACTTGATCTGAGGGCTGCAGGTCTGAGCCGCAGAGTGAGCAGAGGCAGGGAGCTGAGCGCGTAAAGAGAGGCAGGAGGAGAAAAAGGAAGAGGAGGAAGAGGAGGAGGAGAAAGAGGAAGAGGAGGAGGAGGATGCACCTGTTGGAGAGCAGCCTCCCTCTCTGCTGTGCGCGCGCTTCATTCAGCTCGTCTCCCACGTGCTTCTCAATAAATCAGGAGGATGAACCACAGAAAGCCACGGGAAAAGAATCTCGTTCTTAAACTGCTGTCATGTTGGGGAGACTGGTTCATTATTTACTGCATGTTTATACTGGAACCCAGCTGTCTGCTGTGTGTGTGTGTGTGTGTGTGGGTGGGTGTGTGTGTAGTTCTCTACCAGTCCAGCTCTTTCTTGGCTTTGCTTCTTGTTGTTGCTCTATGGTTTTTTTCCAGGAATGTTCCCAGCTGGAACATTTCTGTTGCAATCTGAATTCCTTCTCGAGGTTCCAGTGATAAAAACATGATTATTATTCTTATCTCCGAGCATTTTTATCACTAAAACAACTTTTTTCTCCTAACATTCTTGTGATAATTTTGTGATAATTGTTACTGTCATAATAATGACTTCATTCTCGTAATTTGAAAATAAAGAAATCCCAGCCTAATGCTCCGTTAAAGGGTTTAATTGCTGCAGAGCCATTAAAGATTCTCTCGTTGCCGACATTTTTTAAAGAAATATCAAAAACAGAAGATTTAGAAGTTTCCCCCATTCTTTTAAAAATAAACCAAGCTCTAGTTAGATTGGGGGAAAAATGTCTGTGAAGATCAATTTTCAAATCTTACCAGACATTCTCAGTTGGATTTAGGTCTGGACTTTGACTAGGCCATTCTAACCCATGAATCTGCTCTGATCTAAACCATGGATGTTTAGGGTGGTTGTCCTGCTGGAAGGTGAAGCTCCAGCCCAGCATCAAGTCTTCAGGGCTCCATCCATCTTTCTGTTCCAACAGCATGATGCTGCCATCACCGTGTGTCATAAAGATGTTGTTTTTTTTTTCTCTTCAGTGTTTTATATTTATTTAGAAATTTTCATTTTGGTTTGATTTAAGCAGAGCATGTTGGATTTGTTCACTTTTTTTACATGGCTGATGATTTTGCTGTAGTCTCTGGTTCATATGCTGCTGCAGCTCAGAGGTGACAGAAATGCAGCCACTAGGGGCAGCGTTGTCAACCTGCTGCTTTCTGTTTGGATCCAGACCTATAGCAGACAGATCAGGTTTGATTCAGGTAAAAAAAAGCCTCTCTGCTGTGGCTCAGCACTGCCTTTTGTCTGCCCAGCTCCTTTGTTTGCTTCCTGCTCCATTTCTCCCTTTGAATTGTCTGATGCATATTGAAGTGTGACCAAAGTCCAGCCGTGCAGAAAGCTGAATCCTCACAGAAACAGATGTAAAGGCAGCACAGTCTGTTTTCCTGAAGATGTGATTTTCCTGCTGCTGACTCTAAAGCCGCATATTAATGTGGATGTTGGGATGTTTTTGATGAATCTGGTATCTTTAGACATAAAATGTGCAAATAGGCAATGGAAGTGATTTATTACGCCTTCATGAGTCTGTATGAAGAGCCTGTGTGTGTTTTACAAATTCAGCAGGTTCTCTGTCTGCAATAATTCGCCGTGGGATTAAATGTGCAGCATGGTTTTTATCACATGCATGTAGAGGAGAAGCTCTGCGCCATGACCAAGAATCTGTTTGGTGTCCAGAAATAATTCCCCACCTCGTGACATCTGCAGAATGTGATCAGGAGAACTTGACAACAGAGAAAACTTATTTTATTTCTCACCTTCGTCCAAGTTTTCTTGGAGATAAAGGACTCCATCTGGGAGCTTTCTGTTTCGCTGCTTAACGAGACTTTAACCGACCGAGTGGGTCTGATTCTGTCACAGATGGTTAAAGTCAGAGGTGGGACGAGTTGGATCTCTGCTGAATGTTCTTACTGATTAAAGATCCAATCTGTCAGTTCAGAAACCTTCAAGTGTGACACTCAAGAAGTTGCTTAAAGGGGCAGTAATATGTAAACTCGACTTTTCTGAGTTGTACATTATGTTATAATGTTAATCCCTTATGAGTGTAGCATTGCCTTGATTCCTTCTAGCATGTTTGAGAAATCCTTTAATCTCCATGGCAACCATACAGCTGTGCAAAACACCTGGTTGGTTGTAGCCCCGCCTTTGAGACGCAGCTCCTCCTCTGAGCTGCAGTTTGTAAGCTACTGGGCTTCTGCCTCACAGAGCAGCGACTCAGCTCCTTCAGACTAGCCGGCAGCAATCAGCAAACAGCTGGTGGAGCTGCTGAGCTCGTTATAGGAGCTACTGCTCAGAGAAATGCTGGTGAAAACGCTGTGAGAGCAGGAGTTTTTAAAGAGACAGGAACCCAATTTTAAAACCACCAAGTTATGAAGTAAATTTTCTTTTAACTCATATTTGATATTTGAACAACTGAAGTAACATAGATACTTGATTGTGCTATATAATGTCACTATGCATGTAAACACATCACACAGCCCTGCTGCTCAAAGGCGTTTATGTTGCTGTTCCTGTTTACACTCAGTTCAGATCATCTGCAGGTTTTTCTCTCCCTGTGATTCACCAGAGTCTAGAACCTGGAGGTCAGTTTTAGCTCTTACTTCCTGTTTAAACGGAGCAGAAAGACTCAGTAGCTGCAGATTTCTGTTTCTGTTTTATTTTGAAAGTCGTGCCAGGAAGTGGCTCACCTCACCTCCATGTAACTTGACTGAGGCTCATCTGACCTGTACTGTCCAACAGCTGGGATGAAACTGGGATCTGTGTTTGGGAAAAAAGAGAGGGAATGAACAGCACTCCGCCAGGATTCCGGTTGGTGTGTGACTAACTTCTTCTACTGGTTCTGGTTCTGGTTCTGATCTGGTTCTGGTTCTTCTCTCTATCTTTGGGACCTCAGATGTGTGTGCAGTAGGAGTGTGTGTGTTTGACTCCTGATGCTGATGGACTCATGTTTCCACTTCAACAAAACCTCTGAAATAAAGTGCAGGAAGCTTTTAGTTTTTAGATCATTTGTTGAAATCTGAACTTGTTTTCAGTGAGTGAAGCTCCAGATTAACAGAAATAAAGAATAAACCCATCAGTTGTTTCACCTAACCAGGTGTTTCCTCTGCATTGTGCTCCACAGGAGGGCTTTTTTGCTGACAGGGTCCAGTAGGGATTAAAACGCGGGCGACCCAGGCCCCCCGCCCCTGGCTCTTTGTTGGCCCCCTGGTCCCTGTTGTGTTTTTTCCACTGAGTGGGTCAGTGTGTTTAGGGGGAGATAAAAGGCTACATGATTTCATGAGAGAGAAAGAGAGGTGGAAGAGTTCAGCTGCAGGTTTGTGGAGTCCTGGCCGCGAGGGCCCGGAGCCACCCAGAGTCACACAGGGGACGTCAGAGAGCAAATCATGTCTTTAAACTACATCAAGAACTTCTACGAAGGATGTGTGAGTAGATGAGTCAGGAGCCATTATCCTGCTGAGACCAGTCTGCTGCTGTTGACATCATGTTTGCTGTTTTCTGGTAGATGGTGGTTGTATCAGAGCGGAGCAGCTGAAGAGATGAGAAATGTTTCCTCTGAATGGCTTTTTGTTTTCAGCCATCAGAGCTCAGGGACTCTGATTATCTGGCAGACAAAAGCAGGTTCTCCTTCTTTCTAACAGCTGAGTGAAAATGCCTCAATGTTAATCAGACCGTGATCCAACTGCTTTTATCTACGGCTTTCACCCAACTGCATGTAGCAAACAGAAGAATATGTAACCAGGTACTAAAGTCAGAAGTTACAGAACACGTCACCAAATACTCAGGTATCAAAGTGAGACACCATAGCAGCTGACTTCAAAGAGGTTTGTAAGCCATATTATCTAGTGAGGAGAAATTCACGTTAAATGATGTGTAAGAAGAGCAGATTGGAGACCCAACAAACCAGCACCCTGCAGAGGGACTTTGAAGCTCGCTTTGGTCTGCCTTTAAATCACCACAGTGAAAAATTATAAACACAAAAATTCAAGCTGATGTTAAAATGTCTGTTTCGCTTGTTATAGCTAAACCTGATGCAAAACCTTATTCAAATTTCCTCACATTATGTTTTTTCGACCTGAGAGTCTCTGCGAATGAATTCACCACATGGTGGATTGAAGAGAAGTTAAAACACAGACAGAGTCAGATTTCAGCTGGATCATGTCAGATGTTAGCCATGTTTCCATCCAACTGTCATTTGAATTTTGAGTTAACTTTTAGAAAAGTGAAAAATGCTAATTACACATTTTTCCATCTACTGTTTTGAAGCGAATCAACCAGGCTGGCCTAATTTTGACCATCGCTGAAGTTACACACGGCTGTAATAAACAGAATGTAGAAGTTGCAAGCTAGCATGAAGCACACATAGCCAGAGTCCTCCACTACGTGCCAGAGGCTTGGAATTTAAATTCATACCTCTGGTAAGGCAGAGACCTACCAGTGGAAAGGGTGTTTATTACATCAGAACTTATTAAAGAAATGTATTTCCGTTTCCCCTTTAGCGCACTAACTCTTTTTCTATAAAAGATAAAAATCACCTGAAGCAAACATAAAAAGTTATTTTGAGTTGACGGTGACTGAAAAAGAAAGTGATGCAACGTCCTTGAATGGTTGTGGTTTCACAGGCAGGTTGGTCAGCTGAAGAGCGGTTATTACTTTAAAAGTGATCTGTGGAAATCAGACGTTTTGTATGCAAAATGGAAAAACTCACAGTTAAAGTAAATATTGTCTTAGCTCATAAATGTATGCTCAACTTTGATCATCTTGATTGTCTGTTACTGATCACTCTTCTTCTACTGCTGGGCAAAGACTGCTTCCAACAGAGACTGAGTTAGTTGATTGTGAATAAAGTAGCTAACTTACATTTATTTTTATTTCTTTCTGGGAAAGCATGGCTTTCTTTCAGGTAGCTGACTTGCAGTACATGAGCATGACTGGAGGGGGATTACTCTAAAACCCAGCACAGTCATCTGTAAAAGGACTTTAAGACAGAGGAGAGATATGAAAGATAATCTCTACAGTTCTGTAACCAGAACCTTGTGAAAAAAAAAAAGAGTAACCGGTCCCTTCCAAGTATGACCAATTTTAACTCTGCCTCTGAGTGATCTTTGTGTGTCTGTCTGTGGTTGTGCTCCAGCTCAGGCCTCCTACTGTCATCGGCCAGTTCCACACGCTGTTCTTCGGCTCGGTTCGGATGTTCTTTCTGGGTGTTCTTGGCTTCGCGGTCTACGGGAATGAAGCTCTGCACTTCAGCTGCGACCCGGATCGACGAGAGCTCAACCTGTTCTGCTACAACCAGTTCAGACCCATAACACCTCAGGTGGGACCAAGCAACACTACGAGTCAGAACCAGAGAAAACACCTCAGCACAAACCTCAAACACAGTACTGGTCAGATGTTTCAACTCACTCAACATTAACCTCATCTTACAGGCCTAAGTTACTTTCCAGGGTGGAATGATTATACAACATTCAACTGCTATAATTTCTTAAAGCAGAACGGTTCAAGGCGACTTTTTTTTCCTGCATGCAGGATGCAGGCAGCGCACTTTTGCTAATGCACTAGTAGCGGAGCTAATTTCTAGCTTAGTGCTTTAGCGCCTTGCTAACCTTGAAAGCATTTGCACACCTAGTTTCCACTAATTTAATGTTTCCAAATAAATTCTAAAGCATTAATTTACTTGATATTTGTGAAGTTTTGGTTATCGACTGTTTTCTACTAACTACTGAATTCTTCAAGTACTTAGTAGTTTGCAGGGAGTTGACACAGCTAGCTTTTACACCATGGTGGGAGAACCTTTATCCCTAACACCCAGTGTTTCCTGTTTATATGTTTCTGCTCTCTGCAGGTCTTCTGGGCGCTGCAGCTGGTATCTGTCCTGGTTCCTGGAGCGTGGTTCCACCTGTACGCCGCCTGTAAGAATATAGAGCAAGAGGAAATCCTTGAACGGCCCATCTACACCGTCTTCTACATTATCTCCGTTCTGCTCCGCATCATTCTAGAAATCATCGCCTTCTGGCTACAGAGCCACCTCTTTGGTTTTCAGGTTTGTCCATTTCTGACGACTTTTAGCTCAATGTTCAATACATGAACATGTGTGGCTTGTTTTGTAGAGCTGGTGCAGAAAGTTACTTGTCTTTGATAAGAATGCAACAGCTTGACTTAGATTTTGAAGGTTGGTGTCTGGATGAACTGCAGGTCCTTGTGGAATAAACCAAACCCAACGTACCCACTGCCTCACACCTCTCTGCTGTCCTCAGGTTCACCCGGTGTACGTCTGTGATGCCAGCTCCTTGGAGAAGGCCTTCAATGTGACTAAGTGCATGGTGCCTGAACACTTTGAAAAAACCATCTTCCTCAGTGCTATGTACACTTTCACTGTGATCACCATTCTTCTCTGCATTGCTGAGATATTCGAAATACTCTGCCGGAGACTTGGTTATCTCAGCAATCAATGACAGAAAGGTTCATGCACAAACACAGTGAGTGAAAATATCTGTCATATTTTCAAACTGTTCATGTTGGGCTCATTGTCAATGGGACTTTCATGAAGCAGAACGTTGGTGCTAGAGTCGGACCTCACCTGTGGTACGTCAGTAAGCAGCACCAGGAAATCTGGGAAGGTGCAGGCATGTCAGAGCTGGCCAGAACCAGCTGTTCTTTTGTTTGCTGCCCTTATGTATAGAATGACCATCCATTGGTGTATTTCAGAAGACGGTTCTGTACTGGTTTGGTCGAAAAGTGTTGAATGATTGGACTGGATGGCCAGAAAGTGTCAGCTTCTTAAAGCTGCTAAGATCCCATGCATTTCTTCTGATTAGTGGAGAAGGAAAGCTCGTTTTGACCCAAACTTGAAGATTTTTTTTAACTGAAGGTTCACAGAGATCTGAACATTTCTTGGAGATGAACCTCAGATCTAATATTATGCTGAACAAAAGTTTGTAGGGTTGAGATGGTCACATTATATGATCTTCTTTTCACCATATACATTGATTTTTGAGTAATCTAGTGCATCTTCTCTTGAACTCAGATTACTGCTGACAGTTATTGTTTGATAAAGCTAAAACAAAAAGTCGGTGGTCCTGAAAGAAGCCCAAAGTCTCCCACCAACCCAGTGCCCCAGAAAGGCCAACAGATTGAATTAATCTCCATGAAATTCAAAGCAATCAAAATGTCTTGACCCAGACCTCGTCACTAAAAGAGATACAAGCTCAGTGTAACTTTAGTATAACAAAGTAAGAAAAAGAAGCAATAGAAAACTTGGTTGTGTTGATTTTTTTTTGAGAATATGTCAAAAATCTATCTGTGCTCATTGAGAATATTTTTCAATGAGCACAGATAGATGCTCCCCTCCCCAATACAACAAACAGTTAATAATAATTTTAATGGATGTGAGCAAAACTAGATGGAAATTTGAAGTTGCTTCTGTTATGATGATCCTCAGTTTGTTTACAGCAGCTGCCCTTAATCTTTGTTCACATCTGATTCTGGTCTTTTAGTCCTTAACCACTGAATTTAACATAATGTCCTCTACATACCCATTTATTTGATTTAAGCTACTTAATGCATTTTTCCTTTTGATGTCAGTGTCTGTCCTTGGATGTATGATTTAATCTTCTGTACTATTTTACTATTTTTTACTCAGACATCCATCCAACTTTTGTTATGAAGTTTTTAGCAATCTGTTTATCATCTCAGGTACAGGATTGTATAACAAGACAAAAGTGGATCACACCCAATACAGAGTAAACTAATCACTGTACGGTTCCTCTTCAGGGCTTCTTTCATGACCCACCCTGCATGCTACCAGTGATTGATTTCATCCATTAGTATTTTAAACCTCCATGCATTTGTATATCCATTGCATACTTCCCAGTCTAATTGCAGGAATTTCAGGAGGTTAGCTGGTAGCAGCTAGTCCAGATTAGGATGCTAACTGTGGGTGGTTGCTAGCATGCTAACCAGCATATTTAAAACTGTAAAAAATGAGGGGATGTTTTCTCATGTGGCACATGTTAAAGGTTTCAACATGTGATCATGTGTATGAAATTTCCACTACTGCATGTTTTCTGCTTTAATTCCTATTCATACTCTAGTTTGTACTCATTTTGCTAAGTGTAAAGAAACGGTAAATGCTTTCTACATCCATTTCCCACATCTCTGTCTTTGTACTGACATAATTTCACCCCTCAAATATGTTTTCAGTATCTTAGCTACAGGAAGGCACACCTCATGACCAATGTATGCACATTAAAACTGTCTGTCTGACTGATATTGTAATTTTGATATTTGTTTTGTTATGATATTATTAAAGAAAATGTTCTCACATTAGTTTTGTTTTTTTTAATTTATTTTATTAAAACAATTTAGTTTGGCAGCTTTCATACCAACACTTGGTATTTTTAAATTGTGCTGATGCTGTTTTTAGTTTACACAGAGCAATCATATATGGATAATTAAAAACAGACACTGGTCTAAACTTGTCACCGTCTTTGCAGACATATCAGACTGGAAAATTAAAACAACAAGGATGGATAAGGACCCATTTTTTCTGGTCAAGATACAAAAAGGAGGTTCAAGTTTCACTGTAAACCTCAGGAAAGATTGTCACATTTGGCCATCAAGTTTCTATAACAACTGTTTGACGGTTGCTGGTCATCAACTGGATGGCCTCAAATGATGGTTTTCAAATATTTTCAGCATTCGATGTAACCAAGGACACATTTTTCTCTTTATGTACCTTTAAAGAAGTGCCAGTAGCTGTGGAAGCTATAAATAAAGGTGTAAAGGAGAAGGGAAGCTTTGACATTTATGTTAATGCAGGAACATAAAAATCACTTAGCTATTTAAGAAATGGGACCATAGTTTAATCATCTGCATTCAAAACATAAAATCAGCCAATTAGAGTGCTGATGGAACATTGTATGCACCTCCGGGGGTTTATCCTCATGTACTTGTCTCTCTATGCCATCTATTTTTACCTGTAACAGTTCTCAGTACCCCAAACCAATTCAGCCTCCTGATCTTGTCAGGGAAACAAAGATCAGATCCGAGGCTGAAGACAATGAGTGTAAAAATGAATTATAGAAGTGAACATGAAGGCCTGGACTACGCTGAATCACCCCCGGTCATGGCCGCTCTCCAAATCTGATTTTACTTTTATTTCCAAGTCTGTAATTGGAACACATAAAAACAGGATTCCCTTCTGTGGTTTGGACCAAAGAAAACTGGCATCAGATGAATATTTATTACTAAAAGCAGTAGGATTTATGAAGAAGAACATCAGGTCATAGGTTCATCCAACCACAAGCCAGATCGATTAAATCAAAGTTTCTTTTCTTCCACAGACCATAAAGTCATTTAGCTGTGACAGACAAACTCCCCTCTACAAATCCTTCTGCTGCCATTGAAATCTAATTTCCTCTGAGTTTTTTAATGCTTGATTAGATTTGTTTTCTTCAGTGTATCTTGTTGGTAAATATGTATTGGTTTCCACAGACTACAGAATCTCTTGAATAAAACATTTTATTGGCTCAGAAGGTGATTGAATTTTTGCCTTACTTGCTCACATTTGAGTCCAAAATTGATACTAGATTTTAAAAGTTTAAAGCAGGATTTGTGGATCTTAAAGCTGTATTTCTGTCTATGTCTTGAAGCTACCTGTATGCAACCAAAGGTTTTGAAATGCAAGGCACAAAACCCATAAAACATTTCCGTTTCACTGGCCTGGCTTTGTTGTGTGAACCGGGCTTAAGTGGACTCCAGATCTGCAAAAAACAGAGATGAAGTTAAAAATATCTTAAACTGAAAACAATCAGACTCCTTGGTTGATCGACCTAGAAATCTGAAAAGGTATGAATCCGAATCAGAATCAGACTTTAAGCAAAATTTGTTTCAGTACAGTCCACACAGACAGGTGCCTGAGGATGCAGCCATAGGAGGCGAACACAAAAAACAACCCTGGTGAAATCCAACACTCACTAAAAATGAGTCTAATTAGTCACAACGCAAATCACATTTGTTTTCAGGGAATGAATGATCCTTAATAAAGATGAAAGACTGACAATCAAGCCTTCCCCAAGTTAAAATAAATGAAAACTAGTTGGATACACCCCCATGAAGCTTAAAAAAAACAACTTCTTTAGGTTGAAAAAACAAGGAAAATTTCAAAGAAGAAAAAAAACAAGAAAAGAAAATAATAAATTTATGTATTTTCCTGAAAATACATAAATTAAATTCTAGACTTCCCCATATTTTTTCTAAACAGTGATGGAAACCTGTTCTCTATAGGTGTGTCCAAACTGAGAGGCAGCGTCATTCAAAAGACAGCTAAGTTTCAAGGCTCCTCCAAATGTGGTCTACAAATGCATTCTGTTTTTCATGGATTTGAAGGACTGGTGTATCCTTCATCCCATGATTCATTCCAGGGTTAACAGGAGATTCAAACTGGGATCCTTCGAATGATCCAACCTACCTGGTTCTTCGAAGGATGTAGGGCCTCATTTTGGACTGAGGTTGGGTGAAAAGTGTTGTGAAGTGAAGCTTCATCTCTGCATTGCTACTTTATGTGAAATTTCTGTGCTACTTAGATATTTTTGTTTGTTTTGTTTTGTTTTTCTTTTTTTTCCTTTTTTTTGCATCTTTTTTCTCATGAAAATGTGAAAAAGCTGAAAAAGTCCTAGTCCGGTTCTAAAATATATATTAAAAAAAAAAGTCTATCTACTGAGGTAATCATTTAAAATTAAAGTTTTAAGTTCATAACATAGTGACCCGCGAGATGTGATCACGTGATCTTCCCCTCTTTACGGGTTTACGTCATCCCTGCCGATTGAACGGCCGCCTCCTATTGGACGGAGATGCGGAAGCGACACAAACACTCTGCTAACAACAGCACTGACCGTTTCTCTTGAGTTTGTGTCTTGTGGAGGAGTATTTGGACCCTCATGGCTTTACCAGCCCAACTCAGATCCATCCAGCACCATCTGCGGACCGCTCAGGAGCATGAGAAACGGGACCCGGTGGTGACTTATTACTGTAAGTCCTCAGCTAACGCTAGCTGTTAGCTCCTCGGCTTTGTTTACTTGGAAACAGGGCGGCAGCTTTGGCTTTAACTTTTATTCAAAGTGTTTTAGAGCGAAATTTCCTTAGTGATAAACACCGGCGGGATAAAAATAGTTAATTGTTAGTGATAGGTTATCGTTTGAGCAGTTCAAACTTTAGGAGAAGGCTAACGCTTCCGTAGCATAATACTGACTACTGCTTAAGGTGGAAGGTTTCTCATGATATTCTTAACTTTAGGCTGAATTCTGACTTTTATAAATGACTATATATTCTGTGAAGTTTCTGTTAGCATGAGCAAGTGTCTGTAAGTCTGTCAGACATTTCACAGGTGATCATTGTGTCAGAGTGACGCAGCAGGTTAAAGTTCCTGTCCAGCAGGTTCAGGTTGTCCACGGGATGACAGATGGCTCAACCTGCAGGAATGTACCGAACCCCTCTACAGTGGTGCTTTAAAGCCTCAACAAAACAATACATAAACTGCTCACAGTTTCTATTTATATTCAGTGGATCTCTATAGGAGGCTGCCCAGGACCCAGTCTGATCGTCATAAGTCATTTACTGTGTTTAATTTGACATTTCTCCTGTACAATTCATCTGAAAAACAATTTGTTTTGGAAAAAATTAAGTATTTATGAAAAAAAGGTGGGAAAGTTGTGACAAAAGCTGAACATTTCTTCAAAATTGATGCATAAACTTAAAAGATCTAAAGTTAAATAAAAATGCTGAAATCACAGGTTTAATTCAATTAATCACATTTTACTTTCTGAAGGTTCTGTAATGAACTCATATTTCATTGAAAGTGGATCCAATTCCTGTTTGCTCCAGTAGCCTCTTATGAAATATGACAGATTATGATCCCTGATCAAAGCATAATAACTTGAAGTTAACTTCCTGCTGTTTTCTAATAACTACTTAAGTCACAAAACAACATTTATTTGAAATAAACTATCAGTAGATAATAGAAAATTACCTCTGAATCGGAACAAATCCAAAGTAAAGACTCAAAATAAATTTTGACAAATTTTATTTATTCCAGATGTCCATGCTCATAATTATTAGCTAAATTTATAAGAGGAATGAAGTGACAATAAAGTTGTGACAAAGAAATTTACAGGAGCTGGCGGTCATTAAAGGTGTGTGTAAATTCAGAGGCTGCATCTTTTGAAGGATCTGGTCAGCCGGGTCTTTTGAAAGATACAGTGACTGAGTTTGGACACACCCTGGGACTGAATAACGTTGTTAATCTGATGTGCAGTAGTGAGTTTTAAGGCTAGGTCCTGTTTGCACAGATGAAACATTAAAGGAAGTTACTGAATAGAATGTTGTCCAGATTTAATTGGAATATTATCAAAGCTGATTCGACCAACAGCCTGCACCACAAACAGGTTGGACTGAAGGATGGACTCAAGTTTCTGGCGAATTTAAACTTCCCTTTAAACATAATTGCAATAATAAAGAAGAGGTGCTTCATGCTTTGTGTAACATTTGAAGAAACCTTTAGATTTCTCCGGGACGTTGAGTCACTCGGCGTTGAACCATCCTGAATCAGCAGCTGTGACCTCGCGTTTGTTTCCACTTCCTCAGGTTCTGACTCACCGAGCTGCATCCTGGGATCAAAAGGAAATTAATTTAGTAATTTTTTTGTGAGTGCTCTCAGACAGAGCACTCCGTGTTTGATGCTCCACTCTTGAGCAGATGTGATTCAAGCTTTGAAGGCTTTGAAATGCTTGGTGATTGTTGTCATTATTGGAAAAATTGCTTCTCAGAAATGGAAAAACTTTCAAGTTTGATTGGTAATTTTCTAAAAGCATCCAATTTATTTTTCCGTCGGCCTTTTCTATATCCAGTTGAAATCAGAATTTTCAATAAACAAAAAAAATAAAAAATTGCACACATATTTTTCAGTCTGAAGTTAAATCAGTTTTACCTGGGTCAGAATTACTAGAATTATTTTCTATATGCTAAAAGCCAAAAAACTTAGCAAGAACATTTTTTAGACTTTTTTAGTAATTTTCTTCAAACTTATTTCAGTATCAGGGATGACTGTCTTTTAAACTGTCTGACCTGAGTTAAATGTTTTGGGTTTTCGTCCACACAATCCTCACATTAGTTAGCTGGAGTTCTGGTCCATCCCTCCTGACAGAACCAGGCTTCAAAAAAACATTTGCATGACTAAAGATTGTTTTAAAGCAGTTTGTATTCTGCCAAACATGGTCAGTATTATTTTAGTTTTAGAAGTTCTCATTGAATGCAGATACACTAATTTATTCATATTTTAACAGTTTAACTTGTAGTTTATCAATATATTTTCCCACAACTCACCCTTTGAATACATTCTCTGCAGACCCCACACATCCTGGACACAAACTCTTTAAACTTTTACCTTCAGGTGGCGCGGCAGAGATGGATTTCCCCCCCTGACTCTGCTCTGTCACATGAAACCATCTTTTTCTGTCTGTATTAAAATAAATGCAAATGCCTCTGTTATGTTGTTTATGCGTTTCCTGTAAAGGTTACATATTTATACTTTGATCTGTTACTCTGACAACCAAAGTTAAATTCCCTTCCTGTGCCACAATGTTGTCCAGTAGAGGACTCGGGTTTGGGTTGGATGTGGGTCAGACATGGCCCAGTGATGGCGCCAGGCCACTGGAGGTCAGCAGCACCACGTGTTTGGGCCGCTGGGCCAGCTGGGACTCGTTGGGTTCTGAGCCGCCTCTCTGCAGACGGTCAGGCTTTACGACAGAAGCAGCTTCAGGGATGAGCTCCAGTCTAGTTTCCACTCAGATCAGCTCATGATGTGCAAGCAGTTTGGATTTCCTACGTTTCCCAGACAGTAAATTTCCCACCAGTTAAAGATGAGGCAGCTGGATCTGGTTCAGGAAGAACTGGAGAAGTGATTGAGACATTTTCATAAACGCAGAAAGAAAAACCCGTCCGATTGGAATGTGTTTGATCAGAACTCTCATCAGAGTCCTGAGGCTTTTATCCGTCCCTTTAATCAGCGTGTCAGCCTGCTGATGACCCAGCTGATGCTCGGAGCGGTCCGATCGCTTTCAGCTGCAGTCAGAACCATGATTCATTCAGCTGTAATGATTCTGCAGAACTCACCTGCAGCTCCGCTGTTTGGCTGCGTTACAGACACCGTTTCACACTGATTGGGTCGCTGACGTTGTTAATGACTCCAGCTCTGATTTTGCTGCCAGTATTTGTGAATTATGACTTGTTCTGATGCTCTGATAGTGTGATTTCTGGTCAGGTTTTACTTTGGCAGCGTTAATGTAAATATTTTCCTGCTCTGCAAATATTAGCCCCATTTAGAGCGACTGGATGCTTGTGGAAGCAGCTTCTGGGCTGATTTAATGTGCAATCTATGAGCTTTCATGGTGTGACCCGATTTAACATTTTGATGGGTTTAAAGATGCGGGTCAGAACCGTCCAGGCTGTTCTTTAGAGCTAATGGACCTCTGGAAACCGTTCCAGAGTCAGGAAAAACTCGATCCGTTTCCTCATATCCATCTTTTAACTAGATCATCAGCAGAATCTGGAAACAGCCGGGAAAACTCTGGAATATCGCTGAAGTGTTTTCCATGTGAAAGGAGGAGGGAAGAAAAGAGAAATGGAAAAATAATCCAAACTTTATTTAGTGTTTCATCCATCCGTTCATCATTTCATCCATCTGTCTGTCCTTTCATTTGTCCATCCATACATACATAATTAGTTGTTCTGATTCTGATCTTTGCAGAAATATTTGTGATAAATTTAAAAGATTAAGCTTTTCTATTCAAGCTTCAAGAAATGGAAAATGTATCCTGGAGAAGTTTGTAGTTTTGACATTAAAATGTTCTGAACTCCTTTGGACGTCAGTGAGGAGGAAACGTCAGCAGAACGAGGCTGAAGTCACCAGAGCTGATCAGCAGAGCGTTTCTATTTCTGGTTGGATATTTCTCAGAATGAAGACAGGTTCTGTCCTGCCTCTGCAGTGCTGCGTCTCACACCTGCTGTGGAAGAAAAAAAAGTTTTTAGCCTTTCTCACACAGCTTTAAAGCGGTTTCCATTTTTATCTGAGCTGTAGTCAGCAGCAGCAGGAAGTAGCAAACAGCAGGACAGGAAGAAATGATGCTGAGACTCCATCATCTCAGAGAAAACCAGAAAACACAAAAATCAGCTGGTTTTTAAACTGCAAGTTAAGAGAGATTCCTGTAAGCTGACCAGCAGAGGGCTGAACTGGGCCGACTGGGAGGAATGGGACGAGTGGGAGGCCGTCCAGCTGCTGCGACAGAAGAAGCCTTTGTTTGTGCGTGGCTTCCTGCGCTGCAAGGCAGCATCCATGTTCTGGAAGCTGTGAGCAGCGCAGGTCCTGCTGACCGGCCCGTCTCCACGCTGCCTCTGTGAAACGGGACTTTGTTCTGCTGGTTGCTGTGCGGGACGATGGCGCTGAAAACAAAGAGCTGCCGACGGCAACGAGACGACCCAAAACACGACAGAGACATTTAACTGACCAGTCAAACGTCTCTGTCCACCAAACTGCATCTGGTTAACATCAGATGACCTGCAGGCAGGAAAAACTTTAGTTAATGAATATAATAAATGCAGAATTAACGGCTAAAAACGGTGAAAATCCTCTGAACCAGAGCATCAGCAAATAGGAGATCTGTGACATTAATGGGACTTTTGGAAATAAAAATCTGTCAAAACATTTTTCAGTCAGAAATAAAAGTACTTTACTGTTAGTAAATGTTGAAAAATACATTTTTATTTTAGTGTAAAAGGATCTTTTGGTGTGAAACTTCAAAATCCAGTGAATAGATTAATGCAGCTAAAATCTGGATTTAAAAACAAAAAAGAAAATCACTGAAATTATTACATTTACCTTGAAAAAATGCTACTGAAAATAAAGCAATGCAGAAAGAAAAGAAAAAGTATAAGGAATTGTGCCATAAAATTATGATGTGACTTTAAAAGATTACATTTTAAAGAGTTTTCCTTGAAGAAAACAATGGAAAGTAAATGGCTTTAGAAAATAAAGGTCATGAAGTCAGTGTGACTTTCTAAAAGTAAAAGTCCTCTAAAATATTTGTCTAGAAAGTCTTATAAAAGATGTGACTTAAAAGAAAATACTTTGAAATAATTAAGGTCTAAGAAAACAAATTTCCTCTGAAAACTTATTGATATTTTTAAAAGCAAAATTTATTCCAAAATTTTAATTCTTCAAAGACCTTGAAATAATAAAAAACTCTTCAAAATTATGTTAATTTACTTTTGTAATAATAATTATTTTTAAAAAATCAATTAAAGTTTCCTCAGAAATTACAGGAATAAAAAAATGTTTCTAAAAGAACAAAAAAAAAACTTTCAATTGAATTAATTGTTCTTCAGAAAGTAGATGATCATTCACCTTTAGAAGATAATTTGTCTGAAATGAATGTTTGATTGTGAAATAAAATGGTTAAACACGTTGCATTGAAAACTCGTTAATGAAGTTGTAATTCTCTCTCCTGGCTTTTGAAGCCATTAATGAAGGATAAAGCCGAGTTTTTTAAAGTTTTATGAACATGTCCGTCCTCCTGCAGGTCGGCTCTACGCCATGCAGACCGGAATGAAGCTGGACAGCAAAACTCCGGAGTGCAGGAAGTTCCTGATGAAGCTGATGGACCAGCTGGAGACGGTGAGTCTTCCTCCTCCTCCTCTTCCTCCTTTCTGTGTGCGATCCCATCTAGGCTTCCAGGGACGGGTAGTTTGGCAAAGTGCAGGTAATTCCTGCCATTAGCTGCACTTTAGCTGAAGATCAGAGCTTCATGGTGGCATGCAGGCTGTTACGCTCTGCAGGAGGCTGTGTCTTCCTTCATCTCCTTCTCCTCTCCACAGAGAGAACCAATATAATCATCCCTTTTAACGTTTTGCGTCACTTATGTTGTATATTATACATGTTAATGCAATCCTTCCACTTTACAGTATGTTGTGCCTTTTTCTGATCATTTCAATTTAAAATCCTAAGTTTCTTCAGTTGAGAGGTCATGGAGTCAGGGCGCTGGTTTGAGCAACATGAAACACCGACTGGGGCCAGACTGCCAGCTCTTTCAGAAAGATCACAGAGTCAGAGAGTCCATTTCACTCCACACAACAGAAACACACGATTTGCAACAAGACCTCTGATTTTAGGGGAAATGTTTTCTTTTCAAAAAAGAAAGAAGGGGTGAAGAAGAGGGGAAAATGGAAAAAAAACTGAAAAAATAAACGGGTAAGAAAAAAGAAAAATGAAAAACGGGAAAAGGAAAATTAAGAAGGAAAAAATAAGGAAAGAAAAAAGAAAAGTCAAAAAAAGATAAGAAAAGAGGACATTATATTTGTCCACAAATAATAGAGCTAAGAATATGTCGACAATTTGCTCTTGCAATATGCATTTTGCAAAGAACTAAGTGGACGGCAGTAAATGTCACCTGATTATTGGAGTACGGTGCATTCAGGTTCTCTGTGCTTGAGATCCAGTTTATGATTGTTTTTAGATGAGGAATAATTAAAATGTAAAGAAGTGGTGAAGTCACTAAAACATTAAGATGAACAATTTTTATTTTTCTAGAGATGAATAAACTTTATCTGAGGTTTATGTTTGCTATGAAACACTTTTATTATTCATCACAACATTCAATAATTTTATCGCCCGTTTTCCTAATATTCAGACTTGGCAAATAATTTACCA
The DNA here is from genome assembly GCF_000485575.1 of Poecilia formosa. NCBI lineage: Eukaryota > Metazoa > Chordata > Actinopteri > Cyprinodontiformes > Poeciliidae > Poecilia > Poecilia formosa. The sequence goes on from NW_006800107.1 coordinate 901,484, forward strand.
GTAGTTGTAGCAAACTATACAGCTGTCATGTATGATCTGTGACCACCTTACAGATATGACTGAGTAATGCTACGATTAAAGGACATAAAACCAGCCTTTCAGAATCATTTAGTTTTTATATTTGAATAGAGAGTGTTGACTTCATTTGAATAAAATGTTATTTTAAGGGAAGATTCGGGTAAAATATTCATGCTGCTCTTCATGTACAATTAATGCATCATAGTTCCAAACTTGTTGTTTTAAGTAATCGTGATTATTTAAAATGCTTGTTCAGAGCCTTCATATCTGATTTTGTAAAAGATATTTGGAGAAACGATGAGGCCGGCTGCCTTAATGATGCACACGTCACAGACGGTGCAGGAAAGAAGAATTTCATCACTTTAAACAAGCATCAACTCAAACGTTTCCACATTTCTAGAGTTTCTGTGCAGAAACTTTTGGCAGATCTTTAAACCGTACATAAACCTGGCCTGTGCAGCAGCAGAAGAGAGAAGAAGAGCTGCAGGACTTTCCTTATTAATCACTCAGAGCCAATTACAGCAGACCCAGTTTACCCTGGAGACAGCTTTGCAGAAGCTCTGGAGATCTTTATAACGTCACAGTCTGGATGCAGAATCACATCCTCAGCTGTGATGCAGTTCTTCAGTTTTTAGATTCATTAACCGTCCTCAGCTGTCCAGCATGGTCTTAAGTTTCACAATGAATCACTAAGCTATGATGGACTCCTTTTAAAATTAGGACTAAGAACATCTGGGTTGAATAGAAGAAGTGAGACACATCCGACATGTTTCCATCTCATCAAAGTTGAAGTTGACTTCTTGTCTTTTTCCTGCCACTGAAAGAGTTTTACAAATACAAGCTGTCTGCTGGGATCTCCCTAGAGAATCAATGAACTGGCGCATTAGCCATCACAGGTTTCTCCCTGCTGACTGGCCCA